>NW_024412377.1:7886397-8060284 GCF_014898765.1 Herpailurus yagouaroundi | reverse complement strand
GTTCCAGCCCTGCATCGGGCTCTGGGCTGACAACAGAGATTCTCTCTCTCCTTCTTTCTCTACCCCTCCCCTGGCTCACAAGCTCTCTCTCAAAATAAACACTAAAAAATGCTGGAGTGTTAATCTTACCTTTTGGAGAACCATTTTTCTTGAACTAAAGCTACTTACCTCTTCCCAGACATACTCTTCTTGGCTGCCACCTTATACCTTATGCCTGAATGATTTTTAAAATGTGTTCTCCTTGATATGCAGAGGCGATGCCAGGCAGCATGTGCTTCAAGTTGCTTTTGAATCTGTTGTGACAGGATTCCTCAGATGCCCCTCCATCTGGTCCCCTCCCCCACCCGTGACGAGCAGTGTATGTGGCTCGCGGGGCTCTCTGCGGTTGGGTATGGAGGCTACATCAGCTACAGGGAGAAGTTATGGATTCCTCTGAGGATCAGACTTTTGACCTTGCTTTTTTGGCGGGCTGCTAATGTATACAACTGAGGAATGGCAGGCAATGGCGAGACCCAAGGAGCAATTCCATCGACCTCACTGGACATTCCTCAACGGACCTGATACTCAACATCATAGTGTGTGCCTCACCCCCTTCTGTGACACCTCATTTACCCAAAGGAGCAACATTGGAATCGTATTCCATTGTCACCAACTCTCGCTGTTGGTCCAGGCTGGGAGAGAAGAGGTAGTGAGTAAGAAGAGGTAGGGTAGACGATGAAACTGGCAAGAATATTTGTTGATGAGGAAAAGGGTGTTGTTTCTAAAGCGTCATTATAGGGGAAAATGCAGAATTTCCACTTCCCTAGTTTCCATTAGGCAAAGGGCTAGAACTACCTGAAAACAGTTGAATTACAAAGTAGGGGGGCCTCCCCTGGATCAACGTTTTATTTTTTATTTTTTATATTTTTTTAATTTTTTTTTCAACGTTTATTTATTTTTTGGGACAGAGAGAGACAGAGCATGAACGGGGGAGGGGCAGAGAGAGAGGGAGACACAGAATCGGAAACAGGCTCCAGGCTCTGAGCCATCAGCCCAGAGCCTGACGCGGGGCTCGAACTCCCGGACCGCAAGATCGTGACCTGGCTGAAGTCGGACGCTTAACCGACTGCACCACCCAGGCGCCCCTGGATCAACGTTTTAAATGCTAAGCATGTGACCGTACGAGCCAGTTGGACATTGACAATCTATGAGCAACAGACGAGGAATTCCAAGCATTCAGTAACTAAGTACAGTCTGCAACAAAATCCATCTTAAGTGGGTGAGGGAGCTCGTATGTAGAAACTCGACTGCGTCAGCAGTAACTAGGCACACTTGGGAAGGGACGGGCTGGTTGACTCAGACTTTGCCATCTTCCCACGTTGGCTTAAGGCAGCATCTCAGCAATCCTGCCTTGTTCCGTTTCCCACTGACTCCAAAGGCAACCCCAGGCGAGCCTGCTGAGCTATAGGCGGGGATGGAGTAGAGGTTTGGGGGGTGTGGAATGGGAGCCGTACCTGGAGAGCAGTGCCGGAGAGACAGAAGGAACTGCAGACAAGAGACAATATTGATGACAAGTAACCTGTACCCATCTGCTCCCTAAAGCGTGGGGCAAATCGAAAGTGGCACATACAAAAGGCAACCCCCTTGAATGCCAGTCTAACTGGACTAACAAAGCAGTTAGTCTAACAAGAACAAGGGGATTGAAATGCGTCCAGCCTTCACTATAAATTTGATGATTCCATTATTTTTCTCTAAATATTCTGCCGAACTTCTTGAAACAAATGCTGCATTTCTGTGTTGCTTCGGTAAGGGATTTTAACTCCCAGAACAGACAAAGCCAGGTGGGTCCAGGCCTGGGGCGGGGATCCAGTCAGGTGCGGTCTTTCTTATCCTCTGGGAGAGCAGAGTTATGTTCCGGGAATCTCCTGCTAATGAGAGGGGGACAGTGGGGAAGGAAGGACAGACAGGTGTGTGGACTGGACCTCCCATCGTGGAGGCACATCTTCCAGTGACTTCCATGCTTCCTGTCACACCGTCTCTTCTCATGTTTCTGTAGCCCTCAACTTTGCTCAGTTGTTTTTTTGTTTGTTTGTTTCATTTCAGAGACCTGGCAGATTCTTTATTTGGGGAGGGTCCAAATACACGCATAAGATTAGCCTCATCACTGGGCTGAAGCTAGTTGGTATCTTTGCGTGGACGATGGAAAGGGAATGAGAGGAGACCTCCCTTCTTAGGCTTCCAATAAAGGCCTGAGGAAGGACTCCATTCCCTGATATTCCTCTTTTCCCTGATGTTCCCTGAAGTTCTCTCTCCCTCCCTCTCCCCCTCTCTCTCTCCCTTCCTCTCTGTCTCCCTCCCTGTCTCCCTTTCTGTCCTCTCTCTCTTTTTCATTCTCTCCTTCTCTGTCTTTCTCTCTTTTTAGCAAAGAGCATGTGGGATTTTATTTAACTCTTAAAGTTAGAAATTTAAAGAATTATAAAAATCAAAAATTCATCTTCATTCTCTCAAGCCTAATTATCATGGCCCAAAGGAAACCATTACAAGGCTGCTGGGGACATCTGTCAGTCGTTGATTTCATTAGGAGAGTAAAGGACATGTTTTTTGTTGTTGAATTGAGGAAGGAAAATTTAAGACTTTGTTTTCTGCAAAAGCTGTCCACTTTTTGTATTTATTTACTCATTTAATTTTCTTGAAGTATAAAAGACTATATTTCTTATTATAGTGCCCCTGAAGTTCTGAAGTCATTTTATTGTTTCCTATTCCTACTGACCTTGTTCCCCACCCTGGCTTGTAGTCTCTCTCTCTTTTTTTTAATTCTCAAGCTAGTTAACATACAATGTAGTCTGGCTTCCAGAGTAGAGTCCCATGATTCATCACTTACATATAACACCCAGTGCTCATCCCAACAAGTGTCCTCCTCAGTGCCCATCCCCCATGTTCCCCACCCCCATTAACCCTCAGTTTGTTGTCTGTTCTTAAGAGTCTGTTATGGTTTGCCTCTCTCTCTGTTTTTATCTTATTTTTCCTCCCCTTCCCCTATGTTCGTCTGTGAAGTACCTCAAATTCCACATATGAGTGAAATCATATGGTGTCTGTCTTTCTCTGACTAATTTTGCTTAGCATAATACCCTCCAGTTCCATCCACGTTGTTGCAGATGGCAAGATTTCATTCTTGTTCATCACTGAGTAGTATTCCATTGTATGCATACATACATCACATCTTCTTAATCTGTTCATCAGTTGATGGGCATTTGGTCTCTTTCCACAATTTGGCTGTTGATAGTGCTGCTGTAACCAACGGGGTGCATGTGCCCCTTCAAATCAGCATTTTGTATCCTTTGGATAAATACCTAGTAATGCAATTGCTGGGTCATAGGGTGGTTGGTTCTATTTAAAATTTTTGGAGGAACCTCTACACTGTTTTCCAGAAGGCCTGCACCAGTTTGCATTTCCAGCAACATTGCAATAGGGTTCCGCTCGATCCACATCCTCGCCAACATCTGTTGTTTCCTGAGTTGTTCATTTTAGCCACTCTGACCAGCAGCACCCAGTTCTTACTTGACATGTCTCGGGAGGCAAGGCAAATAAAAGCAAAAATGAACTATTAGGACCTTGTCAAGATAAAAAGCTTCTGCATAGCAAAGGAAACAATCAACAAAACTAAAAGGCAACTGGTGGAATGGGAAAAGATATTTGCAAATTCCTGGTAATCTCCTTAACAGGAGTGTTGACCACACAGGGCCTGGAGGGGGTCTCTGTCACTTTGTTGATAGAATCAAGGACTTTGAATCATTGCTAGTAATTAGTAAGAGCCAGAGGTCTGTTAATATATTTTTGCTTGTGAACTTTCTAGAAGGCATTTGGACAACTGTTTTACCCCTCTCACACTTTTAAATTTAAAGTGTGGCCAAGGATATGGCTTTCTGTGTGATATTTAAAAAAAATGAAATTGACACATCCGGGGCACCCGGGTGGCTCAGTCAGTTAAGCATCTCACTTGGGCTCAGGTCAAGATTTCGTGGTCCATGGGTTCGAGCCCCACGTCGGGCTCTGTGCTGACAGCTCAGAGCCTGAAGCCTGCTTTGGATTCTGTCTCTCCCTCTCTCTCTCTTCCCCTCCCCCACTCATGTTCTGAATCTCTGTCTCTCTCAAATAATGAATAAACATGAAAAAAAAATTTTTTTAAAGAATGAAATAAGACACATCCCTGTTTTAAATAAAGCTGAGAAATCTGATAACCATAGTAGTTTAATGTCCAGCATTATCCTTTTTAATAATATATGAGCAGGTTTCTCATTAATGTTAGAACTTGTACATAATTCCTTTACTCTTTAAACATGTGACCATTCCACATTCCTTAACAATTTTACCCTGATTGATGTATTTTATGCTTAAAAGTCTCACTGATCGTTCTTTCAGCAAACAAGACGTACACATATTAAAAAGTGTTTTGTTTATATTTTATGGTATTCGTTTTTAAATTAAAATTGCCGTATGGATTAAGTTATTATTCTAGTTAGTAGCAGGGTACAATTGATCAAAATAAATAATTAATCAAATAAATCTTGATTAAAAATTTTAAATATAACAAGTAAAATTGTATTGGAAATTTATTCCTTCGATGAATGAGCCCTTTTATCCCAATCAATTCATAGAATCAAAAATGAATATTACTTATTTCTTGAATGAACAGGGTTCAGTATCAATCATTTCTCAATTCTTTATAGATTTAAATACTGAGAAACATCATTCATATATAAGGCAGAGGGAATAGAAGATATCATATATTTCAAAAATCTCATCGGGATCCATCATCAGTAGTTTTTAATGTTTATTTATTTTTGAGTGAGAGAGCACGCGTGAGCAGGGGAGGGGCGGAGAGAGAGAAGACAGGATCCGAAGCAGGCTCTGCACTGACGGCAGGGGGCCCAGTGTGGGGCTCTGACTCACAAGCTGTGAGATCATGACTGAGCCAAAAATCAAGAGTCAGACACTTAGCTGACTGAGGTACCCAGGTGCCCCTGTTTTTAATCAGCTATCAAATGGCAACTCGATTAGGTTCTCCTTTAATGTTGGAGACAGTAAGGAATTGGAAAAAAGATGAACTGCCCATCATTATTCTTGTTTCCTTCTCAACTCAGACACTAACGCTTTGCTGAGACCCTTGATTTGGACTTCCGGAAATGTTTTCCATTCTGGCAGAGGGAGGAACTAGACTTAGTTTTGTTCATTGAGAGAAAGAAGGCTGCGAACGTGTGCAAGGGTGTGCTTTCAAGCAGCTTGGTTTCGTAAGAGGGCATAAGGAAGCCAGGGAGCTGAAAAATGAGTTCCCTGAAAACTCCAAATGACGCATCCCCTTGAAAACTCTTCATGAAACCACAGGGCACATGGGGGCCCAGTTTGGAGACCAGTGGCCCTGACGGAACTCTAGCTCTGACCTTCACATTGTTCTCGCATGACCAAGGGTTGATGTTAGAAGGATGCGCTTCGTGTTGGGTGAGCTGTGTTTCCACACGCCATTTCTACATGGGCCAGTTTTGAGCCAAAGTTCCCCAGAGAGAGCTTACCACATTGAGAAGAGCAGCCAACTGTGTGCTGAGAAACACCAGCCAAGATTTAAGGATTGCATTTGAAGCTAATTAAGACTACAGTACAAATTTTATGCTAGACCATAATTTCTTATCTACGTATAAAGTATCATTATTGGGACAATGAGTAGAGTATTTAAAACTTCCTGGGGACTAATTAATGTAAAGAAGTCCAGCTTTCAGACCGGAAGCTTCACAATTCAGTTCCCATACCATAAAAAGCTAATGTGATTGTTTAATACAGTTTCCAAGATATTGAAATAAGAAATAGCTGGGTATTTCAAGAGGTTAGCATAATTTTCTCCTTGTGTATTGACTTCCAAGTGTAGAATTAATTTATCTCCGTATTCATTCATTTGACCAATGAAGGAATGCCTTCTTGAATGCCTACTATGTGCCAATCGCAGTAGACCATCCAAGTTCCTGCTTCATGGCTCTTGTGGTCTAGGGGTGGAAACAGTTTCAAAAAGAAGCTGATGGACAAAAGCCAGCCATTAAGCCATTTGGAGAAAGAGCTTTCTGGGCAAAAGGACCAGCAACAGCAAAAACCCTGGTGCAGGAGGGGAGCTTGGAATACGGTAGAAACAATGGTAAGGTCAATGTTGTTGCAACCGGTAAATGAGACAGGAAAGGTCAGAGAGGATGGTGAGTGAGAAATCCCTCTAAGCCTGGATAAAGACTCTGAAGGTTTTGGCGAGGGATCACATGGTGGGATTTGCATTAAAGACCTTTCTGGCTGCTGGTTGGAGACTAGACTGTAGGAACTCAGGAAGGCCAGTGAAGGTTTGACCTGGCTAGTCTGGAAAGGAGATCCTGCTGTACTGCACCAGAGCATAGCAGAGGGGTAGGAAAAGAATTTTCAAGGCAGAGCCAGTAGGAATTGTTGATGGATGGAGCACAAAATAGGAATAATAATAAATAGGAAAAGGACAGAGATCAGCTGGTAGAATTAGGAGTTTGGTTTTGGACTGAAAGTTTGAAATGTCTCTTAGAAATGAGAGGGAGATGCTTCATAGGGAGTTGGAAATACATGTTTGAAGCTCAGGACTGGTAACATTAATTGGTGCATCATCAGTGAAAAAAAAATATGTTTAAAGTCATGGTCCAATTATTTTAATTCTCTAAATACAGAAACAGCTACAGGAAGCCTCATCTTAAAATAAAATGCCTAGCCACAGGTAGACAAGCATTTCTTGGCTCATTAACCAAAGATAGGTTTCTTACATAATTTTCTTCTTTTTTCTTCTCTTTGAATAAAGCAGACAAGAGATAATGTTCTTTCTTTGCATGAGTGCAACTGGAAAATATAAAACCACATATGTTCAAATGATTTTAGAATTATCTGTAGATCATATTGTGAAGCACTTTTAGGTTTGTGTTACTTGTTGAAGCACTGTGAACAGCCGCTTATTCCTATACTACAGTGGACGCAATCATGCCTTTTAATCTACCCCAGGGAAAGATATAGGGGTGGGGGTGGGGAGAGGGTCAACCAGTTCTGACTGATGAGCACTCTGGATTTCCATCCACTGGTCTAGACTCTCTTATTGGGTATTATTTGTTTTACTTTTATTTCCTAAGGCTCATTATTCCACATGGTCATATTTTACTACTGACATTTTCATCTTTCTAGTAATTTGTGTGTGTGTGGAGTCATCCCTTGTTATAGTGCTTCTGGGAATTGATGAATCCCTGTGAACAGGACAGCATACCCAGCCATTCTGTCTTGTTCGGGGTTCCTTGTGGCAGAAATTGTTTCAGAGGGCCTGTAAGCTATTTTTCTGAGGAATATATTATAACTGAAATGCTGCTAGTATGTTTATAAATTCAGCAGGGGTAGCCATGTCCCCTTGACACCACTCGTACAATGCTGTGGTAGTCAACTTATCTTCCATTTTTCAGCTGTGTGCAGGTCTTGGCAGGAAACTTTGTCAAACATTTACAAGTGACAACAGCCTGTGGTGAGGCGAATGTTTCCAGGAGATACAAATCTAATTGATAGAGGACCATTAGAGACACCTTGTACTCAAACACGCTTTATTTTGCAGGAAAAAAATAGTTTGCTTCCTTCTTCTTTTTCAATTTTAGGTAAGCCTCCACAAAATTACCATTTCATTTCTATTGCTGTATGTGGATATAGATACACACAGGTGTAGATACAGATATTGGGTGCAGACAGTTTCTGTGATACTCTTTCTTATAACTTGAATGCTTTTTTTCATGTATTTGAATTTCGGTTGGCTATGGGTGAATGATTTTCTTAATCTCCTATGTAACTGGATCTTTGTATGCGACCAGAGTTGTTATAAGCAAATGTGACTTTTGGCCCAAGACGTTTTTAGAGATGTATGTGACTCATGTGAACTGGAAAATAGTGGTGCTTCTGACTTCATATTTCCAACAGATTGTTCATGTTTTTTCAGTCACGACCGAGACCCAGGTTCGTAGTGTTGATGATCCATACAATCCAGCCCATTAAACAATCAGTATTCCCCCTGCACGCTTCCTGCTTCCTCTAGTTTTCTGGATGCTTCATCGGTGAAGATCCTTTTTGGTTCTGGTAGCCTAGGATGTCAGCTTTGGAACCGCTATCCCTATACATAGAGGCATGAGCTGGAAGAAGAATGTGGCCAGTGGCACACAATTTTTTAGAATGCAGATTAAAAGATAGGCATTGTTATATAAATAGACCTATGTCACAGCAATATAACACAAGGCAGGGATTCCACACGTAGAGATTAAGTGGAAAATGCTCAGCATGAAATTACCTTCAGAAAATTCAGAATGATACATGTCCTGACCTGACCTCAAAGCCCCTGGGTCTGAGTCTCCAGCATGGAGCCTGAACATCTTTCTCTGTGTTTTCCTTGCTCCACAGGCAGTGCTGATACCCAGTCGAGGTTGACCATCGTGTATGTTGTGTTGTGCTAATTCTTACTAGGTCCGCCATTTCTCCCTATGAACATGCACTGCCCTTTTCGCCCTTACTGGGCTACTTCTTACTGAGCTCTGAATTATTATTTACAGAGAGTATTAACACCTTAAAAAGACTCAAGTCAAGTACCATTAAGGTTGTGCAATGAACCCATGAATTTAAAATACACACACATGGGATGCCCGGGAGGCTCAGTCAGTTGAGCATCTGACTTCAGCTGAGGTCATGTTCTCACAGTTTGTGGGTTGAAGCTCCCCGCATCCTGCTCTGTGCTTGCAGGGAGGAGCCCACTTTGGATCTTCTCTCCCCTGTTCTCTCTGCCCTTCCCCTGCTTATGGTGTCTCTCCCTCTCCCTCTCTCTCAAAAATAAATAAATATTAAAAAGCAATAATAATAGGAGCACCTGGGTGGCTCAGCCAGTTAAATGTCTGACTCTTAACCTCAGCTCAGGTCGTGATGTCATGGTTCTTGAGTTTGAGCCCTGCATAGGGCTTTGTGCTGATTTGTGGCGCCTGCTCGGGATTCTTGCTCTCCCTCTCTCTGCCCCTCCCCCATGCTCTCTCTCTCAAAATAAATAAATAAACTTAAATAATAACAATAATGATGATGATGATGACGGTGATAAAATACACACACAGTTTGGAGGGGAAATGATGTCATTTTGAAATAGGTTAGGTGAACTGTACCAGGTTGCATTATACATTAACATAGGAGTAAAACTAAAATTTTGCCTGGATGTATTTAAATGTATTTATTCGATCTCATTTGTCAATATTTCTTTAGCAATACTCTAAGCTAATTCGCTCTGTGACCATTAACCGAGTGATTGCCATATTCAAGGCTAGGGGCTGTGATTCTGTGACAGGTGTTTATTCACATTCTCAAAAGGAGACTCACTAATAGTATTGAGATGTGACGGTCTTGTTCTCAGAAATGAAAGCCATCGTTCACACATCTCATTTGAATTCAGACATAGCGGGAGGCCCCCATGGCTCACCTCCATCGCCCAGGGTCCCAGCATGAAACTTGGTCCTTCTGGGTGTGGCCATCTAAGATCCCACACCACCCCCGTGTGGCTCTGACCACAGAGCCTGCTTCTGTCTGCAGCCAGGAAACCTGCCCAAACTGATGCGGTGCTACATGTTGACTCCCCTGTCTGCACCACACGCAGATATCCCGCCATGAGCAAGCCTGTCTAGCCACGTGGCTTGTGGCCCACCCCACCCCCACGCCCAGTGCACTTCCTGCCACACATCGCTGTCCACCACAAGCTCACGTGGAGGCCAACCTCGGCAGGCCAGTTTCTCCTCTGCTCTTCCCTCCATGTGGTTTCTCTCCCTAAAGCCAAAGACCACCTGCTGTGGGACCACCAAGCACGGCTTACCTCTACAACCACCCAGTGCCAGCTACTTGGAGCCATGCAGGCCCAGCTTCTGGCTTCAGATGGTCAAGAGGAAACCTTTGTCAGCCAACTAAGGCCCCTACAGTGATGGGGGCGGGGGGCAGGCAGGAGCGGTGGCGAGTCCATTGACAATAGACAAGCTAACAGGAGAAAAGACAAAAGTTTCTTCACACGCATGTGGGAGACTCAGCACTCTGAGTACGTCACTGAACAGCTGGGAGTTATGGTTTATGGGGAGAGTGGAGAAGGACAGGACTTCTAGGGGACACAAATGGAGGGTACGGTGGCTTCCATAAAGTTTATTTATGCAATTCCTCATCCCAGTGCTAAAAGTCAGGCGCCTTCGTGGCTGGAAGCTTCCCAGAAAGAGGATTTATGGCGTCTTCCTTCTCAGAAAGCTCTGCCTTTAGTCAGATAAGAGAAGCTCAGAAAAGGCTTCTTTCTATATCCACCGTATTTCAGATGTCTCCAGTTTGAAGTAATCTTTATGTCATTCTGTTGGGTCCCTTCAAGATCTCGGGAGTATCTGTTCAGCCTTACTTATGGCTACCGTTCCAATGTCCTTAACCTCATTTTCCCAGACCTTTTTACACTTTTCATTCCTCAGTCCATGGTGTAAAAGAAATGGTGTAAAAGAAATGATTTAGGTCTTGCCAGACCTCAAGCTAGCACTCACGCGACAGGTAGAAAATAGGACCCTTCGCGCTGCTGGGCCTTGGCCAGGCGAATAGCTGTCTCGGAGCCCTTGCATCGTTCTGAGGAAGGCTGTCGAGGCTCTCGGTCTGCTGTTTAACCTTAGAGAGTATACTAAACGTAAGAATCTAGAACCAAACAGGCGATGTTGGAGGATGAAAATGTAACGATTCTTCCTATTCACGTAAACAGAGAAGTGTCTGGGACAGCTTCGTGTGGGGCAAACAGCCCTCCATAAGAACATGATTGTAAAGCAGAAAAGCAAATGACGCCCCCAACAGAAACCATGAGTCATCCAGAAAGTGTTAGATTATGTTAACCATACCATCCAGCAAGCCTTCCACTTTCACACAGAAGGTTCTCTAAAGCTTCACTGAAAGCAGTGCCAGGCAAAAGGCAAGTGCGTTTTTTGAGGACAAGCTGGAGGCGATGTGTGGAGTGAGAGGCAAGGATTGGGACAGGCTGCAGGGTTGGGGGCTGAGGGTCGGCGCAGGGAGGTCCCAGTCACGAGGTGGGGTTCGCGGGCACTCGAGGGAAGTAATAAGAAGCCTGTCTCTTACCCCCTCCCATGTTACTTCTGGTAGTCCTTTTAAAACGCGTCTTTTTTGGGGCACCTGGGTGGTTCGGTCGGTTAAGCGTCGGACTTTAGCTCAGGTCACAATCTCACAGTTCGTGGGTTCTAGCCCCGTGTCCGGCTATGTGCTGACAGCCCGGAGCCTGCTTCAGATTCTGTGTCTCCCTCTCCCTCTGCCCCTCCCCCAGTCATGCTCTGTCTCTGTCTCTCAAAAAAATGAATAAACATTGAAAAAAAATGTTTAATAAATAAAGAAAAGAAAAGGTGTCTCTTTCCTGTGCTTATCTTTTATTTCTGGCTCAGGGACGAGTGGTGGTGTACATTTTCTAGCTTGAATCCCACGGGCAGATTGTGTGCCTGTGCCTTTGTTTCTTCATGTTTGGAATGGAGATAATAATAGTGTTGACCTCTTCGGGCTGTCCTGACAAATAAATGAAGACATACGGAGTGCTTAGAACAATGCTGGGAACATGGTGGCCCTCACTGCCTGGGCCTCACTTCAATCTTAGGAACACTAAGTAGTTCTCGAAGTAGTTACTCACGTGGTTATGCGCCTTCATTGCTTTCTCTTGGTTCGGTGCAGGCTCCCAAGGAAAGGTTGTTCAGGGCCTCTGTTGTGTGAGAAAGAGAAGAAAAACTTGCAGTGGGATGTTATCACACGGCTTACGGTGACGAGGCCTTTTTTCCAAAGCACGTTTTTCATTTTATTGTAGCACAAATCTTTGTTTACACAGACGCTTAATTTTTCCCAGTAAGAAATATATTCCTTTCACCAAGATTTTAGATCTGGGCATCATAGCTCTATCATTCCAAGGAGCCCCCCTGGTAAATTATGGAATAGTGAGAGAAAGCGTTGACGATAATGAGCTCTCTGCGAATCACACAAGGAGCTGGCATCCCAAGTACCTATAATTATATTTTCCTACACGTGTGCAGACTTTGATTTAAAAAAAAAAAAAAGGGGGGGGGGGATGGCTCTGTTACTCCTTAATTTTAAGAGGAAGAAACTGCCAAGAACTCTAGGCTTTAATTGCCCAAACAAGCTTGCTTGAAACAAATCCAGAAACGTGAACACAAAATAGAAGATCGAATACGTGACCTGGTACCTGTACACTTGTCAAGAGGCTCTGTATTTCCAGGTGACCGTGTCTGTCTTTGATACATCATTAATGCCACACTGTCTAAATGGCGCACGAGAAAAGAGCCATCTTATGGTGTCTTCAGTGAACCATGAAACATCTCAGGTAAAAAGTACATTTTTAGGCAAATCCTTTGAGATGAGGAATCTGAGGAAGGATTTGAGTGCATTATCCAGTGTAGTTGAATTCTTTGTTTGGTATTAAATATGCTTTGCTTTATACCAAAGAGCTCAGCCTCTCCTTCCGGACATTGAAATTCATCTACTTCACTCATGGCACCATTTAAGTTGGTTTTTTTTTTTTTTAATTTTTTGTTTTTCGTTTTTTTGTTTTTTTGTTTTTTTTTTTTTTTCCCCCACTCTGGAACTTCTCTGATAAGCTTGCCTCCACTTACAAAACCATCAAAGCCTGGAAAGAAATTATTAGAAAGGAAGAAAGAAAAGCACCTTTAGTTTAAGCTTCAAATGAGACCAAGTTGATTAGTCATCTAAGATCAGGTGGCCCGGCGGTAAGTTTACAGCAAATCATGTCTATCGTCTTCTTCTTGCTCTGATTTCTTTTGAAACTTTGAGTAAACTGCCTGCATGCAATCATATCTTTAAGAGAGGCTGATTAAATCTAAAACTCAACTAGTTTTAGATTTAACTAGGTGCCCTGTGTGAATCTTGTTTATTCTAAATAAGAAGATAAAAATCAACACAAGGGAAAAGGCAGCGTAGGCACAGAACAAAAATAAGGCCCCCTTAATTAAAATATACAAACCTTATGTGTTACACGATAATTTTTCTGGCATATCTAATGAATGGCGGGCACAAAAGGCTTGTTGCCTCAAAGGCCCTTACCTACTTGTATTTCTGGATAGAAAAAGTTGTCCTCAAACATGTGTAATGCTGGCTCCCCAGGTATCAGCCACACAGCCTGTTGGTAAAACAAAGCTGAGTTTCCTGCACACCATGGTGAGAGGCGCCATCACTCAGTGGAGCTTTGCCAGTGCCTTAGAGGGGTAAGGTGACATCAGATCTTGTTAAGAATCTGAACTTTGGGGTAAGGTGCCAACATTCTCTGACTGGTAGAACCAGGAATTCAGAGTGGCGACAAGAAGGCCTCTGTTGATGCTTTCAGTTGAAGACTTGATGGTTCTTTCCACAAGTCTTTGTGTTGAGCAACCAAGTTATTTACCTGGACAAGAACTTCTTAGAATGAATGGTAAGTGCAGTTCATGAGGACGGTGAGATAGTTAAGTGGTGTTAATGAAGACAGTAGGCTGCTCTTGTCTCCTCCTCGTCCAATCCATGTGTAGGTGGGGATGGTGAGGGAAGAGCTGGAGGGAGAGGATTTCAGTTTTCTGTGGCCTGAAAAGAGACCTGTGTCTTGAGAATTGCTGTGTTTTGTAATGGGTAGACAGCCAGATGCTGGGAACAAAGAAAGTCATGGGTAATGCAAAGCTATGATGGTCCAAATTCATTTGCATTTAACTTTAACAGCATTTAGGCTTCGGGGTCCCCACCTCTTGACCCACAACTACCATCTCTCAAATTGCCATGACGAGTATGACAGGGGATCTCTGTTCTCAGGGAGTGGGCCATTCAGCTGGAGACCCATTTCAGCCCATTTCAAACCACACACATATATCCATAGACTTTTCAGATAACAGCGCACACTTTGGTGCTGTTGGCGTTCACAGAAGATAAACATAATGCAGTGACATTGCTTAGTCAATTAACAGCTTTACGTTCTGAAGAAACAGTAGTGAAAATGGAGTATTTTTAAGTGAAATTTATTTTGAAGTTTATTCTTCATTTTGGAGGGACATAGTCTCCTCATGTCATTCCTGTTTGCCTTTTGAAGAAGTCCAAGATCAACAAAATCTCGGGCTATCAATCAATATCTGTTGAATTAACAGACAGTTGGTATTTAAGCTTTATATTCATAGAGAAGAGACATTACAGGATCTGTAGCTTTAAAAATCTATTTCTTCAATGTTTATTTCTTTTTGAGAGAGAGAGAGCATGAGCGAGGGAGGGATAAAGAGAGAGGGAGACAGAGGGTCCGAAGTGGGCTCTTAGCTGAGAGTGCAGAGCCTGACGTGGGGCTTGAACTCATGAACCACGAGATCATGACTTGAGCAGAAGTTGAACGCTCAACCAGCTGATCCACTCAGGTGCCCATAAATCTGTTTCTAAAAAAAACAGGGAAACGTCTCAGTTCTCATAAAGAGAATCTTTAGCAATTCTGATTTTCCAGTTATTAGAACGTTTTCATATATCCTCCAAGCTTATTTATTAGAGTCAAATGTCTATATTTTTCTCTCTCTCACTTCCTTTCTACTAGAATTAGGCATCCCAAAAGATGTTCCGAATGCACAGATTGAATAAGTGGCTCAGAATGTGGTTAAAGCCCCTGTCGGTCTGGGTTCTTGTCGATTCATCTTCCCTCTCTCCCAATATTTGTAAGATTAACTAGGGAATCCTCCATTTTTCACATGCTCGTTGCTCTGGCCAAACTGCAGTACGGCTGAGTCCTTGCCCCTCATCCAGAATTCTCTTAAATTTCCATTAGCTTTTCTATCTCTCTGCATGTTCTACTCTTCATGGGTGCCCACCGGTGCTCTTAACCACTGGGCAGACATTGTGCTGTATCCTAGAGATGTTAACATTTTTATTAAAGAGCTTCCTTGGGACCCTTGGGAAGGAAAGTAACCGGCCAATCTAGACAATGTATGTAAGAATTCACACATTCCCATGCTGGTGGTGACAGGGGGAAGTGGAAGGCGTGGAAATAAACAAAGAGCAAGCAAATGGAAAAAGCAAAGGCTATCTATTCTGAGCTTCCTATAGCAAGGGAAGCCACCATCCCTCACTTGTATTTGGCCGAGACTCAAAGGCAGGCAGCAGAAAGGAAAGCTTCAGAGTAGAGAAAAGGGAAGGATTCAGATGTGCCCTGATTGGTAGTTGGCATGGGGAAGTGGGAGGACCAATGAGAATTAGGGCATCCTATGTGTTAGGGGTGTGTATTTGGCTTTCTCTGATTGGTCCAAAGTTGATCCCCAAGTCAAGGGTGCTGCTAGTTATTAATCAGGTACTGGCCATTGGGGCCAATTGTTACAGAAGTTATTGTTCAGCTTCCTAGGATGTCACTAGGGATAGCAGTCTGGTTCCCTGCAAGTCTGACTTTCAGCAGGCTGGCTTCTTGGGTTTACTGAAGATAAGGGGCCGGCTTCCCAGACAGGCTGCTGCAGGTTGTAGATCCAAGTTCTATTTTTGTACATGGCCTGGCCATTGTCTGTTCATATATTCAGTCTCTTCCTGGGAATATATGTGAAAGTTATAATGTAACAGAGCCCTGACTCTGAAATACACTTTATTGTAAATTAGTTTTTAGCTAGAGTTGTAATAAAATTAAACACAGGTTATTTGGAATCAGTTTTCTCTTCTAGGGTTTTCTCCATCAGATACGAAGTATATGGGCCAGTCCGTAGCAACGGGTATGAATTGTAAAGGAAAGCACTGTGGAAATACAGGAGCCAGGGAGGGAGCGAATGGGAGAGATGAACATAACTCAGTGTCTCCCCGGATCTGTTTTGCCTTGGGGCCTGAGTTGGTGGATACCTCCGAATGTGTTCCCTGGGGGGAAGTGTTTGTGAGCTCTTGGTTTAAAGGTCTAGGGACCAGCAGACCTGGGTGGATAAAGAACAGGGCCTCACAGAAGAAGGAAATATATCAGAGATTGATAGGGAGGGACAAGGAAAGAGCATTGAGTTAAAATTCCACAGGCTAGATAATATAGACAGAATTCTATCGTCTAAACCATTTAAACTTAAATAACAAGTTGCTAAGAATAGCTCATTGAAATGCCGCATTATTATCTGTTAACAGTTGTTTGTAACCACACAAGAAAAACAGTATGTATCTTCACTAAGACGGTAACATTGCTTGTGCCTTATAAATTTAGCATTTAATTGGAATGACTGACTACTAGAAGATATCAATGATGAGCTATTTCCTCCTTAAAGAAAAAAACACTTTTTTATGTTACTTGGATACGCATGGTATTGAAACCAGTTGTTTATTGAATACATACCAGGCACAAGGGACTGGGTTGGGTGTCTGGAAGATGGAAACTATTTCTGGACTTGAAAGGAATTTGGGAAGCCTCATAGATAGGGGATAGACACATATATCTGCAATGCCTTGGTAGATGGTTAAATATGTCTTATGAGTGATATAAAGTCAAGGGCTCCCCAGGGTCTTTTTGGGGAGGGTGCTATTTCCTTTGCTCTGGTGAGCAAGGGAGTTATCATAACACTTTTGTCAACTCCTACATTTTCATTTGTCAGGTTGAAAGTTAATACACCATCCATGCCAATGCATGTTTAGACATTTATTTTTCTCTGCGTGCTTGTTCCCACCATTGCGCTCTGCAGACAAGTGAGAGAGGAAATTTGACAAGCAATTTGTATTATGTCAGTTACACCAAATCACATCCCTTGTCTGCCCCCCTAATCACACAAAAGCCTCCCAAAGCCCATGAGGCGTGAAGTTCCAGGGGCTTATGACGTTATTGAGGCAAAGTGAGAAGTACAGAATAGACATGAGGAGACTTTAGCAAAAAGAATCTTCCTTTCAGCCACTTAATACAACTATCCCATGACTTTCAGGAAGTGACTCACCTCCACTTATTTCCAGCAGTTACCTCACGTAAATGTTTGTGTCCCCCCAAAACTCATATGGAGAAGTCCTAGCCCCCAGTGTGTATTTGGAGTTGAAACCTTTGGGGGGTGATTATGTTTAGAGGAAGTCACGAGGTTGAGATCATTATGATGGGATTAGTGCCCTTTTATAGGAGGACACACATGCACTGAGAAATAGCCATATAAGCACACCCAGAGAAAATGCTATCCAATAAGCCTGGAACACCAGGAACCTAATCTGCTGGCATCTTGATCTTGAACTTTCCATCATCCGACCTATGAGAGGCAAATGTCTATTGTCTGTTGTTTGAGCCACCCAGTCTATGGGGCTTTGTTTGAACAGCCCAAGATGACTAAGTCACCTTGTTGTGAATCTCGAGAGCAATGGCTTTCCATGAGGTGCAACTTTGCCCAACCCCCAGGGGGCATATTTGGCAATATCTGGAGAGATTTTACCTTGGTAGAGAGGGTTTGCCAGCAGCATCTACGAGCAGAGGCTAAGGATGCTCTCAACCATCCTACAACATACAGGAGAGCCCAACAGCCCCCATAGCAAAGCAGGACGCACACCAAATAGCAATGATGCCCAAGTTGAGGAGAACTGTTCCAGATCCTGTACAGCCATCTCCTTAGAATCCCTGGAAACCTGAAAATTCCCCTCTCTCCCCAATAGCATTAGCCTTTCCTACGATAATTCTTAAAACCACCCCAATTAGAAAACCCATCAAGGCGCAACTCTTGGTGGACCAGGTGACATTAGCTGGAAATCGCACAGGTGGACCCCTACAAATGATCATGCTGTGTCCCCTCATACATGCTTGAGTCTCCCTCCACCTCTTCCTCTCCCTGTTGGCTCACCACAGAAACTGAGCAGGGTCGGGGGGTTCTAGCAGCTCACACACATAAGATGTGCATCCTGAGACGCATGACTGCACCGTGAGAGCATGGCCCAGAAACACTCTGTGGCCAGTTCTTTCCAAACTCTTTATCTCACTCTACAAAGACCCTTTTGGTTTCCCAGGCAACTAAGTGCATTACTGACAAATACATGCATGCAAGATCTTTATGGTGAAAATAAAACAAGCAACCACCTTCCCTTGGGGAACAGCTTATGCTTCCGTTTTAAGTACTGTGTTGAGGTGACTGACTGTTGTCTGTGGTGCTTTGGGCCCGAGGTTGGGTGGGGTTCTGGTTTGTTTGTTCATGGCTACTTTTCAAATGTAGAGATCGGATTATGCGTTGTTTACTGTAGTGTTTGTGGAAGTCTACGTTGATCCAGGCCAATCCCAAGTGCTAGGAGCACCCATGGTATGCACCCTTATCCCTTGCCTCAAGGAGGTTACTTAGGTCAACAGACCCTTTTACCCTGCAAGAGATAGGTGTGCATCTAGGGTGGGCAGGGGGCACTAAAGCAGCTTCAGAGAAAGGGAAACAGGAATTCTTTCTTAAATGACACGGAGAAGTCAGAGTTAACCAGACAAAGGAGTGAACGACACAGGAAGCAAAAACAAAGGGAGTTAAACCCCGATGAACTCCTGTACAATATTCATAAAATTATAAGCAGGGACGCCTGGTCGGAGGAGAGAGGCTCCCGAGACCTGCAGGGGCCCCAAAGAGCATATGTTTTGTCTGCTAAATGAGTGGAGCTCGCTAAGACGCGGTCAGCAGAAGAGTTACACACACAGGCATGTGCTGTCAGTTTACTTTGGCTAGGATGAAAACATAATTTGTTTGCATATTTTAAGGCACATTCAGACCCATAACACAGTATCACACAATGAAATCAGCTGATTTTTCTGTTTTTATTGACCTCCCAAGGAACAAAGTCAAGGTATTTATGTACGCTTTCCAATTTTTCCCTACACCTAAATCTACATGTAGTCTGTCCCTCCTTCAGGCAGAGAAGAAACCCCTCAGTGGATCATTGCTTGCCTTATTATAAATCTGGAGCCCAGCACAATGGGAAAAACTGGACAAAAACAAAAACCATTGTTCTTGTTTTGTTTTGTTTTGTTTTGTCGGTCATTGCTGTTGGTGGAAGACTGTGCATGACAGGACTTATTTCCTGTGTTCCTTCAGAACCAACGTCCCAGCCCCCTTCCTGTGACTTCTTCTTTCTAGACTTCCTAGACTTCCTACTTCCTAGGTAGAGGGGCGCCCTGGCTTCTCAGAAGCGTGCGGTGCTCCAATTGCAAGTAATCTTTGATTTCCGAGATAGAGATCCTGTACAGTCACTCACTTCCCTGAGAGAATCACTGCAGAGGTATTAGCAGTAATGAAACCTGTCTAATTAACCCTCCTAAAATTCATGAGGAGACTGTTAAAAGGAGTAACTTCTTGTGACAGAATTTTAAACTTTATTTTCTGTTCCCAGTAGTGTTGGAGATTATCCCCATGAAAACATCAGAGCTTTATGTTGCTGTTCAGAACTTTCTAGAGAAATTAGTCTTGAGCTTGCCAACACATCAGTGCTGGGTCCGTGTGTAGTTGACTCTGGGGAACGCAAAGTGAGTTTGCTTTTTAACGGGTTACCACGAAGCAGAATCCAGGGGTGTGACAACAATGATTACAGCCGATGTTACGGGGGCTGATACATCCTCATTTTTATTTAAATAGTGTTGATTTCCTTTTGTTATCTTGGCTTAGACACTAATCTTAGAGACCTCGAAACTGGGGATGTCACTCAAGGAGGTTCCCGAACTTGCTAAAAGCGGAATGCCAAATTACATGGAATTGCCTGAGACTGATGACACGTGAATATCTGTCAAATAAAACAAAAGACAGTTAACTGTCATGTGTGGTCTCTCCAAAGTAGCTGTCCTAAACCGGACCAAACACCAATGTTGAGCTACCTAGGGCCGCCGTAACAAAGTACCACTAACTGGGTAGATTAAACGATGTATACGTCTTGTCTTTCTGGAGGCTAAAGGATTTGGGCAGGTTTCTTCTGGATCTGTGTGGGAGAACCTGCTCCCTGCTCTCCTCCGGATTCTGGTGGTTTGCCGGGAATCTAGGCCATTCCTTGGCTTGTAGAAGCATCACCTCGTCTCTACCTTCATCTTCACGTGGGAATCTCTGTATGTGTCCAAGTTCTCCTTTGTATAAGGATACCAGTTATACTGGGTAATATAACTTGCTCCAGTGTGACCTCACCTTAACTGATGACACCTGCAACCACCCCATTGCCAAATAAGGCCACTTTCTGAGGCAGTGGAACCCAGGACTTCGACGTATGAATGGGGGTGGTGCACAATTTCGCCCATAAGTAGCCACCTCCCTGGTTTCACTCCCATTCCACACCAAAGTGAACCACCAACTGCTAAGCAGGCAGCCACTGTGCTCTTCACCACAGGATGGGGCGAGCCGCTGAATTGTTTTGGTTAAAACCAGTGAGGATGACAGTCCTGAGTCTCTGACTAAAGAGAAGAAGGAAAGGAGAGAACTCAGAAAAGAGAAAAGAACATTCATTAAGAAAAACAAAGGGGGCGGGGGGAGGAAGGTGCAGTGAGGTGAATGGTGGCCCCCGAAACAGATGTCCACATTCAAGTCCCCGGACTTTGTGAATGTGACCTCATTTGGTAAAAAGGTCTCTGCAGATGTCATTCAGTTCAGGACTTTGAGATAAGATCCTCCTGGATTACCCAGCTGAGCCCTAAATCCAAGGGTAAATGTCCTTTTAAGAGACAGAACTGGGCACAACACAGACCCATGGAGAAGATCGAGGCAGAGACCAGAGTAGTGCAGCCACAAGGCAGTAAAATGCCGGAAGCCACCAGAAGCTTCAGGAGGCCAGAAGGATCGTCCCCTGCTGACACCTTTGATTTCAGACTACCATCCCCACGAACTGTGAGAACATTTTCTTTTTAAAAAAATTTTTTAAATGTTTATTTATTTTTGAGACAGAGAGAGAAGAGCGTGAGCGAGGGAGAGGCAGGGAGAGAGGGAGACACAGAATCTGAAACAGGCTCTAGGCTCTGAGCTGTCAGCAAAGAGCCCTATGCAGGGCTCAGACCCACGAACAGCGAGATCATGACCTGAGCTGAAGTCAGACGCTCAATCGACTGAGCCACTCAGGCGCCCCAGAAAATTAATTTCTGATGTTTAACCACCACCCCATTTGTGGGAATTTGTTAAAGCCATCACAGGAAACTACTGGAGAAGGAAAGAAAAAAAGCACTATTTCCAGGGAGCCCAGATGTCACCAGTGGTGGCCTATGGGGACACCACCCTGAAGTCCTGAAACCCTTTGCAGCTTTGCTCTGGCCTGCTTCCTTGAGGAAGAACAGAACCACCAGAGAATTCTGAGCGCCATGAGAAAACGTGGTTTCCCTTCCTTGAACATGGCTATTTATTCCAGCCCCTCCCATCACTCAGCTCCTGTGCGTGACCTTTGCGACCAGTCACTGGTGGGAAGGTAATCGCCTTGAGAACCTCGTGCAGCTTAATGGAATTACGTCAGGCCCAACAGACACCACTGATCCTCATGCTTTCAGACAAGCCAACAGCCCATACATGCTTGAAAGCCTACTTGAAATTTCTATAGGCTTGCAAAGAAGGTAGAGGAGACTGCTCTTGGTGGATTACAAGGTGTACATAAAAAGCATTTCTATAATGGGAAGACTCCTCATTGTTTTTGCTTGATGCTTGGTTTAGATTTGGATGGTTTGGATTGTTTCGGTTTGATTTGATGGTGCTAACAATAATCACTTAATAATAACAGAGAAACTGTCGGTTGGCCATTATGTAGGCTCTTGAGTCATCCTTTTAGATCATGCTGAATCAGGCTCAACAGAGTTCCTGGGCCGGGCCTGCAGGACATACTTCGTGTCTCCGTTTTAGAAGGTGACACTGCGAAGAAGTCATCCTTACCAAGTGAATGGACCCCCGTCACCAAACCTCACTGTAGGGAGAGCAGATGGCCGGGAAAATCAGATTCCTGCCAGGCGATGGCTGCCGTCCCGCTGTGCAACTTGCGAGACGATGCCGGGTGGGTGTCTGTGAGCCCGTCACTCTAGACAAACGTGCCTGACAGCCTCTCTCCCCTGCCTGGGCTCCATGGTGCACGACACAAATAGGCAATTAGGGTTCCCCCAAACTGTGACAGTTTAGATAAGAAAACTCAAACACCGGCCCCTTAGCTTGGCTTTAGGGCAACTGACCTGCCTGAGCAATGTGTCTAATAGTTTCCTACTTTTTTAAACCTTCGTGCAATCCCTTCTGTTTGCCATATCTTTCTCCTTGGCTACAAATGAAATCCCACGACAATAAATTGCCGAAGGAGTATCCAGATTTTTTTTTCTTTTCCTAGAATTTGCAGTATTAAATGTCACTTGTTATAAAGATGCCATCAGTTGGGTTCAGATGTAATATTGAGTTCTTTTTGGTTGAATGGGATTCACAGAAACAAATTGGTCCATTTTTAGTTTTCTAGACTCATTTGCTTCTATCTTTATATCTAGTCTTTTTAAATTTTTTATCTTCATGCCTCCTTCTTTTCCTATTTCTTGTTTTTCTAGTATAGCACACACCCACCAAAGTTTTCAACTCATTTGATGTATAAATCCTTTAAGTTTTAGTTTTACACACACAACATAAGCCTACAATATGAACACTGGAGTTGTGAACGCATCAGAAATGCCAACAATTCCATATGAAACGTTCACTGTGGTTAATTAATAAAAGAAAACAGGGTATATTATATAGCCCAAGATAATTTTACAGTTCATCCGAGAAATGTTTTGCCTACCTAGGGAATTTAGAGAGATAGCTAAAACACAAACCAATTTTCATTAAAATAATTTGTCAATATCTTTGGGTTCTGGTGTTCTTTCTTTTGAAATTGGAATTCTGTGTACTATAAAAATACAAAACATGCCACGTTTGTTTACTCTGAAAAACAAAATCCACAGGCAGAAAGTAAAAGACATGCTCTGACGTAGACATCAAGTTTTATAAAGTAACACTATTAAAAATCCATCTCAAAGTGATGAGAAGTTTTTTGTTTTTTTTTTTAAAGAAAAAGTATTGTAAAAAAATGTTCTTACTTTTGTTAGTAGGGACTGCTCTGAATCTTCTTGTGTCCTAGTGAAGGAGATTGTCTCCTAAGCATAAGGGAGGCAGGAATTTTATAAGATTTGGATAAGTTCAGGCCCTGGCATATAATTTAGGGCCCATGAGGTGCGTTAGAGGGACAGACTGATTGATGATCCGGACAGCCCCAAGCTGCCTTGAGTTACCTGTCATCTGAGGTTTATTTCAGCTATGAAGGTAGATGACCCATAGCCAGGTTTTATGTAAGCAAAGTCAGACCCTGAGGAACCCATCACCCAAAGCCAAATAAGATCCATTCGCATCCAAAGCTCAGTTCAGTAATTTAAATTAGAACTAGAATTGCCTAGTGGAAATCAGTACGTGGCTTGGCTGTTCTGTACTAGGAAGGAAAGCAACTTGGGAAACCAAATTAAGTGAATTTCAATCAATGAACTTCCTCCGAGAACCTATACTAGGAATTGCTCTTCCGTAAGCAGCTCATTGGTCAACAAAGAAAGGGAATCATAGCCAAAGAATTTATATCCTCCTTCTGTGACATTTATGTCTCTGATTTAGGAAGTCTGCTGTGAACCAAGTATGAGGGTAAGGGGTGTATGAAATCAGAACAAGACTGTCGCATTTAGGAATGAGGTACACTCTGGGAGAGGCACTCCTGTCAGCCCATACTTAAAATACACTGCTGTCCGTTGTCTCTGGCCATGTCTTTTGTAGAGTTAGAGCAATTCTTTTCGTTGTGATTTTATCGACATCGCGTCGAGCTGTTATGAAATTAGGATTTCTTTGGTGCTGAAGATCTGTGAGTCCTCGGTGATACGCAGGCATAGAAACAGGAACAGGAACGTGGCTGCCCTCATTCAGCAGGGCCACCCAGGGTGAGTCCCTCCCAATCCCAGTTCTTTGGGACAGGAATGGGTGGCATGCACAACAAGATTTCCTTATTCGGATACAATATTCAGATATCTGGGAAAGTCTAGATTAAACGAAGTTCACCAAGTGGTTTCATTTTGTCTCACTGAAGGACTGACGGGGCCCTTCCTTTGCTACTATGCATGGCAAATTTCTGAGGGTCAGGCGCAGCATTTCCCACACTTAGGCTACAGAGAAACCTTTTCTAGAACACAGCATGCTAAAGCACTGGTATTCCTGGGATCTGTCATAGAGGAGGGAAAGCCGCAGGGTGGGTGTGAGCCCAGTTCTCAGCCAAGCACTGTTGTTGCGTCTTCTTACGTTGCGTAGTCAAAGAGCCCGTGTAAATTGTTTATTGATTTATCAGCAAACACGTTATTAGATGTCACCCTGTCCTCAGTGTGCATTACCATTGGGAACGTCTGTGACATGTTTAAGCTAACGAGACACAGCTCCTACGCTGTGACTGTAGAACGACTGATCGGATAGATGAATTACATGGCAGGTGTCACACAGGAGGTGAAATTACACCTGTGATTTTACCTGTGTAGCATGCATGAACAACATATAGAGCTGACGAGTCTCTATGTTGGGCACCTGAAACTAATGTAGTTTGTGTGTAATCTGTACTCAAAAAACCTTTTTAGAAAGGAAGATTATACCTTGGAAAGAGCTCAGAGGCAAGAGAGAGGAGGGGTGGTCGGAGAGGGGAGCTTCGAGCTGGGAGACTCACAGAAAGGGACCAAAGCCAAGAGACAGTTAGCTCTGCGACCTGACACACATCATCTAATCTCTCTGGGCTTCGTTTGTCGTTGTGAATTGCACCTGCTGTTCTTATGCCCCCACGGAAATGCTAAGTAGAAATTGAAACAATAGATGTGACTTTTCTTGAAAAAGTTAAGCTACTCTATAATGTAATCGATGAGTAGTGGCATATGAAGAAAACCTGTAGCTTGTTCCCTGTCTTTGTGACCTTTGTTGAGACTAATTTTTATTTTGGCAGAGGGGTAGATGGATTTGAGAAGGCAATACAAGGGACTGCAGTGTTGTAATTCACCATTATTTACATTAATCATTGTGTTACTGTTATCCCAAAGCGCCAATGTCAGGTCAGAGGACTACCTTCAGGTTCTCTTCCTGAAAACCAACTTAGCTTATGAAAATGCCAATCTCATCGTGTCTCATGCTATTGTCTGCTGAAATTTTCATCCTGGGAGAGTTCTTAGGTCTTTGCTGGATAACAATCTTGACCTAAAAATAAAGAGCCTTCCTAGGTTTCTCCCCTGAGGCTAGAGTCAGTGAGTTTAAGTTTTCACCTTTACCTCCTTTCTGCTAAAATTAGACAATGAATTAGCACAATTTTTTTGGCTATCGTGCTAAATATTTAATCAAATTATTTAAAACCTGTTATAATGTGTCATATCAGTTGCTTGACTCATTTTCAGTATTTCCCCAAAATCATCTTATTTCCAGTTCAAAAGGTGCTTCAGCAAGCTTCCTGCCATTTTTTAATTAACTGCCATTTTTATTTTTAGAGCAATTCTTATACAAATTAAATATGCTTATCTTAGCCACCTCCTTGTCCGTATTTCTACTCATTACCTTACCTATCAACAAGTATGACATTTTCAAAATCTAACACAGTGAAATCCTCTGGATAAGAGCTCAAGGTGCTAAAAGGTACAATTCCTTTTGTCTTCTAAACAGGTGGAAGGGGTTATTTATTTGGCGGTAATAATTCTTGAGAGAACTGTGCACCATCCACTAGAAACCTATAAAATTCTGCATTGTTTAATATTATTTCCATTCAGAGGGCTGAGTTCTTGTTTGAATCATTTTTGCAGACCAATTGCTTATCAATCCTGGCATGTGAAATAGGTCCTTATATGTGTTATAAGGCTGCACTTGTTTTCTAAAATCATAGTTTTGAGACAAAAAGCATAAGGAATTTTTGGGTTTCTTCCAGAATTTGTCTCAACTTTTGCCCACAGCAACCACTGATACCTTGGCTCCAGCTTATCCCATTCTACTATGCCTTTCTCTGTGTGTGTGTGTGTGTCTTTCTCTCTCTCTCTCTCTCTCTCTCTCTCTCTCTCTCTCTCTCTTTGGATAAATCTTTAATCAATTAAAGCAACCAGCAGATCCATAAAAGAAGGTTCATTTTTTGGAAAAATCAATGCATCTCATTTAAATATTTATTCGAACCCAGCAGGAGCGAAGGATTAGATGTGGAGATGAACAGGTCTCATTCTGGGAAAAAGGGACTGGCATGATTAGATCAGAGGGCTGGTGTTGCCACAACTATTTTCCAGTCTGTGAAAGGGAAATGTAGAGACAGAAGCATCAAGAGAAGGGAATTTTTACTCATGAAATGTTGCAAGGCATCCAGACTTCATAAGAACCAGCCTTCCACATTTAAAATACAGAAGTACAGGGATGCCTGGGTGGCTCCGTCCATTGAGCATCTGACTCTTGATTTTGGCTAAGGTCATGATCTCAGGGTTGTGGGATCAAGCCCCACCTCAGGCTTCATGTTGAGCATGGAGCCTGCTTAAGATTCTCTCTCTCTCTCTCTCTCTCTCTCTCTCTCTCTCTCTCTCTCTCATGCTCTCCCCACCCCCCGACCCTTCTTCTCCACTCTCTCTGTATCTATAAAATAAAAATAGTAATAATAACAAAATTAAAAAGTACAATCTTACCATGGTTTGTAAGCTTATTGGTTGATCACTTCATGCTGGACAGTGGTGTTCTCATGAGATAATCATGGCATCTGTCGCAGGTCGGTACTGTGAATGTCAGAGAGAAGGTTGATCCGGGAAGTCAGCAAAGGCTAACAAATGATCCAAACATTCATTTTGGGGTACTAGGATTAGAAGGACCATCCCATATTACGTTTTCTTTTTTTGATTTGTTTCCCTGGGTTGATTTTCTGGTTTTGTCTTGTTTTCCTGATTCTTCTCTGTGATAAGCTCGTGATATGCACATGGTCATGACGGAGACGGAACGTGGTACCGGTGCTCCTTCACAGCCCCTCTTGATGCAGAAGTTCCGCTCCTATGATGAAGATGTCAGCTTAGCAGTTTTGTTATTTGTGACCATCCATCACTTTGATGGTTTACTTTATCTGACCAGTACACAGATGTAGGTATAGCAAGCAGCGTGGATTCATTCACAAAGACTTCTTTGTATGGTTATCAAAGCTAGACCTATATGATAATAAATCTTGAAAGTTAACTTTTGTTTTGTTGGTATATAGCTCCTGGGTTTGTAATTTTGGCCACGTTATTCAGCAGAAATATTGCATTTCCTTTCAGCTCATCTACAGGGACCAGTAACCCAGAACTCTCAGAGTCAACCTCTGCCAGTCTTCACCATCTCCCCCTGTATCTCTCTGAGCTGTAACTTTTCAGTGCCCTGGCCATGCTGCCTGAGGGCAGGGCTCCTTGGGTCATACAGCAGTAGCCAAGCCTGGGAGGAGGTTGTAGGCATTAATTCCACCAATGAAAAGTGCTTGTCTTTTAATGGGCTTGTCATGCCTAATTATATTATATTTCCCTTAATTGTGACATCTATGGATACAGATTTGATTTTTTCAGTTATGCTCTACTAGAAAGAAAGAGAGATTCCAGTTCTCTCCATGAAAACCTAGGGTCAAAGAAAGTAAATAAATTGGTCAAGGCAATTTTTTATATTATTTAACTACTGTTTTAACTTGTGTAGACAAGACCCATCAACATGTCGTTATATTTACAGAATTATTAGTAACTCTCCCTGGTAATTTATTATCTTACCTATTTTAAGAAATTTTTAGTATATTTTTTCCGAATTCTGAATGATTAATTACAACAAAATCCCATTTAAAGATTGTTTTATCAAGTTTTTAGAAGCATAACCTGTGAAATCAAGCGTTTATAAAGACAGAAGAAGTAGAAATAAGGAAGCTTCTAACATGCCCAATTCAAAGTAGAACATTAATGACAATTAAATTTGTTTCACTTAGTCTAAGTAATTAATCCTTGTTCTCTTGATCTTGGGTTAGTTAGCAGTCTTTCAAAGTGAATGAGTTCCGGAAAGCCTGACTGAATCTCTTAGCAGTCTGAGAGATGTTCATTTGGTTGACGATATCACTTCTGCAGGGGCACCTGTAGCCAAGAGCCTAGTTTCTATTTTATCAAGTGTTAAGAGGATGTATTGGAGCCCTTTAATCAGGCTATTTTGATGTTTCTTCCAACTGACCCAATTACAGACCTGTGGCTCCTGCAGGGGTCTTTGGGCAAGCATGAGAGAAAACCAGAACCCACCCGTTGATGATAGGGCTGAATGGCTGTGATTACTCATCACAACCAATAATAATAAAATTGAGACAATTTTAGCTTTATAAGGTGTTAGGGACTAGCATGAAAGTCAGTATACATTGTGGACAGGGAGGGCACTGAAAACCTCCAGAACCTCATTGTTTATCCCATAAAGATGACGTTAGGATCTTTGAAACCTAGAAATTGAACCTTTCTTTTAAAAACTTGTTGACCATCCCTGTGCCATTCTTTAACACAAAAGGAATCCTGCTTTAACCAAAGTGGAAGGTTCATAAGTGCTGAGGCAGAATAATACTACTTGTCATGATTAAGTGGAGGTCAAGTTTCTCTGGTTTTTATCTGCTAGGTATTTTTGTCTTGGAAGCCTGATGAAAGTACATCTCCCACACTGGTATTAAACCAAATAAAAGCCTGCAAAAGTGCAAATATCCCTCATTATTTCCAGCATCTTTATTTTATAAAATCAGGAAGAAAATTCCTTGATATTACCCAGCAACAGTCCGGGAACCCTAAGATGATTTTAGATGTAAAAGACATTGTTTAAAGTTTTATTAATTTGACGATGGGGTGTAGACTTGGGGAAGACAATTTCAAAAAGGGTTCTCAGGGGACAGAAGATACGAATATAAGTCTTTAGTGTGTAAAGAAAAGAAATAACTGCAGCTTGATTCAGAACTTTCCCATGTGAACAAGAATTCAAACGTTTTCAATAGCCAAGAAATACCATCTTGAATGCTTCACCTCTTTGGCCTGTAAGCCACAGAAGCCAGTTTTATAATACAGATTTTTTTGGCATATGTTTTCTCCTCTTTTATAATAAACTTTTTATAGATACCCTTATAATGTATACAGTGACAGATTTTATGATACATGAGGGCCAGTCATTCCCCAAGAAGAAAGAAAAGGTCCTGGTCACATTATATAAAGAGTTATGGCTATTGACAGAGCATTGTAAAAGGCTAGCACTCACTCTTTGGCAAAGGGGGCAAAGGCTCTTTTCACGTTTACCTACAGACACACAATCACGTTAAAATCAGCACCTCACTTTCATATCTTCAACCACCGATCAAAAGTAACTTCAGAGTGGAGAGAGGATTCTGGCAAAGTGGCAGAGTAGGAAGCACCAGGAATCTGGCTACCCACATTGGCAGAATCTATCTGATGTATTTTGGAACTCTGAAGTCTAATGAAAGCTGGAAACTTGCAAGGGAAACTTGGAGGGTAAATAGTGATATTAATTTCAGTCAATGTCAGCTCTTAGCACAGTATCAAGTACATATCCCTCACCCCAAACCCCTTGGCAGGCAGCTATGTATGTGTTCCTGAGCAACTTGTGTGCAGCTGGTGGGAACCAGGATGGGCATTGAGGACTCTGCCCTCCAAGTATAAGGGATCTACAATCTGATCACTGCTCCTTCTGATAATGGAAGTGCTGACATAGAGACAGGCAGCCATTTTTGCACACCTCACACTGTTGCAAGCCCCTTCCCCTCTGGCCAAGGTGACTTCCAGGGGATTTCAAGTGTTGGAACCCTCCCTTCCCCTTCAATTCATTTTTCTTCCCTTTTGGGAGCAAGACTTTAAGGACTAGGAGATTCATAAGCAAATGCATATGCAGAGGAAATTAACAGCCCCCCACATTCCTGGAGAAAGGCACAAATTCAGAAAAGACCTGAGAGGACTTTCAGGTTTATACCTCAGGCTGATCCTCTGGACGCCTATAACAATCAAAACAAAAACAAAAACTAAAAAAACAGCAAACTTGGGGAAGGGGAAGAATCTAATTTCCAGGGTTACATAAGGTGTCATAGACTCTGGGTCTGAAGTTCTGTCTTATCCAGCAAGAGAACAGATGCAGGATTGAAATGTGAGAGAGGCTAATGTCCAGGAGGAGATAAGAGCCCCAAGTCAGGGTCCTTGCTCCATTTTTATTAGGATCAGAAGGCTTGCAAGCATGATAGGCGTGCACAAAGAGACAGTGAAACTGTGAACACTAATTCATGGGAATGAGGGGAAAAGGGGTTATTGAAGATATGCGATGTTTGGGGTTTGGGTCAATGCAAAACAAAATCCTGACACCAGGAACGAGGTGCCACCTCTGTTTACCTAAACTGCCTAGGGGAAAAGAAAGACAGAGCATGCTACCTCAGGGTCAACAAGGCACTCTTCTTTTGCTAATTAGCTGCGCTTTGGGCAACTTTGCCTTGCTGCAGTCTATAGCCCTGTTTACATGTTTACCTATTTTGGTCCTTCCGTCCTGTGAAAGCAGCTTTCTGCTATTGTACTAAGTTGGGGGACATTTCCACCCTGAATACCTAATCTTGTTTACCTCATTTTGGATGTTTCCATCCTGAGATTTCCTATTCCTATGCCTTTGTCCTATACTGGGGGCCTTTGCCCTGTTTACCTAATCTTGTTTTACCGAATCTTTGATGCATACGTCCTGTGGCTTTCTATTTCTTTATGCCTTGTTAACCTCCATCGTTGCAAGCTCAGGGAATTCCTGTGCTTATTCCCCACAATAAGATTCCAGTGTCTACTTGTACACATGTACACACACACACACACACACACACACACACACACAAACCCATAAGGCATATAAAGAAAGTATGGCTCGCTCAAAGGAAAAAAATAAGCCGACAAACCTATCCCTGAAAAAGACCAGATGGCAGACCTACTAGACAAAGACTTTAAAGCAACTATGTTAAAGATGCTCAAAGAACTAAAAACTGATGTGGAGAAAGCCAAGCAAATGATGTAGGGATAAAATTGAAATATTATTAAAGAGATAGAAAATCTGAAAGGAAATTTAAGAAAGGAATTCTAGAGCTGAAAATTACAATACCTGAAATGAAAACTTCACTAGAGGGATTCAGAGGTAGCTCTGAGTAAGCGGAAGAATCCGTGAACTTGAAGACAGGACAGCTGAAATCATCAAATTCTAGGGATGGAAAGAAAAAAAAATGAAGAAAAGTGAAAATGTTGCAGGGCAACATACACATTGTGGAAGTCTCAGAAGGAGAAGAGAAAGAGAAAGCGTCAGAGAGATTATTTGAAGAAATAATGCCTGAATGCTTCTCAAATTTGATGAAAGATGTGAATATAAACATCCAAGAAGCTCAACCAGCTCTAAGTAAGATAAACCAAAGGGACCCATACAGACACACATAATCGAATTATCCAAAGACTAGGACAGAGAGTATCTTGAAATTAGCAAAAGAGAAGTGACTCATCACATAAAAAAAAAAAAAAAGATCCCCATTAAGATTATAAGCAGATTTCTCATCAGATTCTTTGGAGGTCAGAAGGTAATGGGCTATATTTTCAAAGTGCTGAAAAAAAACCTATCAATCAAGAATCCTATATTTCAAAAGTGAAGAAGAAAGACATTCCCAGGTAAATAAAAGCTGAGGGAGTTTATCACTAGAACTTTCCTACAAGGAAAGGTAATCCTGAAATTTGGAATAAAGTGACTCAAAGCCATATGAAGAAATACAGATCTTAGTAAAGTTAAATACAGGGGGTAATTATAAAAGCTAGTACTATTATAATGACAGTTTGTAACTCCTGTTTTTCATGTTTTCTACGTGATTTAAGAGATTGATGCATTAAGAAAAACATTCATTTTTTTTATTTTTTAAAACTGTTTTGTAAATATTTATTTATTTGAGAGAGAGGGAGAGAGTGTGCACACAAGCAGGTGAGGGGCAGAGAGAAAGGGAGAGAGAAAATCCTAAGCAGGCTCCACACTGTCAGCACAGAGCCTGATGTGAGGCTCAATTCCACAAACCATGAGATCATGACCTGAACCGGAATCAAGAGTCAGACACTTAACCAACTGAGCCACCCAAGCACCCCCCCCAATACAATTATTTTATGTTTTTTGGACATACGATATACAAAGGTGGAATTTTGTGATGTCCATCACTGAAAAGGGTGGGGGTAGAACTACATATGAGCAAGTTTTTATATGTTATCGAAGTAAGATGGTATAAATTTAGAGTTTTATAATTTCAGGGTATTAAATGTAATCCACATGGTAACCACAACAAAAATAGTTACAGAATATATACAAAAATAAATAAGGGAATTAAAACATTTCACTATAAAAATAATCAAATAAATACAAAAGAGACAGTAATGCAGGAAATGAGGGACAAAAAAAGCCATAATCTATATACAAAACAAATAGCAAAGTAACACAAGTAAGGTCCTCCTTATCAGTAATTATTTTAAATATAAATTGATTACACTCTCCAGCCAAAAAACAGAATGGCAGAATGGATTTAAAAACATGATCCAACTATAGGCTGTCTATAAGGAGACTCACTTTAGATCCAAATGTTGCGGGTGAGAGAGAGTCTGTGTCATGTGGATGGAGATCTCAATCCTTGGAGTCCCCACAAGATTTACATGGGCGTCTCCACTCAGAATAATGACAGCTAGAAGGAAATTAGCACCAACCAGTTTATTAACATGAAAGTACACTCTCAAGGTGGGAGAGCTGGGCATGAGGTGGAAATGGCCTCTAGGGTGTTTTGGGATTGGGTGTTACTGGGTCTCTCCGGACTGGGAGGAGTGTGACCTACAGTGGGGTGGTCTCTAACGGGGACTGTTTCCAGTGATTTGGGAGATTCCTTCCACAGGTTGGGAGGGGGAATTTTTGACCCTACAAGGTTTGTAGAGGAGCTGTCATGGAAGCCTTCCTCCATTGGTTGGGGCTGTTCCCACAATGCAAATTAATTATAATGAGTCTAGGGATTACCCTGGGGCAGAGGTGGAAGAGGAGAGCATGTGCTCTGCACCTGTTCTGGCTCTTTGGTCTGGCAGCCCCAAGGTCTTGGAAGCCACAAGGTCAGGATGTCGTGCCCCAGGACTTCTACTGGGTAGCTTATTTGTCACCATCCTTGCCTCCAACTCGTGTCTCTGTCATTCCCCTTCAAGGACTTGGGACTCTGCCCCAGGGTGTTCCTCCCACCACTCAGGTCTAGCTTCTACCTAACACAAAGACATAAACAGATGGAAAGTGAAACAAGAGTTGTACACCCATGTTCACAGCAGCATTGGTCACTCTAGTTAAAATGAGGGAGCAACTCAAGTATCCGTCAACAGATGAATGGAGAAGCAAAATGTGGTATATGCATATATGGAACAGTATTCAGCCTTAAATAGGAAGGGCATGTTGACATATGCTATGATATGGATGAAGCTTAAGGATACCATGCTAAGTGAAATAAGTCAGTCACATAAAGATGTATACTAGGGGCATCTGGGTGGCTCAGTGGGCTAAGCGTCCAGCTTCAGCTCAGGTCATGATCTCATGGTTCGTGAGGTCGAGCCCCACACTGGGCTCTGTGCTGACAGCATGGAGCCTGCTTCAGATCCTCTGTCTCCCTCTCTCTGTGTCTCTGCCCCACTCGTGCTCTCACTATCTCTCTCTCAAAAATATTTTTTAAAAAAGATATATGCTGTATGCTTCCACTTGTATGAGGTACTTAGAGTAGTCAAAATCATAGCGATAGAAAGTAGAATGTTAGGGTGTTATTGTTTAATGATAGAGAGCTTCAGTTTTGCAAGATGAAAACAGTTCTGGAGATGGATGGTGGTGATAGTTGCCCAATACAGACTTACTTAATATCACTGAATTGTATACTTAAAAGTGGACAAGATGCTACATTTTATGATATGTGTATTCTGCCACAGCACAAAAAAAAAAAAAAAAAGGAGAAAAATTGGAAAAGAAAAGAGTAAATTTAGAGCATCTTGGCAAAAACTCATAGGGCCAGGCTTAGCAGCCCCAGAAACAAAGAAGTCAAAGAGGTGTTAAGGCCTCAGTTGAAGGGGTCATGATGTTCCTGACCCAGCACTGCTCTCCATTCCAGCCGTTGTTAAAATTATCTTTTCTCTAACATTGCTTTGAGAGAGATTTAAGTTTAGAAAGACATGTGAGTCATCACAAAGACCAGCTATCCAGCGGACTCTATCAATGATCAAAAGAGATACATAATCAATGTAGGAAGGGACTCCAGTGACTTCTGTGATGTCGGGCACCTTACAGCGGCTAGACCACAAAGCACTGCTCAATATTGCTGTCACCGATGGGGAACCGAGTAGTGGTGCACAGATCAATACCACAAATAAACTTAGTCCTGAAATGGAAATAGAAGCAGAATCATAAACAGACAGACAACCCAGGAGCAGAAGCAGCCAGCAGGAACGGAGCCCTGTGGCGCCGTCACGAAATCTCCACCAGCCCTCGTCTGCACTTGCTCTGCAAAGAGTGCCCTTCTTGGACAGCATAGTTGCTCAGATCCCCAATTCCATCTGCGCCTTTGTGGGCCCAACACTCTAAACGGATGATTCCAGAAAGAAGCATTCTAAAGGAATATTTTTATTTTTCAATTTTTTAGAGATTCTGAATTTAGAAAAGTAGCTCAACAAATCTTTTTTTTTTTTTTAAGAGAGAGGAGAGAGTGAGAAAGAAAGAGAGAGCAAAAGCAGGAGAAGGAGAGAGAGAGAGAATATGAATCTCAAGTAGGCTCCATGCTGTCTGCGCAGAACCTGACTCAGGGCTCCATCTCACAAACTGTGAGATCATGACCTGGGCCAAAATCAGGAGTGGGATGCTTAACGGACTGAGCCACGCAGGCACCCCACAACAGATCTTAAACACTTCAGTGTTTAAAGGGAACACACAGAGACACAGGTAGGCACACAGGTGCATGGAGGAAAGGGTATCAAAGTTACAAGGTTACAGTTAGTCTGTCATCGATGGAAACCCAGGGTATTTCTTACACACTCATGATATCTCCGCTGGTCATTTCATACCAGAATTGCACACCAGAAATAGTGTTATTTTCATCAGAGACGAGGTAACTTAGAAGAAACGACCCATGTATGCGTCTCTACCAGGAACTTGAACAAAACGGAGCAATCTGTTCATTGGCAGTGGTGTTGGTGGTGGCAGAGTTGTGTTTTGTTTTGTTTCAATCTGAGGGAGCAGCGTGCTTTTCTTTTTCTCACATGCGATTCTACGACAGTGGCTACTGGGGAGCACAGTTCTTGCAAACGGAGGCAGGCCAAGGCATCCACTTGGCTTTCACAAATCTGGGCGTCTTTGGAACCTGATGACCAGTGGGGTCTCCCTGATGGAACCTTGCTGTGTTGTTCTCCCGTATCACATATCAGGTTAAATAATTCTGCGTGTTTTTCTTTGTGCGAAGAAAGTACGATAGACTCTAACTTGTCCGCTATTATTAAAAGTTTTAAATTCACTTGGTTTTCACGACCCACCTCGTTGTTCCAGCGAGAGACTTCTGACCCCTTTTTTCTCCATTCCCCCACCACCACCAGTGTTTCGCGGTCAGTTTCATCCTGGGATTCTCCATGATGGCTGGCTGCTGTCCTGTCCCTGACCCACAGCCACCTTTTTGTGGTCACAAGTCCTTGTTTTTGTTCCAAAATATTACAGTTGCCTGTTAATTGAATCATTCTATGAATGAATCATTCTGTGACTTTCAGTCTGTGCCGTCCCATTCAGTTATTTTTAAGCCAATCAAATCCAGAGAAAGGGGGAGTGGCTCTCTCTGCAGTGGTTGCTGATGCCACTGGCCTTTCCGTGGCCTCAGCTCCCGTGCCTCCTGCCAGACTCAATGCCAAGGTGACACCTGTCTGCTTATGATCTCCTTTGCACCCACATGCATTCCAATGCACCACAAGGGTGCTGCTGGTCTCCAGGTGTCCTTGACATTCCAGACCCATGAAGAACCTCCAGTATTCCTCCTCCAGGTTCCTAAGGAGATGCCATCCATCTGGGCATCCAGCCACGCTCCTCCTTAGCCTGTGAAGAGCCTTCCCTCTGTCCATCTCTGTCTCTGAAACCAAACTGAGACAAAACAAAAACCGACCTGATCCCCTTCGTGGTGTTAGACTGAAAAACTTGCAGTTTGGCTCACCTGCCTCACAACTTTTTCTCATTGCCTCTGTGGCACAAAAATTAGTTCCTAAAGAAGGTTAACTCCTTTTTTTCTAATGTTTATTGATTTAGAGAGAGGGAGAGAGAGTGCAGGCAGGGGAGGGGCAGAGAGAGAGGGAAAGAGAGAATCTCAAGAACTCCTTTTTTTCTAATGTTTGTTTGTTTGTTTAGCACAAACTGGGGGGGGGGGCGCAGAAAGTGAGAGAGAAAGAGAATCCCAAACTGACTCCATGCTGTCAGCTCAGATCCTACTGATGCAGGGCTCCATCTCATGAACCTGAGTCAAAATCAAGAGTCGGATGCGTAACCAACTGAGCCACCCAGGCACCTGAGGATTACCTCCTTTTACCTCCAAAGAAACCTCAGACCTCAGAGACCCAAAAGCTTGACTGGGGGGCAGAAGAGGGAGTACCTCTTATTTATTGGTAGCAGCAAAGTCTTCTTAGCTCTTTCTAATGTTTAGAAACTTAGGGAACAAAAAAAATATGTGACATTGAATAATTATAGGCAAAAGCCACCTTGTGCTGTAATGCTCAGAATTTCAGCAGAAGTTCAGAGAAACAGAGTTTTATTGTCAAGAGAAAGACTACATGTTTCTCCAAACTTCAGTCTTTCTATTCTGAAACCTTCCTTCTTGCGGTACCAGAATTCTCTTTGTAAGATATCAACTTGGTCTTGGAGCTCCCCTAACCCATAGAACAAAATCTGAATGCTGACTTTCCATGTCAGTCCCTCCATGGTAACCCCAGTGCAGTCTCCCTTCCCTGGACTTCTGTTATTAGCCTGCCACACAAGGTCACTTATGGCTGTAATTATTCTATGCTCCTGTTTTCTCTTTTCCGCACCCAATTAGCCTCCAAGTTTCTGAACACACGCACACACACACACACACACACACACACACACACACACAGCTATTCTTGCTACGCAAATTTCACATGATGATAGGATTCAAGTTCTAGTATGAGAAGACATCTTTTCTCAGAAGCATAATCGAAGGCTAAAACAATTGTATGCCCTTTAGAGAATTAACAAACTTTGTCCAGAGGTTTTCCCCTCTATGGAATGATTTTACTTGATTTGTTTCTTCACTTGGATGGTCAAAAATTTAGACTAAAATGTATCCCTCCACATAGACTAATAAATAGATATATGAAAAATCTCCAATTGTCCAGTGAAATGTCAGTGAACTGTATTGGAAATATTAGAAATAAAATCATTCCAATGGGTTTCCTTGACAGGTGATGGTAGGTAATATATGGCGGTGACTCCTATCATTCTCCATGGAATGGAAAACAGTGTTTATACAGCGTCGTGGGGCAGGCGGAGGAGGCTGCTCTGGGAGGAAGCAGTTGCCTGTGTCACCTGAATGTTATGGGGACACCTTGTATTTCATTCTTGGATTTGGAAAGCATGCAAAATGAAACACACCTTCAAATTTATCTGAGATAACTTTTTAACTGACAGTAACAACAAAAACTGGAAAATGCTGCAGCCGAATCTTCTCTCTCTTTTCATTTTTGCTTTCAACCTCAGTGATGTTCAAGGTCACAAACAGTCTTCCATACTCCGTCAGGAGCGTGAATGCCCCTGTATGCCCAGTGATTGAAATAGCTTTCTGTTCCCTTCCTCTATCACTTCCCTTAGGAAGAAAAATTTTAATCCATCCCCCCATTCATCCATCTTCTCACATCTGTGGAACTCAGATTTGCCTTACGATATAATCTCTGGGGGTTAATGACCTGATGAAGCCCCGGCATGCTGAGCTCAGCAAAAGGAAAATCTTAGCCAGAGCCGAGTGTGATTTAATGATAAATACATACAGCAAGTTGCTCAGAGAACTGCCCATGCACAAAGGATCTTCTCCTAACTATTTTAGATATTGTCTTTAGAAAATAAATATGCTACGCTTGGGGGTTTTCAGGCAAAGCATTTTTGTCAGATACTTCTCAGCTACCATCAAGTGAACGAAGACATTTTCCTATTTCAGTAATTTAGACATCAGCATTTTTTTTGGCCCAAGCTAAAATAAGCCACCTAAACATAGGATAAGAGCAGATACCAAAATGATATGGGCCTATGTTTTATTTATTAATGCCTGGAATGGAGATGCCATTGCCTTCTCCCATGAGTTCCCTTTCCTTACCCCAGGCACCTCGCACTGGAGGATTAAACAGCAGAAGAGGCTATCCTTTAGGGACATGTATGGAGGAAAAGTATTTCAAATGGCTTTCGGGAGCTACCTATATATGTCTAATTGGGGGATAGGAGACAAGGAAGGGATTTTAATTTGGACACGTGCCAATTCCATCTGAAAAATTTAAGAACAGCCAACTTTGCTACAGGCACTCATTTACTTAGTTCCAGAAGTAAATTAATGGAACAGAATTGGAAGCTGCAGGTGGGATGAATTAATGTCTTGCAGGGTTATTGGTAATGCCTAAAATGCTTTGTAAACTAAAAGTACTCCATAAAGATGTCATTATAAGTACCTCTATCATTGAGAGCAGCAAGATTAATAATGATGAAGCAAATTAAGGAAGCAAAGTTGGATTTTCTTTTCTTTGTTTTTCACACAAAGGGGAATGTGTCAAATTAGTAAGTGTTATATGGTAGAACCAGACAATAAATCCCATCAGAGAGACAGGTGGATCATTGGGTTACCAGAGTTCCAAGGACACCTAGTTATACATCATTTGTAAAGCCTCTCTCCCTTGCTTTGAGTGTTTCTCTTTGTTTTATAAGGGCCAGAACTCGGAAGTTATGTATATGACCATGCTGTCCATATGTTGTGGTTTGACTCTGACTTGTTAAATAGTTCAGGCCCCAACGTAGTTCCCATCAAGGTATTTTTGATGTGATGTTCGAATACCATATGTTTTCTTGACTTCAAGAACCATTGACAGCTCACATCTACAGAGTCCCACATCCTCAGTACTCCTCGTGTTTTACATACTTTACACACTTTTACTCATTTAATCTTTGCAACAGCCTTGTGAGATAGGTACCGTTAGTGTTCTTGCTGTACAGGTTTAAAAAGCCTAGGCTTACAGTCATGGACTAACTTGCCCAGAAATTCTATCCCACATCCATCAGAAAGTCCATGCACTCACCGTGAGGGAAAAACTGTTCTCTGTATGGGTTCAGTGACCCATGCCCAACAGAGCAGTGACCCAACAGAGAATTTTCAGTGATGAGAAACAGACAATAATGCATTAATGTGGCCTCTTGTGTTCTCGGTTTTTCTCCCCTGTTCCTACCATCGCCTCTCCCCTGGTCTTCCATTTTGGCCTCATTTCAATTCTTCCCTTGACTTTTTTCTCCCAAAGGCAAATATGCCATGCGAGACCTCGTCCACAGGCTTCCAGGTGGGAACAACAGCAACAACACAGCGAGCAAGGCCATGTCAGATGACACGGTGACAGCCGTCTGCTGCACCCTGCACGAAGTGATCACCAAGAACATGGAGAACGCCAAGGCCTTACGGGATGCGGGCGGCATCGAGAAGTTGGTTGGCATCTCCAAAAGCAAAGGAGATAAGTAAGTCAGACGGTAACTTCATATCACTGTGGAATGGGTATTGGTAGAATTGGTTCTAAGTATACGCAGCATCCATTGGTTATGGGTAACATTGTTGAATGTCATTGGATATTCAAGAGGAGGGAAATAGCAAATGGTTTCCAGGCTTCCCACCCATGGTGAAAGCTGATTTTAACTGGTAGTCTTGGTGACTGCCATGATACTGGAGAGATACATTTGACAATCCAGCATGCATACACTAGGAAAGACAACCCGCTTAACCTGAGTATGTGAAAGTGTTTTGTGGTTGCTGTTCCTTTGTGGTTGCAGGCCCGGGTGTTCATGATGGATCCACATGCTTGTGCCCTTTCCCTCGTCAGCTGTACAGAGGAAGCCATGCAAGGAGGGTGAGGGAGCACACAGTGGGGAGCCCAAGAACTCATTGCTGACCTGCCATCCTTCCATGCTAGCCATGCGTTTGAGGCAAATAGTTTAGTTTAACAAGTCACTGTGCCTGTCCTTTCCAGTCTAAAACTGAGGAAGAGGCTGCCCTAACATCCAAGAAGTGATAATCAAGTCTTAAAGCATGAATAGAAATTCTGCAGAGGGGATGGTGGTAAGGAAGGACGTCTACACTAGTGGAATAAAGAAAGATAAGGCTCTGTGTCTGACGAGCTGCACTTCCAGGAAATGGAAATGTCCCCCATTTGATTTAAGAATCAATGGTATCTTGCTGCATGCAACCAAAACATATCTTCAGAAGCCAGGGTGTCAGTCTATCAGCAAGCTGTCAATGTTACAGAAACATTCACAAACCTTAATTAAATTTTGCCTCCTAGAAATCCCTCAATGTAATCAATGAGATTAAGAGGGTAAACCTTTTGTTACCCAAGGTCTACTTCTTGACTTTCCACTCCCTGCCTCCCCCCATTTCTTCACAACGAAACGCTAAATAATTTTTCTTCCATTATTAAGGGCTGTAAAGGATGTACTTTGAGACTATTTGGAAATTCTCTCTCATTATTTCATTTGATTCAGGATATTACCATTGTATAATAAAAGAAGTCTCTGGTTTCTGGTTAAGAGCTTCAAATAGGTTCAGTCAACAACTTAGTATTAGGATTCAAATACTTTTTTATATCAAGTAGAGAAGCCCCACTGGACTCATGCAGTAATGGTGCCATATAGATAGTTGGCTTGAATTGTATGTTATTATATTGTACTTAAAATAGATTGCTATTCTACATAAACACGAAACCACATGGTTTTCTTCTTCATAGAGCTTCCGTAGAACTTTGGAATCTCTAATTGAAATGCTTACCCGTTTTGAACATTAAGAGCTTAATATGTCAATGCTTTTTTAAGCAAACACGCACACACACACACACACACACACACACACACACACAATAAAACCATAGTCCACAAAACATTCTGACCTATTTGTGCATATTCATGAGATGTTCAAAGATTTTTTTTTCTCTGAAATGTAAGAATAGGGAGTTTGAGGGTGGTCTGGCGTGTGTTAATTTCTTCCAATTGTGTGAACATCCTTACTGTAGCATACATCACTAAATGGGCCTTAAAGAGAAGAGGTGTTTTTATCAGTCCTATGGTCAAAGAAAATTACTTGGTGAAACTAACTTAAAAATCATTTCAGGAAACCATCCATGAAAGAGTGTGTATCCACAATGCCAATCCAGAAAATGGTCCTGATAGGTCTTGTCCAATCTTCATTATTGTTAATGGGAAGTTTCTTTCACTATAGATGATCTCATAACTGTCCTTTGACTTGACTGAAAATTTCTTTTAAGAAAGTCATGTGTTTCATTTCATTAGCCCTTGCCCTTTTTTTCCAAAGTTAATAGTCGAGATTTACACACGAGTTGAATAAGCAGTACTGAACTGGGTTGAGTCAGGCATCTTCCCTACTTTCCTGCTTATCTCAGCCATCCTTCCATGTGATTTACCTCTTTTTTATATAATGACTAATTTGGGGATCAAAACAAGGTTTTTATAACTGCAGATAGCCTCATCTCCCACCTACACTTGAATTTTGTTACTGCTTTTCACCGCCCTTAAAAGGAATCCAGAAGAACTGTTCTGAATCTTCACACTAAACTCACCACTTATCACTCGATTCTGTTATGACATTAGGCGCTGAGATTCCCAAGGCCTTCGACAAGTTTTAACAAAATAGAAATTCTTTATTGAAAGGAGAGTTTTTAAAATTGGGGATTAATCATTGAAAAATGGAGGGAGAGCAGTTTGCTCTGGTTAATTTGTACAGATCTGCCCTCCCTAAAATGTCCTTAAAAATTATTAACAGAAATAAGTTTAATTCAAAACTGATTTGTAAATTCCAGATAGCATAAGGCACAGGTGGAAAAACATGCCTCTCTACGACTCTGTATTTATGTGTTTTATTTCTAAATATACAGAAATTTAAAGTATGCCATGCCATTAATGAGTCGGACTGGTGAGTTGCCAGTCATAGTCTGTTTGAACTGTACAACTCATTGTGTTTTGCTAATACAACCACCAACACTGGGGTTCTGGGGTCCTGCGGCTTTGAGTAGCTGTGCTCAACACCCACGATGAATTGCACCAACGGTGCAGTCACCCCTCATTTGACAGCGTTGGTGAAGATCAGGTGTGGTATAATCATCAATGACTCTTATAGGAATCTCATACTTACTATTTTCAATTCTGGATAACTTAAATTATTCTTTTCACGTCATTTTAAACACCCAGTATGGACATCCTGTCACATCTGTCTCTTTCAAAAGTACATTTGGGTTTTTTTTTTCTAAATTTCACAATTATATAGGAAATAGGGTTGACTGTGTCACTGCATTTTGTCATGAGACAGAAAAGCCATTAACAGTCTCAACCGTTACTTGTCAGTAAGGAACTGTGTATTGCGGCTTAGGTTATAATCACTTGTCACATTAGAAACACTCAATTGTTCAGTCCTTCAATCAATAGTTATAGTCTTTCAAGTAGAAGTTGCTATGGTATCAGTCTAGTGATGGGTCATGGGTCAAAATTAAAGTATAAAAAAAGCAATGTGTCTTTGACCTTCGCATGTTATGACCCTGTGATGTGTTGGCATTTTAATTGAAAGGTTAAAACCTGCTATTCATTACACATTTGTAGTCTTTTTCTATTTTGTACCCAAGCAAGAAGGAGAAACAAAAAAATTACAGTTTCTGAAGAATTTTTGCATGCTGTGTCTCGACTACCTTACCACTATCTGAATATTAATGCATGTTCCTCAAGAGTTGCTTAACTGTTGTCATGGACAAATTTCTAGCTAACAGTGATAAAATACAGCAACACATAACATTTAACCTTTGATTGATTATATATATATATAACCTGCATTGATTATATAAGGCTAACACACACCTGTACCTGTATCCATGAAAAGCTCTAAATTCTCTGTCTTTAAATCAAAGGAACCTAATATTACATGTAGCGCATGATACTAACAAAAATTCTGAAATCATTTAGCAACCATGCATTTAGTAAAGGAAAATATGTGTGTTACGTATATACGTTTCATCTTTCATAGTGAAAAAAATTGAATTTATGAGAACGCTACTTTTTTTTCTTTTGAAAACGCATGATATAACTAGTGTTTTCAAACACAGCCAAAATTGTATTTCATCTCAGCGATAAAGATAGTAAGCATGACTGTTACTGTCACCAGTAAGCAAGTGGATGAAGGAACCTTCAACTTACTTGGTCTAAATCGCAAACTTGAAGACCCAGGAAAATAGCAGACATTTAATTGACCATGTATTAACATCCCATAATTCCATCACAAAATGTATGTCCTCACAACCTCCACTTACTCCGGCTCTCCTATCCAACCTCAACCTCATCCCATCTAACCATCTGCTCACTTTCTATTTATTTCAAAAGCCAGTTTATTTCAAAGGCATTTTTGGTCCCAACTCAGATTTTCTCTTCTGGGAATCTTTGGGCCACTGCCCCACTGGTCAGCTTCAGGTGGGTTCACCTTGGAGTCCTCATGAATGGTTATGTCCTGCCCGACTCCAGGAGTCACCATACACACAGACCAGGGGCCAGCAATCTACAGGCCAGGGGCCACATCCCACCTGCCTTTGCACTGCCTGCTTTTGTAAATAACATTTTATTGGAACGCAGCCACATCCACTCGCTGATGTATTATTTATGACTCCTCTAGCGGTACAGTCACAGGGCTCAGTAGCTGTGATTGAGACCATATGGCCCTCCGAGTGGCGTATATTCATTATCTGACCCTTTATAGAAAAATGCGCCAGCCCCTGAGACAGGCCACAGTGGCACTAACAGCCACTAGAGGGTGCAGCTGTTTATGGAATTGGCCATTAGAATAAAGAATCTACAGGTAATTAATTAATAGCTTCCGCCACCACCAGCCAAAATAATTTCCAAGATTGTGATCACATTAAAGCAACACAGATTTATTGACCTCATGTCTGTTTGGAGACACAAGTTGGCACCGACCCAAAAGTCGAAATATTTAGCTGTTGTTGTGTTTCATAACCATTTTAAAGCCATGACTCAAAAAAAAAATGGTCCGCAGGATGGAACTTTAATTGTACACAGGGCTTTACTTCTAGATGCTTATGCCTTCCTGTACATACATGTGAGAGAGCACGCACACACATCTTCCTTTGCTGCCAGTCCCTTGTGCGTGGTACCATCGGCAAATGGAGAGCAGCTCCCTGTAATCACGTAGGCATGCGGAACCAACACTATACATGCTCTCAAGCTTCAGCTGAGAAAATGAAATTTTTTTTTTCTTCTTGCTGCTACACAGATATTACACAACACTGCCATTAAAATTCACAGATCTGGCCCTTCCCGATCGGTGTGTTTCTCTTCTTTCTTTTCCCCTTTATAGTCAAACACTAAATTTGCATTCGGACTCAAGGCTGTGCTCTTCCTTTTCCATTTTGAAAATTCTTTGCCAAACTGCCTGTGTTCCTATCTCTTGCCCTCATGGGTGTGCCGATGAGAGGAAGGTTGGAGACTGGTGGACCATCCTTTGCACTCCCAGGGGTGGCAGGGAAAGAGCCGGGAGGCCATACGGATGTGGTTTTTTTCTGTAAACGCTGGATCCTGATGAGTCAGTGTCAGTCTGAAACCCAGCTGCCCCACTTTTACCATCTTACGTGTCTTCTCTCTATCAGACACTCTCCAAAAGTGGTCAAGGCCGCATCTCAGGTCCTAAACAGCATGTGGCAGTACCGAGATCTGAGGAGTCTCTACAAAAAGGTAAGATTTGCTTTACCTTCTTGGTCCCTGGTTCACACAGACCCTGAGCCCAAAGACAAAATATCTGGTCACAACCACGTACATTATAGATATGGAAAGTGCTTGTCCAACAGTCCGAGTGACGGAAACACAACTAAAAAGCAGGACAGTCAATGAGGAAGCAGGAGAGAAGGGTCAGCAAGTGTCCCCAAATATACACTAAGATCCATGAACCTTCTGGATTAGACAGACCCATATGCATAGGGTCATACCCTAGATTGTCTCACGGAAATGAAAGTAACTGTTTTCCCGAGCTCCCATATTGTACAATAGACTAAAAATTAAAGAACTGAAAGATTTTGCCAAAGAAAAAAAAAAAAGAAAAAAGAAAAAACAGGCATCAACAATAATGGTGGAGAGAAGACAGAAAAAAAAAATGTAAAAAGCAATTCAGGAAGCCAAGAAGTGTCACAGCCCAAGAGCAATGAGGAGAAGATCCTACAGCCTGCCCTGTGTGCCTCACCCAACCGTCCCTGAGTTACCACCCAGCAGGAAAGGCCTGATGTTCCTAATAATGGGTGCACATCAGGAGGCAGAGGCTAGGCATTTGTCCTGCACACTCTCAGGAGGCAGGAGGGAGTTTGTATCATACATGTCACAAGGGTGTTCATCCCCAAAATGGTTTCAAGTGTAAAATCATAAGGGAAAAATGTCACATCTAGAAATTTTGCTCTGTACGTCATTTCCAAGTGATGGTAAATAAAGGGTGTATAACTTTTCCTTTTAGGGTTAGAAGGGGAGAATTTTTTCACAACGTGTCTCAGAAGTTGTTTCTGTTGTTCTTGGACCAGCAAATGTGGATAGCTTAAAGGATTGATGATCCCATGATAGATTTGAGTGGATGGACAGGGGAAGAGACCATCGTTAATCCGCAGGGAGAATAGTGTAGGCATTGATCTCCGTAGGGATTCAGAAAGCTTAAACAGGACTGGGGTGGGGGGCATGGGCTTCCTCAACGACTGCTAAGAGTACCTCCTTACACCCTCTGGCCACCGGCATGAGAAGAAGGAGGAGCCAACGTCACTGCTGCCTTCATCCCCTAGCCTGCCATTCTTGGGTTGGGAATGTGGGGCCGCGGCAAGAGGTCACATCACAGAGAGCAAGACCCATCTTGCCAGAGGGAGATTTTTCTAAGCCAGTGGGAAAAGAGTAAATATTTAATAACTGGTTCTGCTAAGTTGGAGCCTGTGTGTAGATTTACCCCAAGGTCTTTCTATCTCCCTTATGCTCTCATTACTTTGCACTTCGAGTTTGCAAAGTTTAGCCTATATATTTCTCTTTCAAGATTTTCCTATTTGCTAAGAGCAAGTGTGTTTAAGTTGAAACCGAGATGGCAAAACGCAGTGTTAAGGGAGTGTTGTAGATTAATTATATTCTTTTCTAAATATTTGGCACGTTAGCGTAAGCCCTTCTCTCAAATGTTTTGGGTTACGTTTTGTTTTGCTTGAAATTCACATCCCAGAATCCCTACTTCGTTCCTTCCTGGACTCCTCCAGGAGCCAAATGAATTCTCTCCCAGGGCAGGATCCTTCAGCTGAACAGGCAGCTTTGCATGAAGAACACGCTATCAATTAGAAGGGAACTGGTCGTTCTGAATCGGTGGCTCCGGAAGCTCGATGAAATATTACTGCCTCAAATAAACTCCACTTTCCCTTGGATCCTGAACATTTGTTTGCTGAAATACACCTTCCCCTACTTATGTGCATCGAAGGGGAACTGCTTTTAGAGACTCTACAAGTTATTTGTTGAATACTAGTACAACTTTGCCATCTTAGTTTCTTTCTGTGTCGGTAATACAGTCCAGAAAGTGTAATTGTCTTTTAATTTTCATGAAGGAGAAAAATGTGTTGACAGGAATTTAATGGAGCTAAAAATCAAGAGCTAAAGATAATTTAAATTGTGTTTTGTGTGAGGACATTCAAGGAGGATGAGCTGGAGAAACTGATGCCAATGTTTTCAGTTGACCCGTGGTGATGTTTTCAGTTGACCCATGATTTAAAAAGGTGGAGAAAGAGCCGTTCTTAATAATTTCCAAATTATGCGGTTGTGAAATGAAATGAGGACCTTTATGCTCAATATCATAATAGCAGAGTTCACCGTTCACAAAAGCTTTTCTTTTTGAAAACTCCTTTGGTGAGACGACCAGATTCATTCATGCTTGTGAATTGTTTTTAATCAGTGGGGAAATAGATTTCCTTTTTGTTCTTCCTTGACAATTTGCATATCATTGAAAAAATGTCTGATCCGTATCTTTTAATTCTCCACACTTCAAATCTGTTTATTAAACATCTATCGTGGGCTTAAAGGAAGAAGAGTTTCAGAGAAAACATAAGACGTGGGAAGTAGCTAATGTGGGTAAAAATGAAATATGGAATGGGGCACCTGGGTGGCTCAGTTGGTTGAGCGTCCGACTTCGGCTCAGGTCATGATCTCACAGTTTGTGGGTTCGAGCCCCACATCGGGCTCTATGCTGATGTCTCAGAGCCTGGAGCCTGCTTCGGATTCTGTGTCTCCCTCTCTCTCTGCCCCTCCCCGGCTCATGCTCTATCTCTGTCTCTCAAAAGTAAATAAACATTAAAAAAAAATTTTAATGAAATATGGAATAATTACTCGTAACTTCAATAGTTTCAGAGATATGTACTACAGATTTACTGGATGCACTAGGGCTAAGAAAAGCACAGAGCAAAATCTTGAAGAATTCACGGAGTTTTCATAAATTAGGAGGTAAGACATAGAGGCATTATGCGTAAGAGGAAAACATGAGTAGAAAGAGAGAAATGGAAATGGAAATGGCATATCTATCAGACAGAATTAAAGGTCCATCTGTCACTGGCTGATTTCCTCCCAGGGCTCAGACACAGAGGCCAGGGTCTCATTTCATTAGCTCAATGACTTTATTTTACATAGAGAGACACATTTAATACATCAGAATATTCTTCTGGCTGGGTGTGTTGACCAATACAAAATTATGTTTGGTCCCTGACACATTGTGAGCCAAAACATATTTGTATTATCTGAACCTTCAACTTTAGTGAGGCCTGGACTTTTTTTCCCTAAAGGAAAATCAACAATTGCAGAAGAATTTTATCACATGCCTCATACACCATCTTTTTTCTTTTTTTTTTTTTTTTAACCAGTCCTTAAGTTTGGATAACCACAAACAGAACTTTAAAACTTCTTTATCCTCTGTATCATCACAGAGGCTGTTTGGTATTGGAAAAGAAGATGAACCCTTGATATAGGCATGAAGGACAAACTGGAGGTCAATGATTCTGGACTTCGTCAAACCTCGGTACTTTAGGAAATTGAGGTCACTGACATAATGGGGTGCTTATGTTTGACCCTGGTAAGGACCATCGGGACAGCTGGTTTTAGAAGAAAGGAGACAAAATTGGGGTGGTGGGGAGACATAGAGTTATACGATTACAGAAATCATTGTTTACAGACCCTTATATAATGCCTTAATGGTCTGTACGGCATCTCCCAGACCTAGTTATACCGGTTGGGATGCAGGCTATGCTGTTCTAACAGAAAGACTTAAAAGTGTTCAGAAGCTCACCTGAACAGGTATCTACTTCTCACTCATGGAACCGTAGGCAGGTGGCCCAGGGCCAGCAGGTGATTCCAGGAGCCATCTTGTTGCTGTACTTTGCCTTGTTGTCCTTGCCTTTGTAGGCAAAGTTCCCTAGCTCGGCCGTCTCTCATTCCAGCACACAGGAAGAGAGAGAGGGGAAGTGAGGACCAGTGAGGTCCTTGTAAGCAAGGATACAAAAAGTGCTGAACTCCTGCTCACATCTCCGCACCAAGAACTCAGTCGCATGGCCGCACCCAGCTGCGAGGCAGGATGGGAAAAGCGAGCAGCTGTGATCCTCGCTAAACTTTATGGCGGGAGGAAGGTGGTTATTTTACTAGAAGAAGAAAGGCAGTAAAAGCTCCAGTAGTCATTTCCCTGTGTTCAAATACATTTAATATCAATTGCATTCACTGTCTAATGAGGCATATTATTCCATTTTAGGGTAGCTGTGGTTATTCAGAACTTCTTACTTGCATTAAGTAAGAATCTCTTGATCAGCAACTTCTGCCCTCCAGTGCCATTCTGAAAAGTCTAATTTTTCTTCTCTACGATAGCCTTCCTGTTTTTGAAGCTAGTCATTCCATCTCCACGAGATCACGCCTTCCCAGGCCAGACATGCTCAGTTCTAATATATCAGCATTTCCATGACCTTCGCACGACTCTCTCTTTTTTCTACATGCGTGCAAGTTTGTCAGGATCCTTTCTGTAAGGGGGCACCCCCAAATGAGACTATTCCTCCAAATTTAGTTAAAACGGAAGAAAGAGAGTGAGACTGGGCTTCCCTGGTGCTGGCACTCACCTGCCCATAAGGTTCAAGAGCAAGTGAGTGCCGGGGAGGCTCATCCTTCTACCTGGTGAAGTACAAAGAGCACAAGGCTTAGAATCACATGGCCAGAGATCCAAGGAGCGGCTTGCCCCTCACTAGCAGCGTGACATGGCAAGCGCCTTGAGACCTCCCTGCCTATTAGGTAGGAATTGACTTTGGGCAGCCCTGTGGTGCCTTCCTGCAGACGGACAGCGCACAGACCTTCAGTTCACCAGGTCTCACTGTCAATGCTCACAGGTGTGCTGGTGTTGTCTTATAACCTTTATCTGAAACTGGTCACCAGCCATTACTGATGCGGAGTCTCCAGAGAAGTGAATAACCTCTTAAAATGGTCTGTGGCAATTCTACCTGGTGGAATGCTCTCTCTAGGCATCTGGACATGTCCTCAGGGCCCTACAGGTTTGGGAGGCCTGGGCCTCCTTGATACTTGCCTTCTGCTTTGTGTTCCAGTCTGGCGTCAAAAGACCCATCACATCCTTTGATGGAGACAGCGGGCATCTCTCTGTCAGTCCCACCCCGCCCCTTGGTTTTCTCAACCGTGCAGCAAACACAGATACACATGCCTGATAGGATCGCTGATTGTGCCCAATGGGACAGTAATCATCAAAGAGCTTTGTAAACTGGAAAGTCATATGCCCATGGGAGTTCTAAAATTGTTCATTGCTCATGCCATTTGGCTGACAAATGCTCTCTGCCATTCTGTTCACAGGCAGCTGGATGTTTGGATCCAAGGGTTTCATTTGGCCATCACCATCATCATCATCATGATCATTATTGGCTTCTACATTTTCATAGCTCTCTTCCTCCTTGGTTTCCCTACCCTCTCTCCTCCTGGCCCCTAGATGCCTCTCTGGTGCCCCAGCTTGCACTCTAAGGGTATAAGTAAACCAGGTTACACAGGGCTTTACGGGGAGGCCATTAATGACAGTGTAAGTTGCCATGGTTTTAGAAGGGAAGTGAAGGCTGTTATTTTATTTAGTGCCAACCTGTGTGTGTGCAGGTCACATGTACTGAAGACTAACATTACATAGAGGATGGTGGAATCTAGAACGGCAAAAAGAAGACATGAGTTCAAGCCCTGACTTAGTAAATAGCATGCCACGTTTCCCTGATAAGGGGCCCTGCTGTGATCCTGTGTGTTTTTCAGTCTGAAAATGATGTCGTAAAACAGCATCCCTCACAGAAATATTCTTCTGGTGACTCCTATGACATCACTGTCCCCTAAGTCACCTCAAGTTGTCTGATTGCTGCTTCTTCATCATTCTTGGGCTCATCTTCTTGTTCATGCTTGAATGTGATGTCCCCCGGGTGTGTGTCTAGATCTTTCTTTCTTTTTTTTTTTAATTTATTTGAAACAAATTTTTTCAGTGTTTATTTTTGAGAGACAGAGAGAGACAGAGCATGAGCAGGGGAGGGGCAGAGAGAGAGGGAGACACAGAATCCGAAGCAAGCTCCAGGCTCTAAGCCATCAGCACAGAGCCTGACGCGGGCCTTGAACTCATGAACAGCGAGATCATGGCCTGAGCCGAAGTCGGACACTTAACCGCTGAGCCACCCAGGCACTCCTGTGTCTAGATCTTTCTTATCTCATGCACAGCCTCTTCCTGGTGTCAGGACTCTTTCCTGGGCTTCAGTTACCACCCACATGTAGGGCTCTTCTGAGTCTGTCTGTCTGTACGTCTGGCCACCTGCCAGATAACCTACTCAGATGCCTCAAACAAAACTGGATCTCAAACTGACCTACCCTCCTGGGTTTGACTCCTCGTTCCTACATCCTCCCTCACCTAAGCCCATACCCAGGAACCATCGCTGGCTCTCTCCTCTCCTTCACGTGTCTGCATCCATCCCACCAGAAAGCCCCACGCTTCTGCTTCCGTCTGCTTCTTCCTATGGTCATGACCGTGAGACAGCTGGCTTCTTTCTTCTGGATGATTGCCACAGACCTGTAACTGGGTTCTCCACCCTCGGGCTGCCTCCTCTCCAGGCCATTCTCCAAAGGGCAAGCAGGGCAGACTTTCTAGAAAGCAACTTTGACTAAGTGACTCTTGGGAGCCATACCTTCCAGTGGCTCCGATTGCCTCAGGATGGAGTCCAAACATCTTAGTTCAGGCCTCGAGACCTTTTAGGAGCAGCCTCAGCCTAGCTCCCCAGCTCACCCCTGGCCTTCTGCCTACATGTAGCCACCAGCTCTACTGAACTCCTGTGTCCCCAGGTCACTTTCCCTCCTCTCCCCACCCTCCAAAGCCCTTCCACAGTCCATGCCCCACCACCCCACTTGCCCACCTAATCTTCTTCATTTGTCCTACATTTTCTATATCACCTACCCTGAAAATCATCCTTCTGACCTCTTCTCCAGGGCTGAATTAAGGTCATTCCTTAGAATTTCAAATAACTGGAAGGTATTTCCATTTGAATGAATAAAAACATTTTAATTCAAACTTCTAAGCATTATGAATAGTTTGAGCTTACAGCTAAAAAGGTTGCAGCAGAAGGTGCCATAATATTTAATATCTCAAAAGATTTTTTTGTACTTTTAAAAAAATGTTTATTTATTTTGAGAGAGAGAAAGCACGAGTGGGGAAGGGGAGAGGGAGAGGGAGGAGGAGAATCCCAAGCAGGCTCCACACTGTCAGTGCAGAGCCCAGCACAGGGCTCAGTCCCACAAACCATGAGATCACGACGTGAGCTGAAACCAAGAGTTGGATGTTTAACCAACTGAGCCACCCAGGTGCCCCAGATTTATTTGTACTTTTATAGAAAACAATTTTCTTGCTTGGTTCAAATATTAATTGTGGGAGGATTTGCATTGTGAACTTATATCACAAGTCATTTCTTAATAGAAATGGCAATGAAACTTGCCTCTGACTCTAGTACAATTAAAATATCAACCCCTGGGGCGCCTGGGTGGCTCAGTTGATTAAGCGTCCGACTTCGGCTCAGGTCATGATCTCATGGTTCATGGGTTCGAGCCCCGCATCGGACTCTGTGCTGATAGCTCAGGGCCTGGAGCTTGCTTCAGATTCCATGTCTCCTTCTCTCTCTCTGCCCCTCCTCGGCTCATGCTCTATCTCTATCTCTCTCTCTCTCAAAAATAAATAAACATTAAAAAAAATACCAACTCCTAAAGAGCAAAATCCTGAATTACACGCAAAATGAGCAAACACTGCCTGAAAGAGGCTGCACTACTATGTGCTAGAAAATCGGAAGGAAGAAAATGAATAAATCCAGTCTATCCCTCGGGCAAAAATAAAGCAGATGGCTCCACTTTTTTTAAACTTGAGGTTCTTAGTTTACTTGAACTACTTTGATTACTCTGTTCTCCAAACTTCTAGATTTCCCCTCTTGGCTGCCAGTGTCTGAAGGCTTTGTATGCAACCCTCGGCTTAATGACATGGAAAATTGGCATTTATCTCCTTCCTAGCCAGTACAGATCATTGTTTTATTGGTCTTCATGAGGCGTTAGGTCCAAGACCAATTTGCTGGATCTTCCTGAACACAAATTCAGTAACAGGATTGGGTTTTAAAATGTCCGTGGCCTGTTTTGCCTTAAAGTGTTCTGTACCCAGCAGTCACTGAAAATGTAGGCTTGCTTATCGCTGGGACTCAGATGTGAACCAGATTTAGCACATTGTTTTTAGGCTTTGGATCCAAATCTTTCTTCCATCATAGTTAAACGGTTCTATGTTAGTATTCAGTCAGTAAAGGTGCAAACGAGGTCATCACGCTCGCGCTCATGTTAGGGCAAAATGACCTCTTAATAAGGGATTCCAAGGAGCAAGCCTGAAGGTTTCACTGGCTGGTGGTGTTCCCCCCTTCTTGCGGTTGGCCCCTCGGTCAGGTTGCCGGCCAGGAGGTTCCCTGCCACCTGCCACGGCATCTGTCTTGCGCGGGACTCATTCCTAGGTCTCCAGCTCAGCACCGCAGCTCTTTGTTATTTCTGTCTCTCTGTACCTCCAGACCACGTGCTGGTCTCTGGGTCTCAGTGGCACTCAGCTGGTAAGGCCACTGTGCCCCACAAAGACGACCCCAGAGGGTTCCAAGAAAAACTTCACTGGCAACCTGCAGTCACCCCAGGCCATCGTGTGATGCCAGGGGGACCCTCCTCAGGTGATCACTCAATGAGAAGTCATGGCCCTCCAGGCACAGTGGGCCCGCTCTGTCTTCTGAGGCACAGATATATCCTGAGATGGAGCAGACGTTGCAGGAAGGCTCAGGGCACCACAGCGAAAATGCCTCTGAGTATCGGGTGCAGAAAGAAAAGGATCAGGAATGAGGGAAATGTACCTTTGTTCTTGCATTGCTTTGCTTCTGCCTGGACTTCCTGCTTAGAAAACACGCTGGGCTCTTAAAACAGACTGTGGAAAGGGAGAGAACAGTCCCTATTGTCAAGGAGGGGGTCACAGTGTTTAGCTTATGATACCGAGCCTTATTAGTTTGCTCTAAGAAATTCGAAGGGCTCCAGAGAGAACAGCATCCACTCAACCTGTCCATGAGTGAATTAAAATCCCTGGTCCATAAATGCAGGAGTCAAATCAAAGCCAGATCAGATGTCAGAATCGCCCTCGTGTTGACAATCATCTGGGTTAGAAACCAGACTGATTCTTTCCACTAATATTCACTGCCCAGTGTTCTCGCAGCTGTACTCCTATCGTGGCCCCCACCCAGAAACATCAGTTATCTTTCACAATGAGCTGGTGTCTCCTGGAATGCCAACTTGTTTGTGCTGGAAACCGAGTAAAGTCGTGTTTCTCTGGATAGAGATATTGTATTCATTCTTGCCGTCGGGATGAGAGAAGCAGAACATAAAACGAATCTTTAAATGTCCTTCCTTTTATTGTCGGGAAGATAGACTCTCAGGTTGTGCGCACCATTCAGCCAGTGACTAATGAGCTTAGGGAGGATTGGAGTCATGCCCTTCACGGCCCGTCTCACACAGGGCTCCCTTTTCTTACTGCTGCCGTGTTCATTTCATTGGCTCTTGCCATCACTGCACTCACAAAACAAGAAATCAATAAGTAATTATAGATGGGTGAGGGATGCCTGCAGATTTCCTCCAATGTCCAGACCATAGAGGATGAGAGGGTGGACACAGCCCTTGTGTGGTTTTTCACTGCTTTGGGGAGGCCACAATGCACAGACGAGCCCATGGTCCCTCTGCCACAAACGAGAGTCATGGACTCGTCATCCTCACCTGCTAGACATTGAAAAAATCAGTACCGGAGGGGCGCGTGGGTGGCTCAGTCGGTTAAGTGTCCAACTTTGGCCAGGTCTTGAACTCGCGTCCCACGTCAGGCTCTGCACTGACAGCTCGGAGCCCGGAGCCCACTTCGGATTCTGTCTCCCTCTCTCTCTGCCCCTCCCCCACTCACACTCTCTCTCTCTCTCTCTCTCAAAATAAATAAACATGGAAAAAAAATTTTTAAATCAGTACTGGATCCCAGTGAGAACTGGAAAGCGGTTTTGAAATATTGTCAAGAAAAAAACACAACAGTGTCAAAATTTCAAAATTTTGATCTTTAAGCTTTATGGTAAGAAGGGCTTTCACATGTTGCCATTTTGAAAATTAGATTTTTGCTTTGCGAGTATCTAACATGTTGATGGAAAAGCAGTAAATCCTCTATAGATATAAATTAAGCTACTGAGTGTAGAGCTGTCATTTTATCAAGGAATTTATTAATCTTTCTGATGTGCCGGAAAATTCTTCAAGAGATGACTGGAAGGACATAAGGACTTCGGCCAGTTTCTGGAACAACCCAAGCCCAGTATCCTCAAGACTTATAATCACAACTCCTCAGGTTCTTTCTTTTCTAAATCACTTGATGTCAAGTTGGGGTAAGAAACAAACAGGCGGAGGTTAAACTCAGCTATGATACTGTCTCCTCCATAAATCCGGGCGTTTGCTTGTTGACGTTTATATCGACAAATAAGGTCTCTCTTCATGAGGTCCCCTGACCTCTCTGAGACACTTCTCAGACACTCATCATATGATATCTGTCCAAAAACAAAGGCACAAATGGGAAGAGAAGCAAAAATCAATTGTGCACAAGTGGAAATCGATGCACATGGCAGTTGCTAAACAAGAAGTGACTAAGTTATAGCTATTGCTGGGATGGATGTCCACGTCGGGAAATCCTGCAGAGGGGCGCCCAAACTGAACGTTTCCTCTGTGCCTCCACTCTTCCACGAGGCTTTACCCATAACGTTTTAAATCAAAACCCACAAAAATACCCCAGAGACCAAAGGCAGGGGAAAAGGATTGAATCAGGAACAAGAAAATTCCCTAAGCTTAATGTGAGTCTACAACCATTCTTGTTTCTTACTTTAAGCAATTAGCTGAACCTTATCTGCTGTGTTTTAGTGGATGACAGCAGTTGGGATGATGTTATTTATGTCTATGAGAGCCTTAATTGCTTGAGCAGAAAGAGTGTGATCAGTTTCTTCCCCGTTCCTATCTCTCCCTCACCTAAGCTGTTCCTTCCCCTGTCCCGACCCCATCCACCCACCAGGCTCTGGAAGGGAAGGAAGAAGAGAGGCGAGCATAGCCCAGCCTGGCCAGTGAGGTTTTAGCCTGTCGTTGGTCCTTCTCTCGTGGGAGCAGTGATGTGGTTTGCTCAGAAGAACCACCTCGCAACTGAGAACCCCTGGCCTGGGCCTAGCCTCCCCCAGCTAACTCTTCTGATTTCTCCATCAGCCTCAGGATTCCACTGCTCTACTGCACATAAGTCAGGGTGGGTGCAGGTTCTCTGCCTCTGTAGCATAGGTAGTTTTGGAAGTCTGGATTCAGAAGAAGCGTAGGCTTTGTGAATATACATTTCTGGACAGGTCTCAGAAGGGGCTCAGGCAGTGGATAGGCCTGGGATCTAAGCTGTTGGAGCTCCATGATCAGTCCATCTCTGCCGCTGAGTCTGTGTATCTGCTGAAGACACCAGTCCCTGCAAACCCCGCCCTCCAGAGAGTCCATGGTCATGCTGAATGGGTAGTTCGCTCCCCAGGCTTCAGAAGAGAGAAAGTGGGGAATGCCCAGCCCATCAGCCATCTCCAAGGAAGCTCTCCCCACTTGCAAGCTCTGTGCCCTCTAGTGAATTCTCAGCCTGATCTTGTAGATTCTGGACCTGAGACATGCTAACCCTGAAGACCGTATTTTGTCTTTTGTCTCGCATAAGAGTGTAACAGTCCTGGTCTGACACCACACCTCCCAGACCAGGGCTTCTGGTTCCTGCCATCAGTATTCACCGTCTCTGTTCATTCTCCACCATTGGCTAGCACTGTGTCCACATTCCAAGCAGCTGGAGAGGAAGAGAGAAGAGGAGGGCATAGCTTCCGTATTCCCAGGTCTTAGTCACATGGCCATACCTCCCTGCAGGGGAGCTGAGAACGAGGCTAACCAAAAAACAGAGTTTTTATTGCAAAGTGGGAAAATGAAAGAGAAGGCTGCTGAGATGCTTACCCCCACCACATTCACATGAAGTGGGCTAACACCAATGGCCTTTTGGTATTGGTAGCCAGTATTTACAAAAATCACATTCTTCAGAAGATCCCCCAGTGCTTTCATTAAACTGAAAATCCTCCTACAATAATTTCCAGTTGGCTTCAATTATGAAGACTGTCTCGTGTCCGTGAATCCTTGGTCCATGCAGAGAGACCAGTTCAGTGAGGAATGAGGAAGGACAGTAACTTTTCAGACACTTCTTGTCACTTGAGCAGTGCAAGGTATATTGGCTGCACCCCAGGGAAGAAGTGCGGAGGTCGTGGGGTGTGGATACACCTCAGACATTTCCTGTTGTTGCTCCTTGTTCTGTTGTAGCACAGCCAACAGGCTGTCAGCAGCCCCCTGTGATGAAGCTGAAATAGGCAACATCAAAAATATAAAATACACATCAATTGCTTTTTTCTCGGCACCAGTCTGTACTGTAACGCCCCCATCCTCTCTCCCTTCTTGTTTAACGACATGTGATTCTCTTGGAGCCATCGTCATAATCCTATTAGCAAATGGCCATCCCTAGTTACTTCATTCATTCATCCAACACATGTTTATTGAGTCCCTACTCTAGCCCAAGCTCTGTTGTACGTAGTGGAAATACAGAAGTAAATATCTACCTATTGGATTAACTTTTCCAAATACACCATGGCACTTCAGCCGTGATTTCTTGCTTGCTTTATTTTATGCTTCTCTTTCTTGAGTCCTATTCCAAAATATGTTTTTCTTACTTAATATCCATGCTCCCTATTACATCTTCTTTGAGTGAGAACCTTACTCTGTTGATTTTCCTCTTGTTTCTTCCGCCTCTCCCAATCATCATTCCTCCTCTGTGGGGACACATTCTGTCTGTACTTCTGTCTTAAAAACAAGAAATGTCCTCTCCTGCCCATCCTCCTCCATCTTCTGCCTTATCGCTTCCCGTCCTCACATTTCCCACCCTCACAGTCACGTTTCTAGAAGGTTTGGAGTTCATGTATTGTGCCTGCTTTCTCACTTTCTGTGTTAGGCTCTCACCCCCAAAATCTGACATGATGTCTGTCCTCATGCCTCTCTTGAAATTGCTCCTGATCACAGTGTTCAACCAGTTCCACTGTCCATGTTCATCAGGGAAGGCTTCCAGCTGAGCCAAGCAAACTTAAACGTCCAATGATACAACTTGATAGAAGTTTATTTTCCTGTTCCTGCAACCATTCTGGACAGGTGTTCACGTGGGCAGATCAGCTCTTCTCTTTGTGGACGTTCAGGAGCCCGGAGCCCAGAGTCCTACCGTGTGTAAGGCTGTAAGACCTGCCACCATACTAGCAATGGCACATCCCCATCCCTCTGCCCTCAATGGGCTAGATCCCCATCACACAGCCATAGGAAGCTGCAAGGCAAGCTGGAACATGGGGGTTCGGTGTGTGTCCAGGAACAAAAGGAAATGGATTTGGATGAGCGATTAGCAGTCCTGACCATCTCCTCCTCCCTTGCATGATCTCCTCTGGGCTTCTCTGCCCCCACTCCTTCCTGCCTGGTTTTTCTCTGACCTCCCAAGGCACTCCCACTCAGTCTTTTGTGCGGGCCCCTGGTCTTCCCTGAGGCATCTTTGCTTTTCTCCCTATTCCTTCCATTATAGATGAGCTCATCTGCTCCCTTGTGTTAAAAATACATTTGAGGGGCGCCTGGGTGGCGCAGTCGGTTAAGCGTCCGACTTCAACCAGGTCACGATCTCACGGTCCGTGAGTTCGAGCCCCGCGTCGGGCTCTGGGCTGGTGGCTCAGAGCCTGGAGCCTGTTTCCGATTCTGTGTCTCCCTCTCTCTCTGCCCCTCGCCCGTTCATGCTCTGTCTCTCTCTGTCCCAAAAATAAATAAACGTTGAAAAAAAAAAATTTAAAAAAAAATACATTTGAATGCCGATGGCATCTACATTTATTTCTCTACATGGTCTTCACTCCTAAACTCAAGGCTATATACACAATGACCATGTGACATCTCGACTTCAGTAGATCACAGGCTCTAACAATCCACACATCCAACAAGCCACTCTCCATATCTCCCCCAAATCTGTTCTTCCATTGTCGCCCATCTCAGTAAAGAGCACCCGCTTGGTGGTTCTTTTCAGAAGTCCGGGAGTTATCTCAGGGTACCTCTTTCTTCCTTATCTCCACTGTACTTTCCACCAAGCCCTACAGGGTCTATTTTCTAAATATCTCTCAAGTCCAGCTACCTCTCCCATCATTACCTCCATCACCATCATGATGGACCGCTAGTCCTGGTCCAGTTGCTGCCTGATTGGTTTTGTGGAATCTACTTTACCATCTTCAGCCTGTTGTCCGTTAAGCATTCAGAATACACTTTTATAAATCCAGTTCTAGCCTTGTCAGTGTCCTGATTTAAAACTCATCAGTAGCTTCCAGTATCTCTCAAGAGAAAGCCTTACTCGTCTCTCCAAGCTCACCTCCCTCTACCTCTTCTCAGTCACTTGCAGCTACTCTGGCTTCCTAGTTCCTGTCTGTGCTCTTCCTTACAGGCACAAAGCTGTGCCCACTTCAGGGCTTTTGCACTGCATGGGCATAGGTTCATTCCTCAGCAAAACATGCCTTTTCTCCTCTCCCACCAAGCCTATCTATTTCCATCTCATTTTAATGGTCACTTCCTCAAGGAAATCTCCCTCTCTCCAACCCCCCAAGGCTAGTAAAGAACCCTTATAATTACTTGTACTTTTTCTTCATGGCTCTTGCCAGAAAAGTAATGTGATGTGATCATGTCTTAAATGTCCATCTCCCCTCTATCTCCCCCTCAGGAGCCATTGCTACCTCCCTCTGTTCTAGCCCCTGTGCCCAGAACAGTGCCAGGCACTTATTAATGTTTATTAAATAAACCCAGCAATGTCCCCACTCCAGAGCTGAAGCTTAGCAGAGGACGCGTTCAGTGACCTTGCTTCCATGTCCACGGTCTGCAGCACGTTTCAGTAGGGGGGGATGGGAAGACATCAAGGTTGGGACCCGGACTGAGCTTTGAACTTGCTGATCACTGATGAGTACAGATGTAAAAGACTTGACTTTTCAGATGTCAGAATGGGGCGCACTAGAAATGAGACATTTGAATTTGTCAAACACTGGACTTTCTTCAGTTCACCCCGAATTTAATTTTGCAGCACGAACTGGAACGCAGAGGGCATTGTTAAAGATCATCCACCTCAGGTCTTTGTTTTAAGGCCTCAGAAGGGACACCAGGGAAACAAAAGAACTGAACTGGTCTTATTTCAATTTTCTGAGCGTGTTTCCTGCATTCTGTTGGTACCAGTTAACTACTGGTCGTTAACAATGGCACGCTTTCTTTGACCAACTTCTATAAATTTCTTTCCAGCCTGTTGAGTCTTCTCAGTCATCTTGATTCTTCAGAATTACACCCATGGCAGTAAATTAAATTCCTGAAATAGATTTAGTTGGTATTTGCTTTGAAAAAAAGATGGTACGGGTTTCCCCCACTATCCAAAAGTAGAGTGCTCCTATAAAACCTTTTGTAAACTGAAATCGTGTAAAGTGAAGCAGCAATTTCCATTTCATAAAAGCAGAAATCCTCTGTGGATTTCTTCCATTTAGTGAAAACAGGTTCTAAGGTAAGTCCTTCATAAGGGAAAAAATGGCGTCAAGTGAACTTTTGGATAGAGGGGGAAATCTGTACTATAGAAGAAGCTTCTCCGTGTTTACTGTACCTTTAAGTAGCCAAATCAATTTAATTAAATTCCATTAGAAGCACCAGAGCTGAAACAAACTAATGAAAACAACTGGTATGTCAGGTGGTATTTATTTCTGTATTAAACTGCAAATACTCCCTTTTGGCCCCTAAGATTTAGTTTAAATATTTAACTCTACTAGGTTTTGTTGTCGAATTGTTGATGGAATTAGTTTTAATGAATCTTTAACAAACACTTTACCTTAAAAAGAGATGGGAGCTTGTTTTATTACAGCAAAGGGAGGCTGAGATTTCATTGACATACAGACTCCGGCCTGGGCTTCAATCACGCCCGCCGCGAATACCCTACTTCCCTTTTTTTCTACAAAATACCTTTCATTGAAATAAGAAGTACGTTTGCATAACTACCACTAATTTGGAACCTCTTCTCTCTCTGCTTCATGTGATTGCATTAATGGGTTTATTCCACTTAAAAATGACTGGAAAACTGGCACAATGTTGAGCAATCAAGTTTTTCCTCAGTGAGCCATAATATCTTAGCTGGTTGCCTTTTCAAAGGATGTCAACAATTCATGTTTTGAATTTCATCTGAAAAATAGGTTCCTGATGAAGAAATCCTGTTAGTGCATGCAAGAAACAAGCTGTAAGCGTTCCAGTTTGAATGAGCGACTGCGCTTGGGTTGCTAAAAGCCCAAAGGGTTTCTACCACACTTCCTTTCTATCTCAGGTCACTCAAAGCAAATTAGAATTGACAAGCTTTATGGACTGAGAGCCTTCAAGGACAGCTAACGCAAAAAACTTGTATTTGTTACTTCAGAATCAAATAGTCTGTGTGCGCCTACTGAGAAATCCTTGTTTAGAGGCCAAGAAAATCTCATCAGATTAAGGACGTTCCAGAGCTGTTTTCAAAAGGGAGGAAAAACGCCAATGACCGTAGATGGGCTAACAGTGTCCTAGTATGTATCTTGGGTTCCCACTGCCATCTATCTCAGTGGAAATAACAACTGTTCTCCATTTTCAGGTTAATTGTTGATTGGAGCTTTTGTCCAAGTCAGAGATGTCACTTAGCATTAGAAAAGATTTATTAAATCTAAATTCTAAGTATAGAAGAGAAGACTTCCAAAAATCACCTTGAAAATGGAGCTGTCAATGGGAACATCGCCATTTAACTTACCATTCGATGGGTGTTCACTCACTCCATCATCCTCCACCTGTTGCTGTCTAGTTTCCAGAGGGTTCCTTCTTCCAGAGGTCAGAGACCTCTAGGGAATTCAGGTGAAATTCCATTTCCTTTAATCGCATCTCCTGAACTATGTAACTGAAGATTTGGTATCTAACCACTTTTGCTCTCTCTTTTTTTTTTTTTATTTTTTTTGAAAGTTTATTCATTTCTGACAGGCAGAGTGTGAGCAGGGGAGGGGCAGGGAGAGAGAGAGAGAGGGAGACACAGAACCCGAAACAGACTCCAGGCTCTGAGCTGTCAGTGCAGAGCCAGACACAGGGCTCGAACTCACGAACCATGAGATCATGACCTGAGCCGAAGTCGGATGCTTAACCAACTGGGCCACCCAGGCGCCCCAGCCCTTTTTCTCTCTCTAATCACCAGATCCTCTCAACAGCCCCTGAGATATTTACCCTTCCACCATCTCTTTAAACTCTGTAGTATATACATGGGGTAACCTCTCTCCCTCATCTTTTTCCTCCCCCTCTATCTAACAGTGTCTTTCTGTCCTTCTGCATCACTTCTCTGATTCAGCATGGAGGCCAGGGGGTTGGGGGCTCAGCTGGGTGACAGGATGTTTCCTAGAAGTTGGGGGGCCGGGGGATAAATCTTCAAACACTCCCCCATGGTTCAGCTTCACTCCATCTTACCAAACTGCTCTCCACACCTCCTGTCGGAGTGCCCTGCATCCCACTTTCTGGGGCAGTGACGCTGGGCACCAGTGTTCCCCGCCCAGGAATGTCCCTACAGGAGACCCATTCAAAAACCATCCCCTCAGTCTGGGGAAGCACAGTCCGGGAATGGGTATGGGCTTCTGGACCCAACCTTAAAGGAAATTGGAGCAAAGCTAACAGAAAACATGACACGTCCTCCCTTCTCCCCTTCCTTCCTGGCTCTCCTGAGCATTTGTGTTTGCGGGGAACTGAGTGTCTGTGCCGTGGACAGGTGCTGGTGTTTTCTGTGCTGCAGGAAGCAGTAGAGATGGGGGTGGGCTCAGTACATACTCTGAGAGCCACGAATGGAATCAGCGCCCATCTGGGGCCAGATGTGGCAGGTATAATGGTGCCTCAAATTATCTACAAGATGGTTAAAGAGGAGGCTGTTTTATATACCTCACACTGAAACAGTGGCAGCTGAGGAAGAAATGACCATCTAAAATGGAGCAGGCAAGCCGTAGGCCTTTTTTTTTTTTTTTTAAGTGCCGTTTTACCTAAATAAACTAACACAGCCTTCAGCCCAGCGGTAAGCGTGTCGTAAAAGACAGCTATACCGACGGCAGAAGATGACACTGATGAGGTTGCCCTAAGCTAGAATAAAAACATCATAAAGATCTGATGACCTTCATTTGTTACAGGACAATGGAGTATAAGAACTATAGAGGCTGGCTATAAAGCCTATGACATTGATTATCATTTTGTTTCACAATAATCAGTGCAGTCCTCTTAAATCAGTGGGTCCAACTACTATTTCTTAAGCTTCTCTGTGTTGCAGGTACTATGCCCAGGGACGTGGGCTTCAGAAATAAGCAAGGCCCGACCCTACCTCGCAGCTGGGGAGACGGGACCGCGGCGGTCCGTAGCGGGATCGCAAAGTAGTTTGTTCATAGTGAAGCAAAAAAATCTAGAATAGCAATGCTAAAGGCCCCCCCACCAAATCTGGGAGGCATAATCCATTTAGCAATAGTGATTTAATGAACAGGTACTGCCTGCCTCCTCTTTACCTCGCACCAAAGTGTGCAGGATACATAAGATCTGTCAGGAAGAGGTAGGGAAGGGGCTGTGCCAGGTTGTGGAACTGCCTGATCCGAGGTGCAGACATGCGAAATTGAATCACATGGCCGGTGGGTGCTGGGTAATCGGGTGTGATTAGGGTGCCGTGTGTGTGTGTGTGGCACCTCTCGGCTCTGAGGTTGGGACCTATTTTTGTTCCTGTAGACGTCAACCTTGAGAAGGCCTTTTCTGACATTCCCCAGGGAAGTCAGACATTCAGGGCCTCCTAGGATTCAACACTTGAAAACGTATTCTGAATCCCTATTAGTCACCACGGCCTGTGCACAGAAACTTCAAAGCAGCAGGTCACTGTCCCTACATCACCCAGGGGGCTTTTGAAAATACCAATGCCTGGGCCCTACTCAGAACAATTTAAATGGGAATCTCAGGGCCTGAGACCCAGGCATTACTATTTTGAAACCTCCCCAAGCTGATTGAGTGTTTTTGCCCTTAGTTTATGGAAAAGAAATGGAGGCAGACATTACCAGGAATTGTGATACTCACGTAGACCAGGGGAGAAGGGCTGATTCCTGGCGACCTTCTCATTTCAGCTCTCGGGTGACAGAGAGGCCCCAGGTAAAAGCAGTTTTCAGCCTTGACAAAGAGCTCTAGCTAGCCTTTGTGCACAGACCTAACAGATTCAGGTGCTGACCTCTGCTGCACACTTTCCAGAGTAAGAAAGTGGGAGCAGGTGTGTGTTACACTACCCTCATGCAGACCAATCTGGAAGCCACTTTGTCCCTTCATCTGAAATCTGTTAGCAGAAGTCTCTCCCATCAGATAGTCTTCTTGGAGGTATCGACAAGATGGTCCTAAACTTAATATTCCTATACATTGGAGACCTCCAAGTACTTAAGGGGAAGATGCGTAAGAACTAAACGGAGTGACCACCAGATGCACATATGGTGAAGACCAGTTTCGAGCCCATGAAGAAGAACGTTGCCTGGATTCTCACGAGCTCTGAACCATTGAAAGTACCGATACGGTTGATAGTAGCTTTGGGGAATAATACAGTTTCATAAAGAAACAGGCTGGGAACTTTAACACAGAGACTGAAATTGGTAGAAGGACAGTAAAAGGAGAAGATAAAGAAAATCAGATTATTCCTGGCGGCAATTTAAAGTTCAATGACTTTGAACTCCTCTTTCAGGTTTCTATCTCTATCTACTTGGAACAATTGAACAACCTCTAGTTTTAAGTTTAATGTGTTAAAAATAAAAACCAATTTGAGGCACAGATATCATATCACCTTTTTGACAGCTTGGCTGGGTCTTGAGCTGAAGGGCACAACTTCTCGGTCATTCTCCTGGAGGTGAAAGACAGACGTTGAAAGAGTCCTTTATCGTCAATATTAAGGATTAACGGCCCTTTCCTATTTGCTGTGGCTGTCCTTCATTCTGTTTTTCTTCCTTGAGGTTTCTTATCGAACACCTAGAAGGCAAAGGGGTGATGTGAATGGGGACTGTGGTCGAGCACCTGGTAGACTAAAATTCAGGAAAGAGCGTCTGGTCTACAGGGAGTTAAAATGTTAAGAAGAAAAAATAGTAATCTAAGAGGCAAGTGATGTAAAAGATATGTGCCCAAGTTGTGTGTGTTTATGTAAACCACTTCAAGCCTTCCTGAGTGGCCCTGGGAAGTAAATGAATAATGAATTGATTGCAAGCTGGCTAGATAACAAATACACACATGGCTATTTGGATAAAAGGAATGTCAGCTTAGCAATAACTTCCCAAAGAAAATATGTCTTCATGTCCCTTCTTCTTTGGAAAGCAAAAAAAAAAAAAATTTTTTTTTCAGAAAAAAATGTTCGATTTTGCAATTTCAAAAAAAAACCATATACTCAAAGATCTGGAGGGTCATGAGATTTCTTCTCAAGGTAATTAATCATTCCACAGAACTTACTGATTGATCTGTACCGTCATCTCTAGCATCTGATACACTGTTTTCCATGACACTGGGAAGTTCCTACCATCAGAGTTAAAACTGTGGGGTCCCTTCTAGGCATGGTTGCATGTAGCAATGTGAGAGTTCCATGTTTTAGGCACCTTCGCTCTGGATCGGTGAATGAGAGAGAAGGTGGACATGAGCTGTAACCAGATCACCCCTCCTTGCTCCTGCAGTGGCTCAGGAAACTTCTCTAATCAAGAGCCTTAACTGGGTTTCCACTCTGCCCTGTTCCCTAGGCTCCCTCCTCCGACCTCCCTTCAAAGTTTCTGTGTTCACATGCATACAAGTCGTGGGCTATGTGCAGAAGTGTCAGAAGCAGGGTGGCCTTCTCGGAGCCTCTAAACATCCTCCTCATCCTCCTCAAGTGTGTGCTAATCCCCTCACCCACAGACAGCTTCCCTGCAAGGCCACATCTCTGTCATGCCTTTGCATTCCCAGAATCGGGTCACACAAGGGATTGGAAAGCTTTTGTTTGGTGCATCCTTACAAGAGTTTCTTCCTGAGTGAGCAGTTTCAGTATGCGCTTTCCTGGTTTTTCCTGAGATGTAAGTACTTTCATGGTCCCATTGTCATCTAAGCATCATGGAATCTGAACTGCTGAGCAAAAAGATGCTTTGTTGTAAGAGACGTTGTAAGAGATGTAGAGCAATCCATTGCCGTCTCACCAAGTAAAACCAAACCAGATCAAGAACTGTGCCACATTTCTCTCTAGCGCCTCCTTTGGTCTTAAAACATACAAAATGTTAGCTGATAGACTTATTGGGAAATATTTTATTTACCTTAAATGACATGTGGAGCATCGTGACTTCTTCATGACCGAAGAAGGCAAGGTTTTGATTAAAGCTATTTCCTGCACCACTATGTGGAACCCCAAAGTATATCTTCTAAATTGTGAAACAAACATAACATGATCTGCCTCTGTTGATCATATTCAATCATATTCAAGGATCATATTCAAGGATTAAAGCTCTGTGGTCAACAGAGCTTTACCTTCAAAAGAAAGGAATATATTTTTTAAACAATTTTTCAAATTGTTCCCATACATGAATACACTTTCTCGGATGCATTCGCTTTTGAAATAGCTCCCATCCTGCACGTGCTCTTGTAAGACTGCCCCTTCCCTATCCTTGCCACCACTTGACAGAGGATTTAAGGGAAATGCACAAATTCCCATGGAGACATTTTCTCCTTCTACCCTGACACCTGCCCCTTACCTACCATGCCACACTCCCACCTTATTCTGAGGAGGATTTATGCCTTCCACCCCTCATCACCTCAGTCACCACAACTGCATCGCTCAAGACTCTTGGGCCATCTGTTGTTACTGGACCATTAGCATTTAAAGATTCAGGATAGCCAGTAATCTGCCCCAGTAACCCACCTTCCTTTCACCTGCTTCCCATCACTTTGCCCCTTTAGCCCATGGTCTGCTATCAGCAAAATCCCCTGTATGTTTTGCCCACCCCTTCTTCTTGCTCTGACACTGGGATATCCCTGAACACACGCTCCCCACACCCGCCACCCTGCTGCCCTCTCAAGCGGTGGCTGTTTCATTTGCCACACCCCTCCCCAAGGAAAAAACCAGCATCTGTGAAGTACCCTCACCCCAGCAGCCTGTGACCCTTTTAGGATCTGCAGCCACCAGCTAGTTTTCATTCTCCATCTCCTCAACATTTACACTTTCCTTTGTCCCAGGCATAGATTCCATGGGCTTCCATGACATTCTGTTTGCACTCCCTGTCTCCTTCCAGGTTGCCTTCCTCACCACTCCCATCCAATTCAATCAACTCCACACCTGCCACAGGGCAGCTGAATTTGGCTGGAGAAAAATAAGGAACGATGCGAACCTGTGGTCTCCTTGTAAATTCATTGCCACGTGCCTTAAGTCGCCTCTCAGCATTCTGGCCTCCAGACCGCCTGGCCATGGTCATCTTGCCCCCCACTTACCTTAAGAACCATTTCACACACCTTCCCTCCTTCCTCTCTTTTGTCCCCCTCCTCCCTTTTGTTCTCTAAGCTCCAGCTCTTCCTCACACTCCGCTGATGACCTCACTTCTCACCCCACCCAGAGAACATGCAAGAAAACATGAGAGAATGTCCTTAGCCTCCCGCCACCAAATCTACAGCCTCCTTGCTGCATCTGTGACCACACAACCTGGCTGTCCTCCTCCTATTCCATGGCGCACGAGCCCATTGTTCCCAAATCCTCTCCACGCTCCTCCCTGAAATTCCCTGCAACTTCTCGCTTCCTCTGTGGTATCAGGCTCTTTCCTCCTCTCTGTTGAGTCACTCCCAAGGAAAGAATGAAATGCTCAGTATCTCCCAGGTGATCTATGAAAATACCTCTTTGTCACTCAAGTCTCTCCAAGCCCCATTTCTCCACTCCCCTTAATAATAAAACTTTGTCAAAAGTGGTCTGGGCTCACCCTTCTCCTTCATCAATTCTCATTATCTGTGGAGCCCACTCCAGTTAGATGTTTGCCAACCTGACCAAAGAAAGTACTTTTGCCCCAGTCATAATGGCTTCCATGTTCCCCAGGCCAGTGGCCAGTTGCTTGTCCTGCCTCTCATCTGGTTGGTCTTCTCCTTTACCCATGAGCTTTCCTAATCTTGCCTGATCTCATACCTTCTTGGTCCTCCTCCCAGCTCTCTCTGTCCCTTCTCAGGCTCCTCACACTCTCTAAATACTAGAGTATCCCAGAACTCATTCCTGTGTCCCCTGTTTTCTTCCTTTATCTGCATTCACATTTCTATCCATTCTCCTTGTTTCAAATAACATCTCTATGCTCAACTCCAAAATTTTATCTCCAGCCCTAAAATCACTCTTGAAACCCTGATTTGCAGATTCTGCTTTATTCTGTATCTTCTCCTTCATGTCCAACAGGCCTCTCTACCCAACTTGTCCCAAATGGCAGTTGGTTTCAACACCTAAAGCTACTTCTCTCCCAGTATTCCTTGTCTCAGTAAATAGCACTTCCAGTACCCTGTTGTTCATACCAGAAACACTGGGGTAAAGCTTGACTCCTCTCGCCTACACCCAATAGCCAGGCCATCAGCAAACCCTCCAACATAGATGCCATATCTGCCCATTGCCCATCATCTGCTGGTATCCAAGCCAGGGTTGTGTCTCCCTCGTCCAATGGATAGTTTCTTCCTTGGTCTCCCTGCTTCTGTTCTACTCTCCCCAAACTGTTCTAGTCACTCCAAAGGCTTCTTATCTTTCTGGAGCCTCTTGATCGCTCCTCAGCCACAGGGACTTCTGGTGGCTCTCACATGCGCTTAGCCCACATCCACCCGCGTTCCCATCTATTCTTCCCGTGGCTTGGCAGGCCCAGCCTGCGTCTTCGGTACCTGGCACCTTATCATCCTCCAGGTCCCTGCTGCAATGCTAAGTGGTCCCAGAGCAACACACATTCCATAACCATATCCCATAAACTAGCCACACCAGCATCTCCACACTCCACACTCCTTGATCCCCTAACCTTGCTTTATGTCTCCCTTCAAATACTTACAAGTGTGCCACATTTCAGTGTTAGTATTTCTTGACTTGCTTCGTGTTTGACTTAGGTGTCCCATTAACTGTCTAAGGCTGACTAAAATGGGATAATAGTATCCAGCCTATGAGATTGTTGAGAAAGTTTTGCCTCGTGGCAAAGGTAGTGCTAGGTAAGCGCTAGATAATAGCTTTTAAAATAGCATACTTCTCACCTTGGCTTTTTCCTACCAGCCAAACAGAATAGGAACAAGAATTAGATAAACAAAGACAGAAATACTGAAATGAGTATGAATTTTATTCTTCATTAACTTCCGTCTATTTACGCTTGCAACGATTCTTTATAGAACATTGAGTCCCTTAAAAATCTAAATATAATCAGAAACAGAAAAAGCCAAAAGAGTTGAAGTGGTTGCCTCTATGAAGCAGGAGTGGGGGTGAGGCAGGTGTCTGCTTTTCTTTGTTGTAGTTTTAGGTCCCTTTGACATATGACTTCGATGCAAATGAAGTTGAATTACAAAAGAGAAAACACTGGGAGGATATACATGAACATGAGTTCTTGCCGGGGTGAAGGGAGGGTGGAACTCCTGGCAATTTTTTTTCTTCTTTATGCTTTCTAAATTCACAAAATATGATGTACAATGTGTTTATTTGGCTTTTATAATGAAAAATGGTACATGTGCATTTTTGTATATTAACTGAAGGCTTAATGGAAGACTTAATTGGTAGGACACATTTCGAATATGCTCTAAAGTGAACAATATAGTTCCTGGGTTAAGCCAGAGAACATACCCATCTGGCGTGAAGACACAGTGACGGTCACGCTAAAGGCCTTGAGCAGGTGGGGCCGGGGCATTGGCGGCCAAGGAGGTTGGAAGCAAAAATGGGGGATCGCCTGGCAGGGAAGATGCTGCTTGGCATTGTGATTGCAAACTGATTGGTCCTTGGGGATAAAAAGCGTAAATACTTTTGGAAGACTTCAAGGCAGTTGAAAAGAGGGCCAGACAGAGCTGGAAGCAGGTAGGTAAAGATGAGACAGTTTCAGGGTCATCTAACATTTTTAGCATCGTGTTTTCGTTCAAATCTTCTGGCCATTTATTCAACGTTTGGGAAGGAAAGCAGGCCCGCCCCGTGTCAGGCTGTCTGGAGGGAGCAAGTTGGGTCTCTGTTCACACTTGTCTCTGTGAACCTTGATGATCGATTGAGCAGGGCTCAGTGATCTCTTTTGACAGACTGCAGAAATGCTTTGCCAAATCTAGCGTTTGGAACGTCGCAATGTCAGGTGATGAAGAATCACTCCACCTTCCCCACTTAATGGGAGCATGCTGTCTGTTGCAGGACGGATGGTCACAGTATCACTTTGTAGCCTCATCCTCAACCATCGAGAGGGATCGGCAAAGGCCCTACTCTTCCTCCCGCACGCCTTCCATCTCCCCTGTGCGTGTGTCTCCCAACAACCGCTCAGGTAAGCGACGCCTGTAGCCAGCCAGGCCTGCTGTCCCTTGGCCCCAGAGCCCTCCTTCCCATCCCTTAGGTGACTCCCACAGGAGGAGAGCTGTCCGACTTGGACATTTGCTAGAAGTCTCAAATGAGTCTGTTTTCTTTCATAGCAGTGGTGACTTTGTGTTGTGTTTACACAGACTCAGAGCAAATCTCTCAAACAGATTTCACAATATCTCAAATAGGTGTTAGACCTGCATTTAGTCAGCAGCAAGAATGAAGACAGCTGTCAGATGTTTGCAAATCAGGGTTTTCTAGGCACCTTTTTCCAACGTGGAATAGTTTGAGTAACATTGTCTTGATTATCACTGGAATAACAGAGTAGTGGAGAAAGGGCATGCTCTTTCTTGCTCTAGAATGACATACATTTGAATATCCCATTGAGGGTCTCATTACCTCCCCATATGTGATTAGCCTGTTGTTATTACCTTTAAACCAGCTGATAAATGATAAAGTCTTGTTACGAAGTGAAACCGTAACTTTTAAGTCTCTCAGTTTAATTTTCTTTCTGGTTTTGTCACATTTCTATTGCTTACATTTTGAACTAACTGTTCTTATTTACTTATAAAGACACTTTATACCCTTTTACAATCGCATTATATACTGCCCAAGATTAAGGAAAAAATTAAAGGCAAAATATGAGCACATCATTTACTACATAAGAGACATAGTCTTTGTTGTTTTTATTCACAGTGTAAGTTTGAATTTTTTATTTCTGCGTTTTGGGTTTTGTTGTAAGAAGGAAGCATGGATAAATAATCCTATCTATATGTGTGCACGCACGCGCGCACGCACACACACACACACACACACACACACACACACACACAGCTATATAGGCTTTTATTTAAGAGTGTCTCCTTGCTCTTTGCTGCCCTGGCCCTGGTGAGGAGCTACGAGACCTGCATCTCGGAGGGCATGGTAGAAGGGCACTCCCCTGCCCTTGAGATCACTTGCCATAAAACTTTATACCGCACTTTACTGTCAAAATGACGAGGAAAATCAGACATGAATAGGGAATATTTGACTGAAATAAATCACTCTCTCCCAGCCCCATGAAAGCTTCTATTTTTAGTGTGATGTTACTGCTGCTAACGTTTAGTCCCCCACTAGATGAGAATCAGAAACCTCCGTGTAACTGGAGAAACTTCCACCTGCCTCAGAAGCACAGGGGTGGCCTTTTACATGTCCTACCTCCATACGTCCTTGTTTTTATGTTTTGTTTATTTTTTGAGAGGGGGGGGACGGGTAGAAAGAGAGGGGGACAGAGGATCCAAAGTGGGCTCTGTGCTGACAGCAGAAAGCCCGACACGGAGCTCGAACCCATGAGCCCTGAGATCATGACCTGAGCCTAAGTCAGATGCTCAACCGACTGAGCCACCCAGGCACTCCTTACCTCCATATGTCTTAGAAAGATAAAGACCAGTGAGTCTGAGAAGCACGAGGATGGGTTCTTTCTAAAGCCCTAACTGTGAAGAGCCCCTCATTGTTAGGGAGATGCGAAATGGCGTAATGGATTGGAAGATGCCTGGGAGGAGAAGCAGTGGCTTATCAAGACGCTATCCCAGCCATTCAGCTAGGCCGCCACCCGGTATTTCCTCGTGAGGCACATTGAAGACATCTAGCAAACACTTGTTGGCGTGATTGGATTTTTCCAGGAGTACGATCTTAGTTTCCTAGCGACTCAGACTAGTGTGTGAGGTCTTGAGATAATTACACACTTGATGTAGCTTAATAAACCCACCATCTGCACACTATTAGGTGCTAATATTGAGAACTTTGGTCAAGAGGCTCCAAAATATTGTCCCTTCGTGGTTTCCTGGCAGTGACTCATAAAAGGCCAGCCTTTATGCAGGAAGACCTAGAAACGAAGGAGCAAGGGCAGGGAAAGGACTTTCCCGGGAGAGGACAACAGAGAACTGAAGATAAGAGAGGGGCAGAGGTGGAGGAGGTGAGGGAGACACAGTGGCCGATGTTCTGAGAACACCCAGGAACTGGATACACACAGCCCAGCCACGTTATGTAGAGCAAACACCATTTTCTTCCCTGTCTCCCCAATAGACTTAACACCCAGAGATCCAGAGATTCCGATCCAACAGGTTCTGGGTGGGGTTCAAGTATCACTATATTTTTATAGTTTATTTATTTTGAGAGAGAGAGAGAGAGAATGAGAACATGAGCGGGGAAGAGGCAGAGCCAGAGGGAGAGAGAGAATCCCAAGCAGGCTCCACACCATCAGCACAGAGCCCAGTGTAGGGCTCGGTCTCACGAACCCTGAGATCATGACCTGAGCTGAAATCAAGAGTCAAAGGGGCACCTGGGTGGCGCAGTCAGTTAAGCGTCTGACTTCAGCCAGGTCACGATCTCGCGGTCCGTGAGTTTGAGCCCCGCATCAGGCTCTGGGCTGATGGCTCGGAGCCTGGAGCCTGTTTCCGATTCTGTGTCTCCCTCTCTCTCTGCTCCTCCCCCGTTCATGCTCTGTCTCTCTCTGTCCCAAAAATAAATAAACGTTGAAAAAAAAATTAAAAAAAATAAAATAATTAAAAAAATTAAAAAAAAAAAAAAAAAAGAGTCAGATGTGTAACCAACCGAGCCAGCCACCCAGGCGCCCCTCAAGTACCAGTATTTTTGAAAGTATTCCAAGGATTTAGTTCTAATGGGAAGCCAGGATTAAGAACCTCTCGGGGTTTTGAGAGCTGAACAGGGAGCCTCCATTTTGTTTGGATAGGTTTGAGAAGCAGGCAGGGCGCCTCTCGGGAAAGGATGGGGGCAAAGGCCCCGTCTGTTTCTCTCCTCAGCCTTTGGCTGTGATGTCTGCTAAGCACTCTGCCTCTGATACCAGTTTATTTGCATGTCTGTTTCCTGACCTCCTCGAGTTCAGAAAGTGACATGATTCATGTTTCTGTTCCCAGTGTCTAGCGTAGGGATTTGCCCATAGGAGATACTAAGCTTGATGAAATGCACCAAGAGGCTCAGACACGGAAAAGAAAAGGACATTGAGGGAACAGGCAGGCCCGGTGGGCTGGAGCTGAGGGATCCTGCAGAGGGTGTGAATGATAAGCTGAAAGATATACTGAGGATTGACTGGAAGGGCTTGGATACTACTGGCAAAGAGGGCTTTATCCAAAAAAAAATCAAGAGTTCCCCAGAGTTCCCCTAGCCTTAATAATTACCAGGTATGCTTGTTAAGTATGGACTCCTAGACCCACCCCCTGAAAATTCATATTCAGAAGGTCTGGGGTGAGGTCCTGGAATCCCTGGATTCTAGATGAGTCTTAAGGTGAAACAAGTTTAAGAAGCACTGTCCTCGGGCACGGAGGCTGGGGACAGATCTGGGACAGAAGAGTACCACACCCGAGCTCTACTGAGATAGGGGCAATTGTCTAAGCTCTAGAGGCCAAGTGGTGTCACTGAGGAGTACAGACAGCGGCTGCCTCACTGCCACCCACACACTCAGACCTGCACTCCTTCCGACCCATCTCGGCACCCGTAGGGCTGTTCACCTGCTGCCAACCGATCCATTCTATCTTCTAAGAAATCTAGACCTCTTTCTCTTTGCTTCCCTACCTCCAAGGTTAGTCTCTCCTCTATTCTGAGGGCACTTTAAAAACTCGAGGACTTCCCAGAGGGATCCTTTAATTACAACCCATTGTTTTAGATATGGAGACCCAAAGAGATGACAGGGCTCACTCCCTGGGTCTGGGGTGCAAGGTGTAGGTAAGAGATTGCTCGGGGCATTCATCAAGGATGTCTTTGCGCACCCCTGCCCCAGCCCCCTCCACAGGCTGATCTGTGCAAGTTGGGTCACGCCAGCCCCACAGAACATCCTAGTTGCTTCCTCTGGCTTCCTTTAGGGCAGTCTCTGAGTCACGTGGCGTTTAAGTAAAACCGCATTTATTTTAATCAGAGATTCTTCAGCATCAGTACCAGCGCCTCTGAAACACCTGATTTTTAAAAAGGAAGAAAGGAAGAAAAGAAGGAAGAGGGGAAGGGAAGGAGAGAGGGAGGGAGGGGTAGGGAAGGAAAAGAGAAGAGAGGAGACAGAGAAAACAAGCCTGATCTCATCTGAAAACTGTCCTGTGCACCTTAGGTGGGTCATGTCCCCATCAGGATGTCTTTTAAGAAAGATGGCCTCAGGAGATCGCCTTTAATTTCCTGCCCCCAAGCTGCATGCTCCCATAACTATAAAGCACCGAATGACAAGGACAAGGGGAAGGGGTAAGACAAGAGCCAAAAGAACACAAATCAGCAGGTCCACGCACACATATTGCTTCAGGTTGAGTCACATGTCTTCAGGACCTTAGCTGTTGGTGTGAAAAGCTATCCGTGCTGCAGAATGAGACACACAAAGTCTTCCTTTTGATTTCTTTATGTAGCAAGTGCCCCAGCTTCACCTCGGGAAATGATCAGCCTCAAGGAAAGGAAAACAGACTATGAATCCACTGGGAGCAATGCCACTTACCACGGGACTAAAGGAGAACACACTTCCAGGAAAGACACCATGACAGGTGAGCTCAGCTTCTTGCGTATTCTCCTCAGAGCCGGTGGCTTGATCCGGGACAGGGCCAGGCCGGGAGACTTCAAACCATGCTTGACAGCTCAGCAGGACTTAGCAGCTAGAGGGTCACTTGAGAGCTTGACAGCAAGGATTCTCAGGAAGTGGGGACGAGATTAAGCCAGAGGAATATAACTGAGCCTCTTATACCTGAAAATGACTTATACCTGAAAATAACTAAGAGAAAATGTTCTCTATGCACATTGTATTGTCATTCTTTACCTACCCCTTTCCTTCTCATCTGCTCATCTCGTAACATTCCCTCAAATGAGAGAGAGGAGTCACCATAGATTTTCTTCTTGACTGACATAATCCAGAGTGGAGAGGACCCAAGATGGTGGGTGCACTATGCTTTGCTATTCTCAACAGAAGGAAGGGAAAGTGGATAAGAAAAGAGGGGGAAGGGAGGGGGGGCGGTAAAGAAAGAGATTTCTATGAAACCCTCAGAACTCCTGTGGAGACATTTTCTCTTCTTGACATGAAACCAATCTCTTATCGTGACAAACTCCTAAGAAGATTCATTAAAACCAGTGATCACACTTTCTATACGGAGGCATTGATCTTTTCTGCTCTTTATCCCTCACTACCCCAATCATACCCATTGCCTTTCCTTTCTCATCAGCCGGGACCCCATCAAGGCAAAAATTGGTGCCCAGCACCACCCATCCAGCATGTGCTGCTTGGCCTTTCTCATGACCAGCCTTGACCTTAACTCCCCTTCTGCTCTGAACAACTCTCCTTGGGGCAGTGTCACTGTTCCCATTCCTCATCCCCTCCAGGCTCTCCACACACTCCTCCCTGTGCTGGTTTTCCCCTCCTCCAAGAGACAGGACTTGGAGGTTCTGCCGTAGAGGAGGTTGTGCCTGGAAAGCAGAGCTTCCAGAGCCATCAGGATCTCTAACAGGGATTCCACACCCTTTTTTTGCCACGTGGACATAGAGACGAATCCCTCTTGAAAATAGGCTGTGAGGAACATGGCCGGATGAGGCCATTCACAAAACTGGGGTATAAAGGGAAGAATCCTAAACAGACATTGAGAACTTCTTATCAAGAGGATCTCCAAAGTGTGAGTTTCTCAGATATTATTTAGGTGTAGACCTGCAGGGAAGCAGAAGAGACAAATTGGATGATTTATTAAGGTGTCTTCCAGACCCAGGCCATCTAAGATAAATCTTTCTAATGGTAAGTGCACTTACCCCAGAGGCAGTGTTTTCCATGGTAACCGTGCATGACTGCAAAAAAGAAAAGCACAGTAAACAGATGCTCCCGATGCAAACTCGCAGGTCAGCACTCTGCCTCCACGTACAGTCCCTACCAGGGAACGTCTCAGCCTAATGCCTGAACTCGTTATGCAGGATATACCTTCTTATTCTTACTACGTGCTGCTTTCCCCCCTTAAATGTTGTCCCAGTTGTAGACGAGCATGAACAAAGAAAGCTGTGAATCTGAATGCCGAGTCCCTGGAGCCAACGCATTCAGCAGAGAGTCTTATTTGTACCAATTACTCCAGAGTAGTGACACCAAATCCACCTGCCCCATTCGTTTTGTGGTTCTTATTGCCCTGGGTGGCCACATCACTGGCTGTCTGAGATGACCCATTGAGATTATAATTACAAGAATAATTGTGAAACTGTATTGTTATTTAATTTTTCTTTCTTGCCCAGTAGAATTATTCAAAAGGCTTTTTTTTTAATGTTCATTTATTTATTTTGAGAGAGAAAGAGAGAGCTTACGAGCAGGGAAAGAGCAGAGGGAGAGGGAGAGAGCAAGAATCCCAAGCAGACTCCGTGCTGTCAGTTCAGAGCCCGATGTAGGGCTCCACCTCACGACCTGTGAGATCATGACCTGAGCCGAAATCAAGAGTCAGACACTCAACCAACTGAGCCACTCAGGCACCCCTCACAAGGCTTTTAAATGTGGGTGTTTTTATGTTGAAATAGTTCCAATGGTACATAATCATGCCCTGCACACATAGTAAAATAAACAATAAAATCTAACATGTTTCCAGATGTTTAATCTTCCTAGAAAATGGCAGGGAGCTTGGTAATTCCAGTATTGAGGTATATGTAATTTTTCAAACCTGTTTAAGAGGCTTAACCATCTTTGCTCTAATGTACTTTAAACAATTCAAAAATATGCTATCGGTCATTTAGCACACCTAGAAGAGCAGAGGTCTTTATTGAACACTACGTTTATACAGGATGTTGCCTTTAAGCCGAGTTCTATGTAAAAGTTAGTTGCTGTTATCTACAGTGATGGTAGTGGTGGTGGAGTTGCTAGTGGAGGTGATGATGGGGGTGGAGGTGATGACGGTAGTAGAGGAGGTAGAGGTGAAGTTGATGGTAGTGGAAATACGGTAGTGATGGTGGAGGCGGTGATGGTGATGGTGGAGGTGGTGATGGAAGAGGTGGTGATGGAGGAGGCAATGATGGTCGTGATGGTGGTGATGGTGGGATGCAGGTGTTGATGATAGAGGCGGTGATGGTGGTAACACAGGAGATGGTAATCAGTAGGTGGAGGTGGAGGAGGTGATGGTGGAGGTGATAATGGTGGAGGTGGAGGAGGTGGTGATGGAGGAGGTGATGATGGAAGGATGGGTGCAATGATGGTGATGGTGGAGGGGTGATGATAGAGGCAGTGACGGTGACGACACAGGAGATGGCGATGGCAGAGATGGTGATGGTGATGGAGGAGGTGGAAGAGGTGATGGTGAAGGTGGTGATGGAGGAGGTGGTGGAAGGAGGAGGCATTTACTTAACCACCTTCCACAGTGGCATGAGTGAGTCCCCAGCCAAGCCAGGTGGGAGCCAAGGTTTCATATAAGAATGGAGAGGACGAATGGCCAGCCCCTGTTCTACAGCACTTTGCTTGTGCCCATCATTTCAATGTTCACCTGCAGGTCACATCTCTTGTGACCGCCACATCAAGGGCAATACCTTTTCTCATTCACAAATATCCAGGGGACACTTACAGTATAGTACCTTGAAAAATATCTGAAGAACTGCCATCTCCCTTGTTTCTAAGACATCAGAGCATGTCCTACCATTTCCCCCAAAGAGAACACTCCCTCCACCTTGGGAAAACCATGGGAAGTTTCACGCTCAAAATGCAGCATGGGACAGCTTAAAGTGAAGCAGGCCCTTGCCTGGGCTCAAAATCTCCTCTGCTGAGCCCTTAGAAATGAAGATCCTTCGAGGTTTTTGTGCCAGCCTCCCCCCACCCACCTCTTCTGGATTCATTATCGAGCTGAGATGGAGTCTTTTGAAATGTCTCCTCCCTTAGTGTTCTTTTGCCACCGAGGAGCCTGCAGAAAGCCAATGTCAGCTCTTCATTCAGGCATGCAGAACGGTTATAGCTATTTCTTGAGGTCATGATTCCCTAGGAACGTTACGTGTTCAGAAGCATGCATTAGAGGAGGGCTGTGTGATCCCAGCAGCTGCATGGCCTGACTTTAAAATTCACCCAGGGGATTTTGCCCTCCCATCTGAGCTTCCCAAATGCCTTTACATCAAACGGTCCAGCCTGTTTTTGTCAGTGTCTCTCTTACGCCCTTTTAAAGCCATTCTAATCTTCAATATGTTGATTCAGTTGCAAATCGGGGCCCATACAGAAGAAGAAAGGCATTTCTTCATGAGTGTGCTCTTGGGTCAGACATACAAGGGCAGAGCATCCATGAAGACATCTGCTTCATGTGTCTGCAGAAGCTACAAGTTCAATCTCAGCTACACAGCCTCCTATAAACAGGTGAAGTGGACCAAAGAGCAGGAGGAAAGAACTTCCAGTAGGAACATCTTTAGCCCAGAAGCCACAACCATGACAGGAAGGGGGAGCAAGTCAAGTACGAGTACATGATCCCCCCCAATTAAAAAATGCATTTTGTTCTGAGTCCCAGAAAAACAAAATTTCACCTTGATGTGACATTTTCCATCAGCAAACCATAGCTCTGAGGGCCTCTTTTCTCAGGGTTACTCATTCATTCATTCACTCCGCAAATAATGCTCCCTCCAGGAGCATCCACTGAGTTCAAGCACTGTCCCAGACATGGGGATACGGATTCCTGGCCTCATGGAGCAGTGAAGGGAGGTGATACACAAGGAAGACACCAGAGCAAGCTCACCCACAAGCTAGGACCACATGGTGTTGAGTGTGATGGAGAAAATTAACAGGTTCAGAAGCCACAGGGTGCCGGGGGAGGGGGGGGCAGAGTTGTTTCACAGGGTTGAGACGGGAGACTAAACTAAACTCCCCACCACCACCACCGCCAAGAGGAGGCAGTCCAGAGGGCGGGGTGGGAGGGAATGGGGCGGGAGTGAGTTCCAGGGAGAGGGATCAGCCAGCACAACATCCCGGAACATCCCTGAACAAACAAACTCTGCGCGCTCGACCAAGGAAAGAGGGCCAGCATAGCTTGGGCTTCCTTGACGAGAGAAGAATGGAGGGAGACACTGTGGAAAATCAGACAGGGCCCCGATCGTGCAGCTTTTGCCACAATCACCTTGGCAAAGCCTTGCAGTGACATGATCCAGTGTGCCAAGCAAGGTGGCACTGCTTTGGGGAACAGGAAGGATGGAGGAGCAGCGTTGGGGAGGGCGGAAGCTGGTTGTCAAGGAAGATTCGACAGCAAGGGTCTAGGCAACAGTACAGAGAGAGGAGCGTCATACACCCAGCCAGAGAATATGCCAGGGTGGTCTTCAAAATTTAGAACGGGCTCTCAGCTCTCACTTCCTAAGCTGAATTTCCTGAGAGGACTTTTACTGCACAGCTATTTTGTGCTTTTAGTAAGAGTCATGGGTGGGGTGATAGGTATGACTGGCCTTGTGTCTCGAGTTAACTGTGCCTGTGAGAGAACAGCTATGGTGTGTCATATCCTATTTTATTATTCCACGGACACAGGAAACTAAAGAAACGCTTTTCTTTATTTCTAGAGTATTTTAGTATAGGTGCTGCCGAAGCGAACACATCTTTATTTCTAGAGTATTTTATACCCCAGTGACGCTTGATAATTTTTTCCAGAGCTCTCTTAAATCATGACCTTTTAAGGGCTATGAGGGGAGTGGTGCCCTGGGGCCTTCCTCTGGGCCTGAGGCATGAGCCCCGAGGGTTCTAGGAAGGTTCTAAGTGAGCAGGTGGGCAAACCCTGCCCGTGTCTTTGGAAGCTGCTGGCCACCAGAGGAGACCTTCCTTCCTTTCGGCTACACCACAGGCCGCTCACAAGACAGGGGAGGGGCTCCTGGCCCTGTGTCTATTGGGTCCCAAAGCTGCAGCCTTCCAGAAGCACAGGGCAGAGGCAGATGATGCTTCCTGCCCATCCTTGGGGCCTTTGAGAAATGAACTGTCTACATGATGATGAAGCACTCTGTGAGCCCAAATTAGAAACTGCATTCCTGTCGTTCTCCAGCTCAAACCTAAGCTGCTCATGCAGATTCCTGCATGCTTCGATGTGGGAGACAAACCTTTATTACCCGCCAGTTCTCACCAGAGAAGAAGGCAGTCACCCTGGCAAGATAGCCGTTGTTTGTTGCCCCTGCCCTGACCCTGTGGACAGTCTGAATGTTATTGCAAGAAACCCACCTGCTGTGGGATTGTATAGAATCGCTGTTCATCTTTCTTAATATCTGCATGTAAAATGAAGTGTCCAGGGCCGATGAATTCTTCCCCTTGGCAATGGACCTTGGGATGGTCCCAGAGAAACCAAGCTTTGTCAGGGCAAGAACTCACCTTGATAACCATCATTCCTCACCTGAAATCTTGCTCTCTTTGCTAATACTTTTTGTTTCCTTCTCACTTTCAGCTCAAAACACTGGAATTTCAACTTTGTATAGGAATTCATATGGTGCGCCCACCGAAGACATCAAACATAACCAGGTAAAGGAGATGCCCGCATTTGTGTTCATTTTCCCCTTCGACTTACGTGAAAGAGCCTGGAATTGTAAAATAATAAATTAGCTTCTGCGTAACATACGTAAAGGACCGAAAAACGAAAATCGCCTTTCCTCCACTCACGTTTCACATACCATACGTGGGGTGACCACGGTCACCAGAACAGCCTCAAATTTGAAAACAAACTTTGATTTCACTACAGCCACCTGCTCGGGGTAGAAAGCAAGTTCTCGGCTGTGACCCACAACCAAAAGGCTCAAATACGCAAGTGGACACAGTGTGTAATTACTAGACAGGGATTAGGTGGCTCCTGTAACCCAGCCAGTTCTCACCTACAGCTCGTTATACATGATGGTTTCCAATAAAATAAAGACAACAAGTGCAATAATGGACAATGAAATAACCTGCATCGAGGAATGCCTCGCTATTCAGTCTATTTGGGGAACCAGCAGCCTCAGCACGGCCCGGGAGCTTGTCAGAAAGGCAGAAGAGATTCTTGTCTGACCCCTGCCCCTAATCCATCCAGTGCAACAAATGCATCAGAGCTGCCTTTTTTCGAGGCGTTTAGGTGATGCGTGTGCGTGTCCAAGTTTGAGGAATGCTAGCCGTAGCTCCGTCCAGAAGTGCTCTTAAGTTTGTGAGTGTTTGTCTTATTTGGCAAATATTCACTGAAGGCTCGTGTTCCCTGTGCTTCTGTGGGAGCTATCAAAGCAAAAGGCACAGCCTTTGCTCCTCCATTGACTGACAGCTTCATACATTTGGCCCCTGGAGTGGTCATGACAGAAAGACGGCTGTTCCTCATCACCGTTGGCCACTGATAACCACTGCTAGAGCTGGCTTCTGCTGACGCTCAGGATTCCTGCCACAGGTCAGGGAAGTTGGGCTGAAAGATAAATCTGAAAGCTGTTTGTTTGATCGCAATAACCAGATGACATGGAAGTTAGATGTGCTGTGTTTAAGCATGTCTCAACACCCTGTGGGGCAGCATCTTTGAAAAGGAAAGGGACTCCCTTCTAGCAGATAGAATATCTTGTGCAGGGCCGTTTCCAAAAGAAGGAGGAGGACACGAAAAGTATCTCCTCGACCTTAAATTACCTTTTCCTCTAATCACCCATCAGCAGGAGAAATGGTGGTGGGTAGAGGAGTTATCCCTTTGCCCTCAATGTTCCAGTCCATGCGGAGCCATTCTGGAAGACAGCTGGTGTGGTTCACAAACCCCCGGTGAATGCCCAGGCCCCACGGCCCGCCTGACACGTTGGTAACATCTACTTGGCCTCCCTCAGCTCCGGTCTTTGCTAAAAGCAAAGAGGTCAATGAATAAATAAATAGGTGCATGAGCACTAGACAAGAGAGCACCGGGGGCGGCCACCAGCCGTCCGCGTGTCAACGTGCCTGCGGGAACACAAAGGAAAATGGAAGCAAAATGTATTGGAAATGCCAACTTCAGTCACGGAAAACAACTTTTATATTTTCGCAAATATCAGGTACAGTGAGAGAATTGGCTGTAGCTCTTAATGATACTTGTCAGGATGTGATAGGACCCTGACTTTGCATCCAAGAGTATAGGAATTGTCTTTAGTTTCCTCAAGTTAGGAGAAGCTCATCACAAGAATGGAACATATTCTACACCAGTATTTCTTTCCATGGGATTCCACTAGCGCTGGCAGCGAAGAAATGTCCTGGTGTGGCCCAGAGGTCCTTGGCATCTTACAATGCGGCTGCAGTAGTTTCCTAGCACTGCTTGCAACCTAGATATACAGGAAAGTCCACAGTGGCTCTATGGGCAATTCTTTTCTCCAGAGCCTATTCTGAACAATGAAGCCAATTGGAATTAATGTGCTAGGATGGCATCACTGCCTGGAGGGAGGGCGTGACATAATGTAACCTTTTTCCCAGCATGCCCCAGAACATACTCAGCCTCAGCGCGAATTGTCAAGGCCATGGTGCCCCCGGCGAATGCTGGGAAACCCAGCTGGAATGGAGTGCGAGCTCTGCAGCATTTGACAACACAGGGGAGATGCTGTAGACAGGCCACTGGTTGAGCTGAGTCCCACAGTAGCACCTGGTGTCATCAGCTCAGTGCCATCATTAGTCCCTGAGAAGGTCCAGCAAAGGGAAGTAGATGATGAGACTCTTAACCCCATTCTTTTTTTTTTTTTCAACGTTTATTTATTTTTGGGACAGAGAAAGACAGAGCATGAACAGGGAAGGGGCAGAGAGAGAGGGAGACACAGAATCGGAAACAGGCTCCAGGCTCCGAGCCATCAGCCCAGAGCCCGACGCGGGGCTCAAACTCACGGACCGCGAGATCGTGACCTGGCTGAAGTCGGACGCTTAACCGACTGCGCCACCCAGGCGCCCCCTCTTAACCCCATTCTAAGATCAAGCAGCAATTAAAAATGTCCACCAAAAAGAATTGTTTTTCCCCCCAAAATTTCCAAGGTAAATCATTATGACACTCCAGGAAACTCCAGTGTTACTGGAATAAACTTGGGCTCTGTTTTGAGGTATGACCATCCTACCCATTCAAAAGAAGAGGGGACTTGGTTCTCTTCCAGTTGGGTAGTTCTAGAGACAACCTTGTACCGAGCCTCCATAATTTGGATTTTCTGGCCACGTGGACATGGCTAGTCATTCCAGATGGATGGAATGCTTTCATTTTTGGAATTTTCCTGAGTTGAGAGTGACCTCACAACCTCACAGCTAATAAAAGACCAGCTTGAACAATTTAACCAGGAGGAATATGCCAGAGTCCGTTCCATTTCAGTGCTGACGCTTGTCCTCTGCTGAGCATTCTAGTCTCCTAGGTGTCTCAGTCATCCGCCAGGCCTCATGAACTTCACAGAGGCTGGACAGTGACTCATCTCCAAGAAGAAGCAATTCACTGAGGGAAACTGGTTTGAGGTAGGTCTCCAAGAGGAGTCAATGACAATAAGAGCTGGGAATGTGGCCCCAGCTCCAAATGCATGGGCAGGCGAGTCAGGGTCCAGGGCAATGGCCATAAGCCAGGCTTTCCATGACTCAGTGGAAAGGGAGCCAAGCAGCTGCTCAGCTGTGGCTCTCCCATGAGACCACCTGGAATTCCAGTATCATTTTCACTGAGTTCCAAGCCTTACGACTCCTAGAAGAAATAGCCATTAGTCTGAAATAACATCTGTGGTCCTTGGTTTTTATATCTCCAATCAACTGGTTGCAGACATCATTTTAAGAATTAACTATTTAGGGGCGCCTGGGTGGCACAGTCGGTTGAGCGTCTGACTTCAGCCAGGTCGCGATCTCGCGGTCCGTAAGTTCGAGCCCTGCGTCGGGCTCTGGGCTGATGGCTCAGAGCCTGGAGCCTGTTTCTGATTCTGTGTCTCCCTCTCTCTCTGCCCCTCCCCCGTTCATGCTCTGTCTCTCTCTGTCCCAAAAATAAATAAACGTTGAAAAAAAAAATTTTTTTTTAAAGAATTAACTACTTAAACTCCCCCAAATTGTTATTGAGCTTCTACTAGTCTATCACATACTGATAAAGAAAAATATCACATTCAACTGCATATATCTAGCTAGCAACAGAATTTTTTGTTCCTAAACTAGAGACAAAGGGGTTTGGTGTTTTGATGACCACCATTAAAATGATTACCGTTGACCTCAAAACAGCATCTTGAGGTCCTGGTTGGTGTCCTCAGTTTCCCTGGCAGGTGGGAAGAGCAGGTGAAATTGTCCTCAGAGATTCAAGGAGAATAAGGGTTTGCTTTTGGTCACCCAGCTCAGAAAAGGAAAAGACTCCAACCTGGTTCATCTGCCTTCTTGTCCCATCTGGTCTCCTCTCTACCAGTGGTTCTCAAATTTGAGCATGAGCCAGAATCCCTTGAACAACTTACTAAATACACATCAGTGGCCCCCCACAACCCCAGAGTTTATGACTTGGTGGGTAATCTGCATCTCTAACAAGCTTCCAAGTGATGTTGATGCAGTTGAACCAGACTTTGAGAACCGTGAATCCTTATCACATGACCTCTTTCACTGTATATTATCACCCTGAGTCTTCAGCTTTCGCCGTGTGGTCAAGTTTGAAGATCTGTAATGGGCAGCTATTTCCCTTGTGTTAGAAAGAAATACAGGTTGTAGGCAAACTCGGTGAGGAATCAACCACGTTTTCCTCACTATGCTAACAGAACTGGGGGGTAGAGAACTGGCACTATCCTTCATAATTTCAACTCAGCATTCTCCTATTGAGGAAAAGGTTCAACAAAGGTGTCTTTATGGGAGCAGGAGCCACAGGACAGAGCCCAGTCTCCCCACGTGAGCCAGCTGGTTGCACCTCCCCTTCCCAGAAAGGACGCTGCCTTAAGGCAAAAGCAGACAGCCTCAGGCTCCTTGGTTGTGCCACGGTCTCACTGAGCCGCAACAGACACTCAAGTTCAGAATATGCCACTATTGTATATGAACATCATTCTACTTCCTTCATAGAAGTCTGCTTTATGCAAACAGTACAATGTAAAAAAAAATGCATTTATCTTTAGTTCCTCTATGGGGAAGGCTTATATTCGGGAGCTCAAAATACGTCCAGTTTTGAGCTCTGTCAGATTATCCCTTAGAGTAAGTTATAAAATAGAGCCAACATTCCTCCACTGTGAATGTGCATCCACAGTCAACATCTGCACGACCAGGCCAATGAGCAAATTTAATCCCTCCAAACACAGCAGTGCCACCTGTCACCCATCCTGGATAGTTCATTTACACACACTCTCAGCACCACAGAACTAACTCTTAAAAGGGGTTGACAAGAGACTTTATGACCAATACAGATGAATTAAAGAGGGCAAGTCCTCAAGGTAAGAGACTAAGATAAACGTGCCCGACCTAAAAACGTCCACCAACCAGAGAGAACATGGCAACAGTAAGAAGTTTGAAACAGGTTGTGCAAAAGCCTGAAAGAAGCAGCCACTGTGGAGAGCCATAAGCCTGTGAGTGATTTCCCCTGCAGATCTCCCCATCTCTGGCCAGTAAGACTGACACAAAGAAGTGAGACCTTTTCCAAGGTTACTTTTGTCCACTAGCCTCCCTTCTTATTATAGAGCCTTGGGTCAACACAGTGAGGCTGGCCCTCAAGCGTGACCGGTTTGGCTCAACCGAAACTGTGTTTGTGTGGTGGAGAGAATGTGGACTTGTGACTCAGCCAGACATGGATTCACAGTCCAACCTCACACCACCACTAGCCATGACATCTTGGAGGAGTTTCTTAATTTCTCTGAGCTTCAGTATCTTCATCTATAAAGTGGGAATTGGATGGAGGGAGGGAGGGATTGATCCCCATAGGGAAGGAGAGATACACGATGAGATGGATAGAGACATATGCATACATATATATACACGTTTCTGTTATTAAAGGTTAAACAAAGAGGAATTTGTTAAATGTTGGGTATAGCGCCCACTGACATAAAAGCACAGTAAACTCTAGCCCCCTCCCCGTGTGATTTTTCTAGATCTTCCAGCTCCTACCCTTCGTATGCTCGATGCTTAGTAGCAGCACAGTGCTAGAGCACAGAAGTTCAGCATAGCACACAGCCCTTCAAAGGATAGCAAAGAGTGCCTCAGCCTAGCCACGTAATTTGGTAGACCTGGCCTTGTTTAATTACAGATGATTAATTCCAAACATCCCTCTCATGGCCAGGCTCTTAGGCTAACATGTTTCACAGGTAGCCCAAAACCTCACTCATCAGCACCACTAACGAGAAGTGTGGGACATAGTGGCTGGCAGCTATGATGAAGAACAGGTCAATTACTAGTGTAAATCAATTACATGTAAAAGAGGGAGGTTCACTTACTTGAGAGAAGAATTATGTGCAGGTCATTAGAAGCATTCATTTACACACAACGTGCTAATTACAAGTCATTATTAACTAGGACCAATTTCTATAGGATGTTTCCATGCTGAGCTTGGAGCTTCCATGCTTGAGTTAAATTAATAGGGAATTACTGAATCTGCTTGGAGGTGATCATACTGTGTTTCTTTAGAAGTGTTCTATCATTCACACCAGACCTTCTTCCCAGTGACTGCACATGAGCAGAGCTTCACAAGTGACTGTGTGCCCTAGCTGCGGGGAGGTTCCGCTCATTTCGGGTGCATAGGGCTAGAAAAGGGATCCCAGAGGCAGTCAGACGGGAAGAGGAGAGCCAGACCTCCACATACAGGTGTTAATTACCAGCCCATGAACAGTCTTGGTCTTACTGTCCTTAAAACTAAACAGGTGGAACTAGTTCTTGACTTTACATATCTCAGAGGCTCATGTGACCCCTCTAAATTTTCAAAGCCTCCTACATCAGACAGTAACTTGCAAAGGACAAGAGGGCAAAGAGCACGGAGGTGGGCTGAATACGAGACAGTACTGAAACCTCTCCTCCTCAACTAAAAGCTTCATAACCCCACATCATTCTCAAGTTCAATAAATTCTTACGGAAACCAAGTTGGGGAATATTTTCATCCTCCTGAATATGTTATATTTGGAGTGGATTTCCTGTTTTCAGTACATGCTTGTCTGTGCAACCTTCTGATCACTTAGGCAGGTGTGATGGAATGACCCTACCAGTGGGAAGCCTCCGTCCTCCAGAGAGGTATTGATCACCGCCCACTGCGCGGGTGGAAAGATACCCAAGTGACCATTAGACCTCATACATCTTCACCGTCTCTTTCTCTGGGATTGCAACAACCTAGGTGTAATGGGAAAAAAATGCAGAAGAGAGGAAAATCAACTAGTTGTGTTCTATAGCGTCTAGTCTATGCGTCTTTAATTTAAAAGGTTATCTACTAAAATGTTCAGCTGTTGTGGCAGTTTGGCAATTCCTTGAAGAGTTACACCTCAAATTATCAAAAGATCCAGCAATGCCACTTCTAGGTCCATACCCTGAAAATTGAAAGCAGAGACTCAAACAGGTACTGGTGTGCCCACATTCATTATAGCATTATTCACAATAGCCAAAAGGAGCAAACAACCCAAGTGGCCATCAACAGATGAATGGATAAACAAAAAAAATACGCATACAATAGCATATTGTTCAGCCTTAAAAAGGAAATCCTGTCCCATGCTACAATACGGATGGCCTTTGAGGACATTACGCTAGATGAGAGAAGCCAGACAGAAAAGGACAAATGTAATATGATTAGACTTACATGAGGTGTCTAGAAGAGTGAAATTCAGAGAGACAGAAAGTAGAATGGGCTGCCGTGGGCTGGGGCAAGGAGGAAAATGGTGAGTTATGCTCAACGGGTCCAGAATTTCTGTTTGAGGTGATGAAAAAGTTCCGGAAATGGGGTACCTGGTTAGCTCAGTCGGTTACGTGTCCGACTCTTGATTTTGGCTCAAGTTGTGATCTCACAGTTCGTGAGTTCAAGCCCTGATGACAGTGTGGTGCCTGCTTAGGATCCTGTCTCTCCCCCTCTCTCTGCCCCCCTCCATTCTTTCTCTTTCTGGAAATAAATAAATAAACTTTTAAAAAACGCTCTGGAAATGGATAGTGGTGATGGCCGCACAATGCCATGAGTATACTTAATGCCACTGAAGTATACATTTACAAGTGGTTAAGATGGCAAATTATATGTTAACGTATGTTTTACTACAATCATAATCTTTTAAAAAGATTATGTAGAATGCTAGTGCATGGACCCAGGCACCAGCTTATAAAAGGAAGGGCGATCGGAAGTTGGCAGTGTCTGGAGAAGAGTCATGGTGGTCGATCGGGAGGGTGGGGGGCACGGCCCAGCCCTTAACATGGAAGGCTCGAGTGCCTGGCCGTGGGGGGGTTGCATCAAGGGAAAGCGAACCAGCCCAGGTGGATCTTCTTTTCTGTGCAGGTTCCAGCACAGCCAGTCCCACAGGAGCCCAGCAGGAAAGACTACGAGACCTACCAGCCGTTTCAGAATTCCACGAGAAACTACGACGAGTCCTTCTTCGAGGACCAGGTCCACCATCGCCCTCCCGCCAGTGAGTACACCATGCACCTGGGACTCAAGTCCACCGGCAACTATGTCGACTTCTACTCAGCTGCCCGTCCCTACAGTGAACTGAACTATGAAACTAGCCACTACCCGGCCTCCCCCGACTCCTGGGTGTGAGGAGCGGGCGGCACGAGGCGCTCCGGGAACAGTGCATGTGCATGCATACCACAAGACATTGCTTTTTTTTCCCCCTGCAAATTTAGTTTGTTCAAGCCTGTTCCGTAGGAAGGCTGTGATAACCAGTAAGGAAATATTAAGAGCTATTTTAGAAAGCTAAATGAATCGAAAGTTAACTTGGAAGTCAATAGGAAGCTAAAACGATCCTAAATATGACATCGTGCAACACCTTTCTAGTTTGAGCTGTAGAGTATAAAAAGTGCTTTATATTGAACGTGGCTGAAGGCAGCAGAGGAGACGGTCGGGGTGGTGGGGCGTGAAGGTTGCAGTTAAGCACAAGGGACAGTGTAGTTCACACACTTTAGAGGGACGGCTTCTCACGCTTTGTTTACTCTCTTCATCCGTTGTGATTCTAGGCTTCAAGTTGCATTGGGGTTCCTCTGTACAGCAAGATGTTTCTTGCCTTTTGTTAATGCATTGTTGTAAAGTATTTGATGTACATTACAGATTAAAGAAGAGAAGCGCATTGTGTATATTACACCATGCCGTGTTTCCTCATCTATGGTTCTAAATATTGCTTCAATTTCAAACTTTTGAAAGATGTATGGATTTCCAGTTTTTCTTTTCTTTTCTTTCTCCCAGTATGTTTTAACAAAAAAAAATGGGAAAAAAAGGAATATTTAGCAGTATTGTTCGTTCTGATATGTGAATTTGTTTGTGGCAAGTAAGCAAGGCATTCAGCAGTTTCTGACAATTAACATACATCATTCCACACTCCTTGTCAACAAAGTGCTTTTTCACTGCCTAAAATTTTAGATGTAGATATTTGAAATAGATTTTTTCATTTATACCAGTTTTCTTTATGATGATACAGTGTTAAAAGAAAATAAATTACAATTGATCTGTCATCCATATTTGCTAAGAATGTCTATTTCCAAGGACCCTATCTTACAAAATACACATTCTTGCCTGTGTGTCTGTGCGTGCGTGGGTGTGTGTATGTCCACGTATGTATAAAAATGACCTGTGTGAGATTTTATTTTGATAGAAGCTACTTCATTCACTGTTCATCTTGTACAAGCTTTGTTTCTGGTTTTCGGTATAAATGTACATCACTTTGTTCTTCTCGTACTCCATCTATTCTTCTGACCATCTAGTGACTCAGGATATTAGGCCAGTTGAAGTGAAGTTATAGGATTTTCACACATTCACACACTCTTGGACACCACCTCTTTCTACAGGTCCATTTCCTTCCACGTTTCATGCCCTGGGAACACAATAAACCATGGCCAACTCAATAATTTCACTTTGGGGCCAATTACTTGAAGTATCAAGAAATGTAAACTGCTCGCCTTATTACCCCCAAACTTTCTGTTCATGTGGCAGGGAGCAGTGGACCATTATGGATTAGATTATTAAAATTGAACTTGAAGCCAATGTTAGAATAGTGGTTAACAGAGCTAAGAAATAAGGCTAACCATTTACAAGAACACGGGCTGTGGGTAAATCAGCTTTGCTCTTAGATGCAAGTGACTGAGGCCAGTAGGTGCCTAGTAAATGTTAACTGTTCTTGGAAAAAATAAAATTAAATAACAAAAGAAATTGGCTGACCATCTTCCTTTAAAACTTGCTCCCCTTCACTCTACATAGTTGAATTCAGCGCAAAGTCCAAGATCAGTGGTTCCTTCTCCAAATTTAGCAACAATCCAAAAACTTTTTTTGTTCAGGTGTATTTTTGCAAATGAAAAGCTGATTTCCAAAATAGAGCAGGAGACACAAATTTGCTTTTGAACTGTCCTGTAAATTACCTGCAAGTTGGACCCTGTTGCACTGTTTATTCTAGGACTGGATTCGACATTGGTGGGTTCCCTCACAGGAATGCTCCAGCCCCCGTGGAGAGACAGAAAATTAGCACTGAGTACAACGTGTCCTCCTCATCCGTGAACTAGTGAAGTTCATCGAGGCAGAGGTTATGGCATAGACATGACTTATCCATAACCTAGTAGCTGGTTTAACTTTTCCAAAAGTGAATGATAGGACTCATTCCTGGCTTGAGTTGTGCATGGAGAAATGACTGCATGTGCTGAAAAGCCCTCCTAGTGGGAACTGTATATTTTCCTTTATACTCTTTGAGTCTGAGAATTCCCTGCATTTGCGACCTGGGAAGACTAAAGATGCCTCTGCTGCCCGTGATTCTTTGACAGCACATGGTGCCAGGCTGAAATGAACCAATTCAGAGGTAGAGGTAGGAAAAAGAAAATTAGAAGTGTTGTAGTTACTCAAACCAATCGTGTTCTCCTTTTCATACACACACACACACACACACACACACACACAGAAGTAAATAAGGAGACAGTAAGAAATGATTGATAGATAAATAGAAGATGATGTAGATAGGTGGTGATGATTGATAGATAATAGATAGATGATAGATAGATAGATAGATAGATAGACGATGGATACTAGATAGATAGGTAGATGAGTAGGTAGATAATAGATAGGTGAGATTTTACATAAACTGAAATAACCTAAAGTCCCCACAGGCTCCCTTGGCAACAAACATTGATCAGCTGGTAATTTATTATTAAATTGGATAATATTGGATAAAAGCCCCAAATGGCAAGAAACTTTAGTTTGTTTTTGCTTTCATTGTACTGAAGTGATCAAGTGTGATACTAACCCCCACCCAAGTCCCCGCAGATAGTTGCCTCTTGGGTCTATAAGAACCTCCAGATGTCAGATTATTTACTGAGATGGGAATGGTGTTTTTCAGAGCAAAGGAGGGAGGAAAGGAAACTAGAATTTTTTTTCCTCTCAGTCCTTGTAGTGGACCATACATACGCCCAGTACATTTAACAGTTTGTAAAATCTGGACATTATGTATGAGAAAGAGACTTAGTTTTTCTTCACCTGAGAGTTTTGATCACCAAGGACTGATTAAAGGGACACTTAAAACTATACCCCCTTCAATGAAATTAATATTTTAAAATAAGATCTTTCATATTGACTCAGGTTTAATAGCACACATTTACGTTTTAATCCAAATGATCAGTTGTGAGTTAGATGAGAAAATACCTAAGAGGTTCATAAGAATTAGGGTGACACAGATATCACATCACACTTGGTGCAGACTAGGTGAAGGTTAACCACTGATGACCCATTTCATATAAGCAAGACACACATTATGAAAACCTTCTATTAAAAAAAATAAGCAGTGTTTAAATTCAGTAGCAAAATCAATCTCAATTTATTTGCTTTGCTCATTTCTCTGACTTCAGCTCTGCTGTAGGCTTGACACTGTCCCCCCATCCTTGAGAACTGTGCCCTTGGAAAGTGAGGTTTGGCTGTCTGAAGACACTATTTTGTCCGCCTTCGAGAACCAATTTCCTTCTTGCCTGGTGATTCTGTCCCTCCAGAGAGAAAGTGGCACCTCTCAGGTCAGGATCTTCATGAAAGTGCACTGGCCTCCATTCCTTGGAGAGAGCTTGTTGGAAGAACTTAAACACATCACCTCCTCTCTGGGCGAAATGTTGTTTTGTAACCCACAGAGTTAAATAAAAAGAAGGATCTGGGAGTGGGGGGACAATCCTTGGCCATACAAAGTTGAGAGACAAAGACCTCCAGTTCCTTACAAATGACAACACTCCCAAGCCATGAGCCTGTGTTCTTCAAACCAGAGAACTGGTACGAGTACCCAGTTCAGGACTGGCAAGGCAGGCACGTGACCTCCGTGTCTTCACCAGTTCAATAGTAAACAACCGGGCTGCACCTATGGTCTCCTCAAACACAAAGAATGAAGTAGTTAAAAAAAAAAAAAAAAAAGCAAGCAAGCAAGCCAACCAACCAACATTTCTGAGCGCACCAGATAATGGTGAAACTGGGGTTTTGAGTCAAGGGTTTGATCCTCAGTTAAGACAATGGAATTCTTGGCATGAACTTCAACAGTGGCTACACTAGCATCACACATTTAAAATTTTTCACAATATTTCATTGCTTGGTTCCTCAATAAAATGAAGACAAAAGCTTTGATGAATCAGCACCTGGTACTCTGTACTACAATGTGCATGCAAAACTGAGACATCATCTCAGGTGGTGCTGACACCCATCATGAGAGATGACAGAACATACACATAATACTCTAGAGTGTCTTCACTAATGCACCATTGATGTTTGGTGCTGAATAATTCTTTGGATAAATAGGGGAGATGCAGCATAGGATACTTAACAGTGTCTCTGGCCTTTACCCACTGGATACTCACTGGATGCACCACCACCTGCAGTTGTGACCATCATAACAGCCTCCAGATATTTCCAAATCTCCCCTGGGGGGGGCTACATCAGCCCCAGTCAGAACCACTGCTCTGGTGCAATGCACAACGTCCTAACTACAACTGAGCATAAGGAAGGAAAAAGATGCACTCCCAGGTGGGCGATCTGAGAACACAATGCAGAGGAGATGGTATTGGGCTGGAACTTAAAGGACGGATAGGCTTCTGATGAGCAATATTGGAGATGTTTCTGGAAAAAATGCGAGTGAAGATGTGGAAAGTATGGGGAATGGACAGGGAACAGAATGCAACAAAATTAATTCTAAAATGAGGAACGGGAAGAGCAGGGAGAGAGAGACAAGGCAGGCTGTGAACAAACTTGAGACTCCTGAAAGCCATTTTATAGAACACTAAAGATTTTTCATAGCATTTTACAAAAATTCGGCGGGGGGAGGTGTGGTGGTTGTACAGGTAAGGTATAGATTAGTGGTTCTCCAACCATGCATCAGAATCACCTGGAGCACATCACCTGAACAATTTGTTCAGACATTGAGTTTATGATTGCATAGGGCTGGGACTGGCAGAGAACTTTCATTTCTAACAAGTTCCCAAGTGATATTGGTGTTGCTTGTCCAGGGACTATGCTTTGAGAACCCCTGGTCTCAAGAGAGATCACTTCTGAAACTGTTAGAATAATCTAGAACCTTGTTACTTAAAGTATAATCTGGGGGACTGCAGCCTCAGCATCACCCAGAAGCATATCAGAAGTGGAGAACATCGAGTGCCACTCCATACTTTCTGTGTCCGAATCTGCCTTTTCATAAAATCCCCAGATGTTTCATAACAACATTAAACTTTGATAACAATGATCCAGAAAACATAAGACCATGAGCTAGAAGAAAACTAACATGAAATGTTGCAGTTGTAAAATTCACAGTACTTGGTGAGTGCTGGGTGAGTGCTGGAGGAACCCAACGATCCCTCTAAGATGTGAGCTTGGGTGACCCGAAGCCCAGCAGGGGATAATCCACTGGTAATAAGGAAGAAAAATCTTTCTGACAAGGAAAATCCACTCCATGTTGGACATATTACAGATGTTGATGGTAGATCCAGGGAGAACGTTGCAAAAGGCAGTTGAAATGCAACCAGGATGCTGAATGAGAGGCGCAAGATTTGGTGCTGAGAGGTGGAAAATGGCACGGATAGAGCAGCCATGGAAAAGGGGATGTAGAGAGGAGAGCATCACGGGGATGATGAAGGCTCATTGGCAACCAACATGATACAGGAGTACACAATAGCATATTGGAGGTGGGGTTTAGGGAGAACAAGACCAGAGTACTGTTGTCAAAATCGGGGAATTTCATATAAAGAGAGTGGAAAGTATCACTGGTGGGCACTGATACCAGAAGATGACAAGAAGGAAGACAAGAATGAAGAAACCTGTGAGTATTGTAATTCGGAGACCACACAGGGCCTTAGTGGGTAACTCCAGTGGCAGGTTAAGGAGACTGAATAGCAGGGGAGGGGGCAGAGGACTGGGAAGCTTAGCAATGAGCTGTTGATTGTGACAAGATGCTGGCTTGAGACAATCACAAATGGAATGAAGAATTATTTTAGGGCAGCAAAGCAAACTTGTAAAGCAAGGTTCCATGCTCATACAAATGGTTTAAGAACAACTCCTTCAGTGTGTGCAGCATTTTAGTGCTTTCATGGTGTTTTAAAAATGTTCTGCTTGTCCGACTCACTACCAGGTAGGCTCGTATTATAACCTGCCCTGTTTTGGAGATGAGGGGAGTAAGACTCGGTGATACCACGTAATTGGCAACTTTTGCTGCTGGACATAAAATCGAGGCTTTTTCCCCATAGACCATAACACCAGGATGGCTCTTTCTGGGACGGTGATGTTCAAGCAGTGGCTTCAGATAGGATTAGGAGTCATGAAACAAAGGGGCCATGGGGAGAGGAAAGCCTGATTCCCCAGGGCCCACTCTTTGCTCAACACCATGGAACCAGGCTAACTCTCAGGCAGTGGGACTCCAAGGTCCGAGAGGAGGGTGTCTGCAGACCCCGGCATCTGTCCACCACACGTCCTATACAACCAGTGCCTTCCACGTCAGTTACTGCTGTGGGGTAGTCATCCTCAATACCCCACCCAACTCCCATCTGCTCCAGGCTATTTATTCTCATTTCTCATATGCCCCACCTACCCTAAGCCTGAACTTCATGGATCCAACATGATGTTTTTGTTCAGAAATTCTAGTTTGGGAGCCTGTCCAGTCCATGACCGCAACCTCCCTTAGTGAACAGCTCAGCAGAGAAGCCTGGTGTCCATCTCCAAATGGCCACAATGTGTCTTCATGCTCTCAAAATTAAGGCCAGACAGCTATGAGATAACCACAGTTAAGTCACAGAACAAAGTGAATTGGGCTTCATTGAAATTAAACCTAAATCACTGGCCATGTGAAAAGTGAACTTGAACTACATGAGCTAAGTTGTCATCGATGGAAAAATTATTACAATACCACTGACTTTTTTCATATACAACTCTTAATTATGGTCAAGGATAGAAATCACACATGTAAAATTTGATCTAGACTCATTCTGTTTACCTATTGCTTTATACAGAACACTCCAAAGTTAGCGTTTTTTTAAAAAGAAAGAAAGGGAGGTGCCTGGGTGGTTCAGTTAGTTGAGCGTCTGACATTAGCTCAGGCCATGATCTCAGGGCTCGTGAGTTTGAGCCCCACACTGGGTTCTTGGCTGTCAGCTCAGGGCTCACTTTAAATCTTCTATCCCCCTTTCTCTCTGTCCCTCCCCAACTTGCGCGGTTTCTCTCAAAAAAAAAAAATAAACGTTAAAAAAAATAAAAAGAGAGAAAGATTTATTTTCTTCAGGAATTTTCAATCTGGACTGGGCTCCATGAAGACAGCTCGGCCCTGCTCCACTCCACTCGGAATCATCCTGGAGGCTGGAAGCCTGGACTGGAATCACTTAAAGGCTCAATCACTTAGTATCTGGCTGGGATGACTCAACTAGCTGGGGCAGGGGGCACTTCAGCTCCTCAGGCATCCTGTGAAGTATCTCCACGTGCTTGTCCAGCAGAGATGGTTCAGTGGGCCAGTCTTCTTATATATTATCTCAAGGTTCCCAAAGTCTATGTCCCAAGAGAAAGAACCAGGCTCAAAAGTCAAAATGCATTCCATTAGTCAACGCACTAGCAAAATATTGCTCAGTTCCAGAGGGTAGGGAAGGAAATGGACTGTATCTCTTGATGGGTTGGGGGGAAGATTCTAGCAGAGCATGCAGGGATGGAAACACAGGCCTTGCCTTTTTCAGACGGTCTCCCACAAAACTGATAACACTTTGCCTTAATAGGTTCAGCTTCTTTCAAACTTTGGCCAATATTTCTTAACAGCAAAAGCAATGAGTTTTACTATCAGAAGTTACACACAACTAATACAACTCACGAAAATGGGATAAAAGGCCATGTAATTATGTCAGAAGGAAGAGTTTGGATCTTGGGCTTGTGTTTCCACCAGCTGGATGAGAACAAGGAAGCAGGTCATGATTCTTAGTCTTAGCAGCCATCTTGTCACCGTGAGGGGCCCGGAAAAAGCTGAAGTCAAAGCTGAGGAAGGCAGAGTAGATAGAACCTGGCTGTCTTCTCAGAGCACAGGACAATCACCAAATTCCCCAGAATAGTCCACAACAGACAACCATTAAGTACTCGCCCCCACATTCTAGAGACGTTCCCCTGACCTCAGCTGAGAAGTAACAGAAGGCTGGATGGATGAAAGCCATCTCAAGGTAGAGTTAAATATTCACATCATTTCCTTAGAGTAAGAGTATATTTTCCTAAAATTCAGTAAAATAGAATTAAAAAAAAAACACAAGTACCAATTTTGGTAAGCATAGAGACATTCCGTGGACACATTTTCTAGCCATTGTCCTAATATACCTTATTTTTTAATCACAAGTAAAATGTGCTGCAAATTCATACGGGTTTGAAACTATACCATTGCCTCAGTACACTAGCAATATCAGCTGATTTGGGGTTTTTAAGCAATTTTGTTCATGCGTCATGATCTATAACCAAAGAGATCAAATGGAATCAAATGGAAGGTGATTAAAGGTTTGGAAAAGTGAGGCGTACTGAGCAATGATGCAGCTTTCCCCTGTGTTGGGTTGTCTTTGGGGACGCACAATTTCAGAATGGGAATGTCTCCAAGTTACATGGCCCTTTATCACTCCCTCTTCTGCTAGCACCCCACCCCCCCACCCCCCCGCACACACACACATCAATACAGTGGCACCGCCACCTCCTCTGTTTCCCAAATTCCCAGCCCCACACTTCGGAGGTGAGCTGGCCAACACTGGTCCTTGGGCCCCTGTGAAGATAGAGTGCTCGGCGGCATTCGCAGCCAGTGGAACGCTGATACAGGTGAATGGCTTCAGCTTCTAATTGCCAGGTGCCTGAGGACAGGTGCTATAATGGGTCCTCCAGTGATGCTTCCGTGGCCCTGATACATTCATGAGCTCCCTTAGGGAAGAATTCCAACCAGGTTTTCTGCTCACTCAAGACCCAAGATTCTGAAGGGCAGCTTTACTTGTTTTCCCAAGAACTTTTAAACCTAAAAAGAAACGGCTGAGAATGACAGAACTGATGGCCGTGCGTGCTGATGGCACCGACAAAGCACCGTCAGGACCCAGGAGAAAGGGTCAGTATACTGTGTTATGAAATGGACATAGGTGGAAGGAAAACTGTTTTTAGGTGGAGTCAGACATGAGATTGATGGAAAGTTTGTTGGGAATCCGGTCACTAGCCCAGTTACTAAGTAATCTAGGGAATTTTACGTCATTAATTTTGACCCTAGTAAAGTTGTAAAGATAGAGCTGACCATAGTAAGTAGGAGAGGAGATCAGAGTTTGTAAATCTAATAGGACTATATCAAGAAATATTTCCATCTTCTTAATATGTATACACAGATCTCATTTAATCAAGGTTGCAGGGTCCAGCAAATAAAAATATAGGCATCCAGTTAAAATGGAATTTCAGTGAAACAGCCAATATTTTTTTCAGTTTAATGTCCCGTGCAATATTTGGAACATACTTACACTGAACAGTTGAAAGAGAGAAAGAGAAACCCCTTTGACCTATAGAGCACTTGCCAATTTCTGTGCTATAAGTGCACCCGCCACGACCAATTTCAAGCTGCCGATTTGATGCTAGTGAATTCAAAACCGGAAGTGGCAACACGTCATTTCCAAGGTACAGATAAAGCAGACAAAATAACCTCAAGAGCACAGGTAATAAAAATGTAATCAGACTGTGCTGGTTACTGATTATTTATTACCTTTATTTCTTATATAACTCTAAATTTAACTCTAAATTTTTATAATGCGATACATGGTATGGCCGGATTCAACATCCAGCTTACGGATTCCTGAAAAGGTAACAATCTGGTCTCGTGAGCTATACAAGACTCCTCTTGCACACCACCGCTTGTGACACCGTAAGTGGCTGTCCAAATAAACATGAACACTCATCCTGCCAACCTTTACTGAAGTTGCCACGTAAGAGTCACGATACCACGCTCCTTGGGAGACAGATCTAACAAGGATCACGGTGCTGTGGATAACCACCCGCAGCTCGCCAAGGTGGCAGGTCCTCATGGAGGCGACGCCTTCCCGGCAGGTGGAGGGCAGTGCTGCTGTCACCCACGCTAGTGTGGAGCAGCAGGGACGGGGGCAGGGTTAAGGGCAGCAGAGGTAGAGCCCTGCTCCAGCAGGAGCAATGCACCTGCGGACGAAGGTTGGGAAGCTCTTGGGGGGGGGGGGACAGAGCTGTCAGCGGGCTTGCAGGACAGAAGAAAGGAAAGCCTGCAGGTGGACGCAAATGAAGAAGAACTGAGGAAAGGCACTGTGTTCAAGAGCGATTGGCAAAGCAGAGGACAAGGTGGCACCCTGGCACCCCTCTCTGCCCGGATCCCCCCCGCCCCCGGACCAGCAGCAGGTAGCACAAGACAGACCCGGTGCCTGGGCCACTCGTGTTGTAGGGCTCATAAGCCTCGGATTCTGGAACAGCCCAGAGAAGGGAAAGCGGCCATGAAAATGACATATCGCATTTCTTCTTTTAGAAAAATAAAGACGTAGAACACTCTTGCAACCTTTAGTGCTTTGTGGCAACCGTTCCCATCACCAGCAACGATGTCGCGCTGTTCACGCTGCTAGACCAAATTATCACACATTTAGTGGTTTAAAACAAGAGATATGTATTACTTCTGGAGGTCAGAAATCCAAGATGGGTTGGCAGAGTTGTGTTCCTTTCGGGGGCTTTATGGGAAGGAATCCTCTTCTTTTTGCAGCAACTGTAAGCCACCTGTGTTCCTCGGCACCATCTTTAAAGCCGGCGGAATGGCATCTTCGATCAAATCTTTTCTCTGTCTTCCACCTCTCTCTTTTCTCTTATAAGGACTCTTCTGATGACATTAATAGTGTCCCCAACTCAAGCTCTTTAACTTACGTCTGCAAAATCGTTTTGCCATGCAAGGTGATGTATTCACCAGTTCTAAAGATCAGCACGTGGACATCTTTAGGGAGTCTTTATTCAGTCTACCACATCAGGCTCTTGCTATAATATCATCGTTGAATTCATGTAAAAAAAAAAAAAGTCTTAAAATGGCTTCTAACTGTATTAATACCTAGATTCAGAAAATAAAGCCTTAAAAGAATCTAATTTATATTAAATTCTTGGGGAGGGGCATAAACTCATTTGTTTCCTATAGTAGTATACTTCCAAAATCTCTGAACAGGTGGAAATTCTCATACACGTTTCTGGTCAAAAAAAGAAAAGATTTCCTTTGTTAAATTTATTTATGTTAATCAATATTCATGCATCTTGAGGTGGGGTGGGGGAGGATAGATTAAATGCAAATAAAAGGAACAGGAGGTAGAGGAAAGGGAAACCCTTGCAGAAGTGTAACAAAAGGTCCCAGCGTTTGAATTTTTTGCCCGGGTTATTGAGGTATGATTGCCAAAATTGTTAGATATTTAAAGTGTAAAATGTCATGATGTGATATATGTATCCTTTGTGAAAGGATTCCCCCCCATAGAGTGATTAACCTGACTTACATTAAATTCTGTTCTGCACTGGAATCATGATTATAATAGGAACCTTACATTTTTAAGTCTTATCCAATATACAGTGAAATAGGCTTATTTGCAGACTGGTCTGCTTACTGCAGGGGTGGATGAAAGTTCCCAGCATGGGCAGGAGTCAAGGTATAAATGTCCAAAAGGGATCCCTAAAGCCTGGTTCTCTAAGGGCACATGGCTAGAACGCTCTCATAGCACCTGGAGGTAAGCCCCCGCCCCCCATTCCTGCAGGCCCCCGCTTCCTGACCTGAGTCATGATTCTGAGGCCTCACTCTGGCTTTGCCCCATGGCCCCACCATCTCATGTCTAAATGCTTCTTTGGCTCCAGTGAGAGCAACGTGTCAACAAAGAAGGGCTGCATTTTGCTCGCTCAGCACCAAAATGTGAAAGAGATTGGTTTCCACTGAAATATGCCCCCCCACCTTCACATACTGGAGCCATAAACCCCAGTGTCTCAGAATGTATCCTTATTTGGAGATAGGCTTGTTAAAATGGTAAGTAAGCTAAAACGAGGTCGCTGAGGGGGACCCTGATATACCTTGTTTTTTACGATGGGTGGCCTTACGGTGAGATGAAACTTGGACACAGACACACACAGAAGGCGAACGAAGCGAGGACCCAGGGAGAAGATCCCCTGCAAGCCAAGGAGAGAAGCCGCGGAAGAAAGCCACCCGGCCGACGCCTCCAAATCCCAGCCTCCAGAACCTGAGAAAATAGATTTCTGTTGTTTAAGCCTCTGGTCCCAGCTATTTGGCTACGGCAGCCAGAGATGACTGATACAGGGATCAAAGGCTGGCACCCATGAAGCCAATCAGCTTATGGAAAAGTCGAAAAAAACGAAACATGCCCTCGAGCAACAAGTCTTCCTTCTTGATGGGTACTCTGGTGAGATCTGTATTTGAAAGCAAGCTGACATCTCGTCCTGAGGCCATTCAGCAGGCCACTGACGAACATCCCAGCTTCGGAAACTGGGCTCCCTGTTGCTTCCCCAAACATCACAGCGTTTCCTGACTCGGCCGGTGTTCCTGCTGAGAAGCCAGGCCCGGAGGGTCCGTGTGCACCACCCCCAGCTCCAGGGGAGTCCTGGGTGGAAGGCACCCCCCATCTCTCCCTTTCCCCTTTTGCCCGCACTCTGTGCAAACCCTTCCATTGGCCCCCAGCCCTCTTCAAGGATCATGCCTTCCCTGGGCACCCCAGGAGCCCTTGAACCTTCTCTCCAGTCCTATTTAGGGATGCAGAAACTCAACAATCTGAGATGGAGAATGTGATTTTTTTTAAATTTCATAACAAAGTGCCTTAACTTTGCTTACTGAGTTTAGTGTCCCCCAAAGTCATGTTCTCCTGAAAGCTCAGAATATGAGTTTATTTGGAAATAGGGTCTTTGCAGGTATCATCTAAATGATGGAGATGAGATCATACCGAATTAGGGCGGGCCCCAATTCCAAAGAGCATGTCCTTTTAAAAGACAGGACAGAGAAGAATCCCATGGTCTGGTGCAGGCAGAGACGGGAAGGATGCACCCATGGGCCAAGGAACACCAACAATTGCCAGCAGCCACCGGCAACAAGAGACGTGGAATAAACTAAAGCGACTGGAAGGAACCAACCGTGCCCACACATCAATTTCTTCTAATCTCCAGAAGTGCGAGAGGGTACATTTCTATTGTTTTAAGGCCCTCTGCAGTAATTTGCAATAGCAATCCCAGGAAACCAATGTATTTGTTTAGGTAAGATTACATCTAATTGTAATGGAGAATCTGACCTCATTCTTTAATTTTTTTTAATGTTTGTTTATTTTTTTAATTTTATTTTTTATTTTTTAAAATTAGCATCTATGCAACAATGATTCCAGGAGTAGATTCCTTAGTGCCCCTCACCCATTTAGCCCATCCTCCCCCTCCCACAACCCCTCCCGTAACCCTCAGTTTGTTCTCCATGTTTATGAGTCTCTTCTGTTTTGTCCCCCTCCCTGTTTTCATATTATTTTTGTTTCCCTTTCCTTATGTTCATCTGTTTTGTCTCTTAAAGTCCTCATATGAGTGAAGTCATATGATTTTTGTCTTTCTCTAATTTCACCTAGCATAATGCCCTCCAGTTCCATCTACATAGGTAGTTGCAAATGGCAAGATTTCATTCTTTTTGATTGCTGAGCAATACTCCATTGAATATATATGCCACATCTTTATCCATTCATCCATCGATGGACATTTGGGCTCTTTCCATACTTGGGCTACTGTCGATAGTGCTGCTATAAACATGGGGGTGCATGTGTCCCTTCGAAACAGCACACCTGTATCCCGTGAGTAAATGCCTAGTACTGCAATTGCTGGGTCGTGGGGTAGTTAATGTTTGTGTATTTTTGAGAGACAGACAGAGTGCGAGCAGGGGATGGACAGAGAAAGAGGGAAACACAGAATCCGAAGCAGACTCCAGGCTCTGAGCTGTCAGAGCAGAGCCCGATGGGGGGCTCAAACCCACAAACTGAGGGATCATGACCTGAGCTGAAGTGGGAAACTTAACGGACTGAGCCACCCAGGCATCCACAGTTCACTTTGCACTCCCTTTTCTGTCTTACCCTCCCTTCCTCTTTGGCGTTACATCTGGACAGATTGGTAAAAAGACCCTGAGCTCGCATTCTCCTTTGGGACAGTGGGAAACTTAAATCTCCCCTACTTGGGAACTCTCCTGCAGTCCCACCCCTTGGCCACTTACTATAAAGGCCCAAACTCAATGGCTCTGCTCTGCCTGTGTCAACCTGGACCTGCTTGTGCCCACCAGCTCTTCCTAGAAGTCCTTTGAATAAGAAGCCTCTAAAATTCTCTTGGTTCCTGGAAATCATCGACCTCAATATATCCAAACCCAATATATCCAAACACAGGTGGGGGTCCTGTGTGCATTTGCAGGGGACCAAACAACACTAACAGGGAAGAGGCTCCTCTGGGCAAGACACTGACACCGAGTGACTGACAGGCACAGAAATCAGTAGGACCATAAAGCTTTCACCAGCACCTGTGCCTCCAACCTTCAAGAGCAAGTCGACCAGCCGACCTACCTGTCTCCTCGGCGTTCATAAGGAGACTCTTTATTACACTTACCAGATTGCTGAGTTTCTGCATCCTCAAGCTGACACCAGAAAGAGCCGAGTGATTCTGACAACCTTGCCCCATGATGGCCCCATAGATCTGGTGTCGTATCCATTTTGGCAAGTTTAACTTCATTAGCGAGCAGATGATGGCAGCAATGTAAAAGAAAGAAAGAAAGAAAGAAAGAAAGAAAGAAAGAAAGAAAGACAAACTCCTGGAAGTCTACATGGTGACTGAGCAGTTCCAAGTATTTCTGTCTTTGCTCCAACTTTGGCTTGCCACAAGCCCCAGGCTTGGCATTTACCTCTTTGGGCCAGATGCTAAATTAAGTTTGAAGACATTTCAGGGATTCATTATTGATCAGGCTTTTGGCACCTGGAGGAGGAACTAAAGAAGCAGCAGCTGTGGTTTCAAAGGTGCCACCTCAAAGCCAAGAGCCACCAAAAATAACAAGTCAACTTTTCAGGTCTACGCGTCCTTGACGTATCAAAGCCGGGTGCTGCCCTGGGCTCTAAGCGGAGATGATTAAGGAAAGCAGGGGTCTCCGTGGCCCCTCCAGCTCCCTGCATGGAAGAAAGTGGCTGCCAGGTCGAATCTTCACATTAAGCAATAATAATAAATCTATGAAGATGTGAGAATGTCTCCCTCCAGGCCTGCGTCTGTCACAGATCTTTGTTGCACGCTAGACTGAGAACCTGACCCAGGCTTCAGTAAGCAAAATGGAATTAATTTACTCCTGTAAATGAAAAGCCCAGAAGTCAGCAGACTCCAGGCATGGCTGGATTCAGGGACCAGATAAAGTTACTGTGGGCCTGTTTGTATGTCTCAATTGTCTCCACCTGTCCTGGCCGCACTATCCAAGTTCAGGTGTAATCAAACCTCCAGGAAGTCTGTCTTCTCAGCTTTAAATCCATGAAGCAAGAATAACTCAAACAAGCCACTGCAAAAATCTTGGGGCATCTCATTAGCCATTGTGGGGTCACATGCTCATTCCTGAATGAGTTATTAGATATGGGAGAATGGAAAGCTCTAGAGACACAAACTGTTTAAAAATTATCATGTTACCAATCATTAAAATTACCAAGCACCATATTAAGGGCTTTATTGTTTGTGGGGCTCTATCACCCAATGTGGAAGGGCAGGTGCCAAGAGGTTGTCCTGACCAGCTTTGTCCACTGGATAAGTTCTTTTTTTTTTTAATATTTTTTAATGTTTATTTATTTTAAGAGAGAGAGACTGAGAGAGTGTGCACATGCATGAGCAGGGGAGGGGAGGGACAGAGAAAGAGAGAGAGAGAGAGAGAGAGAATCCCAAGCAGGCTCTGCACTGTTAGTGTAAAACCTGATGAGGGGCTCGATCTCACGAACAGTGAGATCATAACCTGAGCCCAAACCAAGAGTCGGACGCTTAACTTACTGAGCCACCCAGGTGCCCCAACTGGATAAGTTCTTAAATACTATGTCAGTTTATACCTCAAGCCCAGAAAAATTCCACACTCTTCTCTGTCACAGGTGATGGAAGTTGGTAGTGGATTTATACTGATTTATACAAGCAGCTCATTTTTAAATAAAATGCTTTTACACACACACACACACACACACCAAATAATTAACTTGTTTTTTATTAATATTAATACATTATATAGCATTAATATATTAATATTATTCATTTTAATCACCTATTAATTTGGTTTTTATAAAATTTTGATATTAAAAATGGTTTAAAATATTAATAAATATTTGATCACATTGCCAAGGAATCTCAGAATCTCAGAGAATCTCAGAGAAGTTAAATAACTTGTCTAAGTTCACATGGTTAGTTGTGGGATTTGGAGAGTTATGTCGGCCTTTGGACTCATATATTTGAGTGGTAGTGGGGCTTGGGGGCCATCAAGTCCAAAGCAGAGTCAAATTTACAGCCTCCCTGACAGATGTTCACCCAGATGTTGTCACCCTTCCAGAGAAGCATGCCAAGTTACGTCAGCCCAAACTAACACAAAAAGGTGCTAGAAAGTTCCCTCTTGTGTTGACCTTGTATCCATTCCACCTATAAATTCTTTTCTCTAGGTGTCTTAGACACTGAGCCCAATTAATTCAGCGTTTTCAGTGTTTTCAATAGTCACATCATGCCCTTGGTGCATCCTAACCTTGAATCAACTAAAACTCCAAGTTGCTTTTATTTTGGGGGGTTTTGCTGGTTTGGGTTTGGCAAGTAGAGTTTCTACGATCAGGACCCTGTCTCCTTGAATTGGACCTGTGCATCTGACCTTCTCAATTGCACTTGGATTCCACCTTGTTTGTTTCAACCCTACCTTTTTGCATCTTGAGTCGGCATCGAAGCACTTGTCACTGTCATAAACCTGACCTTGTCGGGCTTCACTCGGGTGCGTGTTCAATAGGAGAGAGCCTGTTCGGGGATGTGGAAGTCCAAGCCACTTTTCAGAATTGAAGAATTTTATCAGCAGAGACTATTGCTCAACTTGCTGTTTGCGGGATCCATGCTCTTTAGCTTGTAATTGTCCCCCAGATTTTTATTCATTACAATGGATACATTAGAGAGGTGTCAGCACCTCAATCTTAATGTTGTCACAATGTTCTGTCCTTCAAGTGGCAGCCTTCTAAGCCTGGCACTGTCTCACTAATAAGTGGACTTGGACAGGTCACTTTCTTGTCAGAACCTCATTTTCCCCCCGTTGGCAGAATAAGAGTATTATACTAGATAGACCTCTAAGGCCCCTTCCCATGAATTTATTCTGATACCTACAGTTTTGCTTTTCACACAACAAAAACCATGACAAAGTGTTCACTGCTTGGTATAATGCCTTGGTTTTGAATTTAGACACGATCTGGAAACACCCTCAATTTCCTGCAAACATAAACAACAGCTAGTTCAATGTCTCACCTATTATGTTCACAGCCCATCCATTTACTTTCTTGTTGATTTTTTCATTCTCTCTCATCCCCTTTCAAAGGTTTGCATAACACACGTAGCTCCTGCTCTGTCCATAAAAATGTCCCCGAGTCTCTCTTGGTGATGAGTGAAGCGGCCCATTCAGACATTTGAATATATACCTCTGCTCTGAGCAGGTCACATCAGAAACTCCAAGTGCTATGCTTTCAATTGCAAGCCAGAAAGAAGTTGTTTTCTGTTAAAAAGAGACAAAATCAATGGTACTTTATTAAAACAGCATTTCCCATCTTCCACGACCGCATCTTGTCTAGTTGAGTCCTGGGAGCTGCTTTTCCCACTAGCATCCTGGCTCAGCTGACACCCTTAAGAGTCTGTCAGGATTATAAGCCACCACTGTGCACGGTGCCTTAAAACGATGAGCATTTACCCATAAAAAAAAAAAAAAATGGCCCTCGTCTCTGCACCATGCCAAGGGTGCCCATCTTTCAAAAGAATGAATTACAACGGTAGTGGGTACATGTTCTGAACGTAAGGGAACGAGAAGTTACAAAATTAATGAAACCAGATGCTGTTTCAAGTCTCCTGTTAGAGAAAGCCATTTGTCAACCGAATCGGTCCTATAGCTTGATTACAAACGTCCATCTATGGAAATGTTGATGAAGCCAGGAAACTTGTTCAGGAAATATATGATTTGTATAGTGCTGACACAGTCATTAAAATAGCCAATAACAATCACTGACTAACAAGAGGTTTTACTTCAAACTGAAAAATTAATACAGTTGACAAGAGCAAGAGATAAGCTCTGGAATAAGTAACGCTTTCTCTTTTTTCTGGTCTTCGGCATGGGTCTGTGACTTACACAGATGGAATGTAGGTAAGGATTCTAATCTACTTGGAAGAAGCTATCTAAGCTTACCCTTCCTTTATTTGACAAAGCAATATGCAATTTTTCACATACATCTTTGGTGATAATCCACTACTCAATCAAATGATAATACAACCAAGACAATGAATTTTCCAAATAACTGTAGCCGACTGGCTGATGGAGAAGAAAAAGGAGGTGTTTACAGGACTGTTGGGAGGGCTATAGAAACTGAATTGTGGGTAAGGCTCAGGATGCAGTGCCTAAAACCCAGCCTCAGAGCTGCCTGAATACGGAGGACACGGCCATGAAGGCACAGCCCATCCACGTGACTTCTGCACCAGGGAGGGACCTTGCCAGACAGCTGTGGGAGAATGGATTCTGCCCAGAGTTTCCTTCCTTGAGTCACTCACTCCCCAACTGAAACATCCCATGGCAGAGGTTGTTGGGTTGAACTCAGGTCACACGTCTACACTACTGCCTCGAAGACCGCTCAGGGTTCAAGTGTTCAGGTCTCTGCCTTGGGAAGGCTTGGACTTAGATTAAGTCCAAGCAAAGCTGTCCTAACAGTGCCTCCCTCTAGAAAACCTGACAAATACCCACACCTACCCACGGGCATTCATCAGTGAACCAGGAGAAGCTCTGAGGAAGACATCCAGCGGTCAGAACTCTGTAACCAACCAGATCATCCTGCTGCTTCTGTCTATTCCATGTTTCTCCCAAGGACCAACCTCCCTCCCATCCAATGGATCCAATGGATCCCATCCAGTAAATACCCAGGGCCAATATGAAAGAGCAGAGGCTGGATTTACCACTGCCAACCCCCTACCAAAACCTTAAACACCTAGAAGACCAGACCAAATATATGCAAAGGATTTGGACAAAGGTCTGCACAGGATTATGGTTCATGAAAGGAAGGAAACAAGGTGAGCCCGGCGATTACATGAGCACATGGCCAGGGAGCAGAGAGGAAAACAGGACCTGTCTGAGTTGAGGACAGCTCGAAGTTTAGGATGGCCAAAAAGTCCTGAATTTGTAGCACAGATACAGGAGACAAGATAGTTGCAGAGAATTAGGTTGGACAGGGCACCTCTCCCGTTGATCCTGAGAAGTTCTGGTCCTTGTCCACCCTTCCCAGACTCATCCTAGACCAACCCCCTTATCTCCTTATCTTTACGCAATCTTCAGACATGTTAGGGAACAGCTATTAGGCTAGAGATTTCCTCAACTAGCACAGTGTGGTCCAAAATATGGACACCATTTGACTGGACATGAGTGTTTTCCAAGCATCTTAAGACACACTTTTAAAAAAAAAGATTATCCCTAGGGCACCTGAGTGGCTCAGTTGGTTAAGTGTCCAACTCTTGATTCTGGCTCAGGTCATGATCTCGTGGTCTCTGAGTTCAAGCCCCGTGTCAGGCTCCATGCTGGTGGCGTGGAGCCTGCTTGGGATTCTCTCCCTCTCCCTCTCTCTGTCCCTCACCTGCTTGTGCTCTCTCTCTCTCTCTCTCTCTCAAAATAAATAAATAAACTTAAAAATTTTTTTAAATTATCCCTTGAGTTATTTCTTCAAATGTATTCATTAAGTTTAAGATGGTCTTCTCACCAGCCCTTCTGCACCAAGCATTACGCTAAGTGGAGAGATTGAGTTGACATCCTTAACCCTTACAGAAATCAGCCCAGGAGGAGCATTGCTCTGACTCACACTTTGTGAGGTAAGTTTTGGACAGTCGTATTTTCAGAGGGTGAGCTTTGTCCCCTATCCTGGGCACATCTTTCTCTAGCATTTTCTGATACCTGCAGGCATCGTGAATACCCACAGCACCAACCTGCTAATCTACTGTGGGAATATTCAGTAACCACTTTGTACTGATCTATACAGTTTAATTGCTTTAAATACATGCAAAAAAAAAAAAAGACACATGCCAGCTAATGTTTCCTTTTCCAGTGCAGTAGATATTTGTTGAGTTCTGGCCACTACGCACCCACTCACACTACTTCTGTTAATAATGGCACAATTTTCCTGTGGGGCACCACTTCCTCCCCTACCCTCTAATGGTGTGCACTGGGTGGAGTTGGCCCTGCCCCTGGCCCCGGGACTCAGATCTGACCAACCAGAGTATGATACTTCCCTCACCACTGCAAATGGTTCAGAAATGATCACATCATTCGATCAGAACCAGTGAAATGAAGACTTTTCTTTAGTGCTCCTTAGCAATAAGGGAGATAAGAGTCAGTTGCTGGCAAAGATCACCAGAGTCCTGAGAATGAAACCAATGTAACAGAAGTCAGAGGCAGAGATGGAGAGAAACCTAGCTCCTTCTGGTCGTGTTAGAATGCCTTTGCCAAGCCTCACCTTGAGTTTTTTAATAAATGAACCAATAATTCCCCGTTTCTGGCTTAACATTGAGTTGACTTTTTTATCACTTATTATTAAAGAGCCAAGCCCCACCTGAAACAGGTCTACTCCTAAGTTTTTCAAGATATTTATGTCTAATTTCCCTTTTTCTGCCAAAGTTTGGGTTGTGTTTTCCAATACTTGCTATTAAAATCCTCCTGACATACCAAATGAGTAACTTCTCTGCCTCATTTTGTGCTGATTCTCCCCAAAATGTTTTACTGCCTGCTCATCACTGAGGAAGACAGCTCATTTTTAAAGATCTTTTAAGTGTGGTCTCAGGTTGTCCCTGATTCTTTAAACAATATCATGGGAGGTACTGAATGACACTAGACAAGTTATTTGGAGTATTTTGTTTTCACACATGCCAACGCACGTCATGAATTTTCAAGGTTTATTTGGCAACTAAACATAGCTTTTACATGACAACTATTTCATGCTAGGAAACTTGTACTCTAAAGAATCCTTGTTAAAGTATTCTATTTCTAGTCATTCCAGAAAGACTAATGGAATAAGGTACATTGGCTAGAACTGGGTTGTGAAATGTGTGATAACTGGAATCTGATGACATTTCTACCAAGGTAAGATCTCCAAAGTTTCATGGGCAATGTTGGAGGGGAATAGAGGGAAGGGGAAAGCCCAGGTGAGGTTCTGCATCAGATGGCTTTGGAGAGTTTGGGAGCTGCATAATAACTTTGGACACTTGATGAAGTGGAAATTAGGGTCAACAGAGAGTCAGAAGGAGCAGGAAAGGGACGGTGGGGAAACACTTCACATGGTGGTTAGAACGATCTTTTGGAATAACAGATGAATGGAGATTTCCTCGTTCTATTGCTATTTATTGGTAATGAGACAAGCATCTCTCATTTTGGACTTAAATCCCCTTAAGTCCAAGTCATTGGACTTAAATGACTTAAAAAAATTTTATTAACAGAGGTCTTTTTCATCCCAATAGAAACGCTAATAAATGAATTGGCACTCTCAAATAACCAATGTGGGAAGAAATTTCTCCAGCAACAAGCTTTTGTATGATTTTAAGAGTGATTGTCCTTAAATTGGACTAGAGAACTTACATTGTTTACTAAGAAATGGGAGAAACAGGATGGATAACTGAGAAGCCAACACACTTATAAGTAAAATTACAGATAGTGACACAACTTCTTTAAGATATTGTAGGATTTGTTGTGTCTCTTGGAGTTTTAACTGATTTCCATTGTACTTGTAATATTAAATGTGCTACTTGAACAGACAAGATTTTTAAACATAAAAATCAATAAATGCTTTTGCTCTGGGACCGCGATGGGGATGTGGTGTCACGCCTGCTGCTGAGTGCACAATGGGGCATTTGTCAGGCTGCCAAGATCCCCGTATCCTCCCCTATCTCGTCTCATTACTCATCCAGATTTGAGAGCTCCTGTTATCATGTACAGGCTGTACATTCCCTTGAAATATTAAAGGTATATAATCATGACTCCTGTTTAGGTCCTCTTAAAATGACTAAGAGTAGGGCACGTGTAGAAATGGAAGGCAGACGAGAGAGAGATGGAGAATATAGTTGGTTTCTAGAAGCTAGAAAAGGGAAGGAAATGGATTCTAGTCTAAAGCCTCCAGAAAGAATGCAATCCTACTGGTGCATTTTGTCCCTGTAAGGCTCATGACAGGCTTCCGATCTCTAGAACTGTAAGATCTGGGATTTGTGGTGTTTTCACACACTGAGTTTGTAGTATTTATTATAGCAGCAATAGGAAACTAATACAGACCCCATCCAACCTGGGCCCACCAGACTTTCTCTCATGCATGCCTACTTTAAATAATAATTGACCTAGAGAATATTAAAGCACACTGAGTAACAGTGGAAAATATTTTTTTACTTCTATTTTGAATGCTACTTAACTCCTCTATTCAGGTTAAATATGTTGGGATGGGTGCGTTTTCTGAAAATGCCAGAACTGTCTTTTAAAATAAGATAGTTGGTTAGTCCTCTATGTATTCAAAAACAATGAATTTTAAAGATGAAGGTCAACATTACAGGTTTTTAGAAAATATCCTGGGGTGCCTGGCTCAGTTGGTTAAGCAGAGCCTGGAGCCTTCTTCAGATTCTATCTCTCTCTGTCTCTCTCTGTCTCTCTCTCTCTCTCTTTGCCCCTCCCCCACTCACACTTTGTCTGTCTGTTTCTCTCTCAAAAATAAACATTAAAAAACTTTTTTAATAAAAGTATCCAATGAGAGCAAAAACCTTATAACAATTAGTGAAATTTATGTGAGGCTCCTTTCTTATCAGAAAGGGATCTCCTTGAGGTGTTCATATAAACCAGCATATCTTAGTATGTGATTTTGTTATTCTATTTCTTCTGGGTCTAAAAATTAACCAACTGGCAGCAAAAGAGTGAGAGGGCCAATCACTCATTTCCCTGATAAGTTGTCAGCCAACTCATTGATCAATGTATCCGTATATATTCATTCACAATGTCCAGTAGAGAAGGTTAGGGAAGTACAAAGAAGTAAAAATGCCTGTTCTCAAGGGCTTTGCATATAATGTACTCAGAGTTCCCTTCACACAGTAGAAATGAGGGCGTAAGAAAGGCTATAGGGTGTTGACACCTGGAAAAAACGGGTTTAGGGTCTTTCAATAAAAGACAAGTGCTGAGGAATAAAGTCATATCAGAGTGAATTAATTAAACTTGTATGAAAATAAGCACCACACTGAGCAGTGATTGACAATAGTTCTACAATTAGATCAGATGTATTAAAGCACATTAAGATAAACTGTAACTGGGTGTTTTTATTTGTTTAAATTTTCCCTAAACTGTGCACCATTTTTAAAAAATATTTTTTGGTGATCAGAAATGTGCCTGCCCAGTTTGTTCCCGTGGAATGTAATTTTAATTATATCCCAAGTATAAGAAGGTGGCCTTTCTTCAGGCATAGAAAGACCCACTGATGTATGGCGCTACATATTCGTGAGGTCACTGACAGACAGGACCTATCATTATAGAGAATGTTAACGAAATCTAAGGACTTGTGCAGTGAAAGGAAATATTTCCATTGTTCTTGAGGAACTCAGAAGAGGAAAAGAAACAGAGTTGTCAGCAGTGGGGAGAAACATGTCAGCTCCACAGAGATTCATCTGGGATATGAAATGAAAGTTCCAGAGCAATCCAGTCTTACCTCTAGCTCCCTGACAAGCCCTTTCCTGGTGTTGCACTGGATTAGGTTCTTCTTCCTCCATTCACTTCCTAAATGTCCATCATCCTCAAACCTCTCCTCTACTTGTCTGTTCCCTCCCTTCATATAAATCAATACTTCCAACCACATGTCCAGTCAAGACCTGTGTCCCAAGGTCCAGCCTCAAGTGTAAGACTACCTTCCTAACTTCTCTTCCGAATTTCTTACACGTACTTGCTGGTTTACATGCCTCTGACCCCTTGTAAATCTCCCTTCCTCTCCATTCCCCAATTCATAGGATGGCCCCACCACCCAGGCAGCAATGGGAGTCATTCTAAACCCTTTCCCATCACCCCTGCCCACATCAGTTACCCAATCAATTTTCTGGATATTTCTTAGTCCTACACTTTCCTTTTCTTCCACTGTCTCTGCTTTTATCAAGCCTGATTATTTCTCTCTTGGATTACTGAAACAACATCCTCATTGGCTCCCTTTGTCTAAAATGGTTTCCTTCCCAACCTATATCCTGTAATTTGGCTAGATCTAGCTTTCTGTAACAGAAGTCCATTCATATTGCTGCCCTGCTTCAATTCCTTCCTGAGAGCTTTCAGCATAAATTTTGAACTTCAAGACCCTTCACAATCAGAAATTACCTCTATTGTAGCTCCTGCAACTTCCTACCATACCTGTTACACCATCCATTCCAATCAATGGCCATTACACAAAGTCTTCATGACCTTCTGTCCTTTGCATCTGGAATGCATATCACTATTCAACTCCCACTCATCCCTCAAGGCCCAGACTATATCCTGTCACCTTTTAGAATGACTCTCTGATGCAATGATCTGATTTGGATCCGTTTCTTCAGCTCCCATGACACCTACTACATGCCTCTATTATGTCCTACCCACCCTACATCATAATCATTGGTTTGCTTTGCTGTTCTCAACAGATAAGGTAACTTGAGGTCCAACCTGGGCATGTCAATGCCTTGAGCTCCTCACACAATGCCTGGTGCATAATTGATTCCCAATAACCGTGGTGACACAAAAAGGTGCCGTGCAATTCTCAGGCAGAGAAGCTACTGAGATAATGGACTGGTTACACAAAAATAATGAGGTGGGTCTCTGCTCAGAAATTCACACACTTGGCAAAGACTTGAACATATCAAAGAAACCAGCCAGGAAAGAATTTTAGTATTGTTTAATTGGAAGTGAAGTTTGTAGGATTCAGGTAACAAAGCATCACCTGATAGAGAAATTGGCCAGGTAACTGTTCGTGGTCCCCTAAAATAAGAAAGATTTTAACAGAGATAACAGTCTGAAAAAATGGTGATTTATTACTTTGGTTAATTTCTTTTTGCTTACTCTCCATTTTACTCATAGCATCGATCAGAAATCACATGTGGAAGGTAACACCAATAAAAATGACTTCTATTCTATGAACCAGGTTTTTTTCTTCATAAGACTAAATAAATCTTATGTGAAGTCTTCTCAAATAAGCCCCAAACACTAGTGCCTCTATTTGAAGGACACAAACCTCTCCTTTGAAAACACGACATGTCTCATTATAAACCTTTGAAAATTTCCAGTTTCTAATTTTTGTTGACTTACAAGGTATTGTCATCCATAAGATCTTTATTTCTTCTGACATAAGCATTTACCCAAGAATACCTCAAGGTACGTAAGTGTGAAGAGACCCAAAAAAACCCCTCATGCGCTGTGGATGCTGGTACAGGTTTGGTTTAACTGTTTTTCAATTAGTAAAGAAAAACAAACCTTCTACCCATCAGGGGCATTTTCCAAACTTCAATAACCATCAGGATGTCAAAGCCATTTCTTTTGTGTAGTTGGTAACCTCACACATAAGGACAGAGGAGTTCAGACATTAAAACACCATTAAGATCACTTTGGTTGGAAGATTCCCACATTCTCAGCAAATCTGGGCCTAATTACTGCCACCTTAAACGTGAACGGAGGATATTCCGCACTTGCTTACAGGAAGGTCTTGCACAATTCAAAAAATGAAAATCAACAGTGAGACAGTGGACAGCCTTAACTTAATTAAAACATAGCTTCTAGTGAGGAAAGTAACAGGTACTCAGGAATGCTGATACAAAAGCGCTGAAATACTTGAAGGGGTCTGGTAATTGGGCTCAAAGCTCTTTAGCAATCCTGTCTTTTTCCTCTACCATTGCAGGGGAATTATGCTCTTCTCTCAACAACCAAATAGAGAAGAGAAGAGAGAACATGACCCAGTGAAAATGAGTTTGGGATAGGAGGGGTGGCCAGGAAGTGGACCTATAAGGAAAATGTGTGACCCCTTTCAAGGCAGACCCACAAGAGACCACAGTTATTTCCTCTTCTTCAGTCCCCTCAACCGCAGAGAGACGCGTCTTCTTCCATTCTTTCCTCTTTCTGATCTGCGCTTTTGTACCCACCGACGCTTTCATTCCTTTCTGGTTCCCTTCCTTCTTCCATCGCTGTTTGTGATACAGATTGCGAGGTCCGGAGGTGGGTGCAGAGCTGAGTAATGTGGATCTCCCCCTATTATTGTTGCCTTGAGAGGAATAGCAAAGTCGGAGTCAACATTCTCATAGAACACATTGTACCTTAGTATATTTCAAGTACATTGCACTTTGAGTTGGAATTAAGTTACATGTAGAAAAACAGTTCAGAAGACATTGGAATATTGGGTCAAATCCTCTTGGATCCCCATGTACCAGATTCTTCTGAGTGTCTCTTATTTAGTCAGGTTTAGGGGAACACACAATTCTCCCTAGGCATTTCTAAAGAAGTTGTGATCCTCTCTCTCTAGCTCCTGCCTTGAGATCCCCCCCCAACCCCGTCTCCCCTACACGGGGCTCAGAGCTATTGCAAACAGTCATGCAAGAGTCTGTGTTGTAATTCACATAAGGGGCCAACACTTCCTATTGCATTTTCTCTCCTAGAAAATCTAGAACCTAGAAGGTTGTTGCACGGTACATGGCCCATCCCTCCACGGTCTACCAAACTCCCCAAAACCAGCACATCAGATCACCAAGTATATAGAAATGGATGACACAGTCCATATGTGCTCAGGTGCTCAGGAACTGCAACCGTTTTTCTACATCCAAACTGATTTCAATTCAAAGTGCTCCTTGATTCCTTATGGGTGGTGGGGGTGGCCTCAGGCTTCAGGCTACAGAACTTCGCTGCTGTCCGGTCCATTTCGGGGACAGTGGAATGAGAGGCAGGGGTTAGAGTGGGGGAGGAGAGGTGTGCTCCAGATCTAGTCCTGTCTCCCCAGGGGTGAGAACTGCCCTCAGGCTCAGGTCTTACTGGTGGTCAGTGAAGTAAGCAGAGCTGCAAGCATAGGCTGTGGTCCCTCCAAGAACAGCAGTCTGGTCTGGGCGCCAGCTTGAGGGACAGTCCAGGGCAGCTTTGGCCACAGGTGAAGAATGACACCACTAAGGGAAGGTGACAAGTCAGTGCAGAGGAGACCTCTCTAAGCCCAGGAGGGTCTCGGGTGCAGTGAGCTGCAGATCCCCAGCTGGTTGGGGCAGTGTTGGGACCAATTCACCAAGTGCCACGTGTCCATGGTGTCTGGCCGGTCAGCCCCAGCATCGCTACTGCAGAAGAAGGGCGGCAATGGGGACAGTGGGCTGTGGGTGGGTTGTTGCTCCTGCAACGCCATGAGGAAGGGTCAGGGTGCCCCAGCCAGCACCCCAGAGCGTGGAAGCTAGAGAAGTGAGCTATTCTTTATTTTACTGAGGAAGCAATATTACAACCTTTGTGACAAAAAAAGCCTGCTTCATAGAGCGGTTAAGAACAAGAACATTGGAGGCAGAAAGATGCTCATATGCTGCCTTCCACCCGTGTGACAGTGACTCAGGTCATTTCCTGCCTTACTTTACATCTTGAAGCCTCAGTTTCTCTATCTACATAATGGCAATGATAATTGTGTTTCCCTCTTAGATGCAGTGTGGAGTAATTAATGAAAACCACTTAGCATCCAAGTCATGATAAACACAGTAAGTAAATAATTATAGGGGTGCCTGGGTGGCTCAGTCAGTTAAAGCATCCAACTCTTGATCTCCGCTTGGGTCTTGATCTCAGAGTCATGAGTTCAAGCTTTGCATTGGGCTCCATGTTGGACGTGGGGCCTACTTAAAATAAATAAATAAATAAATAAATAAATAAATAAATATTCTTAATAACCATAATAACCAAAAATATTTGAGGCTACTAAAAAGATGAGTACTACAATTTTCATACTCTTTCAAAATGAACTCTGGGGTATAATTTATATACAGTACAGTTGTACTCATTTAGGTGAACAGTTGAGTACTTTCAACAAATATATTCACTCATGTAATAATTACTCCAATCAAAATATAAAATATCACCCCCCAGGGCACCTGGGTGGCTCAGTCAGTAAGCGTCAGACATCGGCTCAGGTCACGATCTCACCATTCTTGAGTTTGAGCCCCACATTGGGCTCTGTGCTGTCAGCACGGAGCCCGCTTCAGATCCTCTGTCTGTCTGTCTCTTTCTGCCCCTCCTCCCTCTCTCTCAAAAATAAATGAACATTTAAAAAAATATACCCCCCCCCCCCAAGGATCCATCCTGCTCCTTTGCGGTCCAGCCATCTGCCATCAACACTTAACCCCAGGGAACCACGGATCTGCTTTCTGACACTATGGATGAGTTTGGCCCATTCTAGAATTTCAAGAAATAACATTGTACCGTATGTACTCATGTCTTTTGTTCAGCCTCCTGTTTCTGACCCAAGTTGTTACATGTGTCAGAAGAAGCTTTATTTGATAGGGGTATTTTGTTGAGTGGGAAACAAGGATTGGCAAATAGGGTGACTTCAAAATGGAAAGTAGTGAAGCTGTCTCTTCCTGGTTACAGCTCAGTTACTAAAGCCTGAATGGGGAAGCATGTAGCTTTCTGCTGTGACTGGTAACTGGAAACTTACATTCAGGGTCGGGGGAGAGGGGATGTTGGGGGGGGGCACGCCGGGGGGGGGGCCCGGAGGGGGGGTTGTGCAGTAACGCTCCATCAGCTTACTTGCTTGTAGCCTAACGGCCAGGAAGCCGCAAGGCCGTGCCAACATAAAGAAATTAAACTTTGTTGAAGGTCAGAGTCAGCCTTTGGGGGATATCATATAGTTTACGTTTTGGTGATGTGGCTATGGGTGGTTGGCTTAGGGGTACGCTGGAACCCTCCACTTGTGGCCTCCACTTTGGTTTTTCTTTAACACATGCCTGGGGACTTCATTAGTATTGTCACGGAGAAAAATCCAATCGACACGATCCACCGCCATGTTTACCCATCATCCACTGGTTGACAGACATTTGGCTTGGTTCCAATTTGGTGACTTTATGAGTAAAACATTTATGAGCATTGTGGGGCGCCTGGGTGGCTTAGTCGGTTAAGTGCCTGACTTCGGCTCAGGTCATGATCTCTCGGTTTGTGAGTTCGAGCCCCACATCTGTGCTGTCAGCACAGAGCCTGCTTCGGATCCTCTGTCCCCCTCTCTCCCTGCCCCTCCTCTGCTTTCTCTCTCTTTCTCTCTTTCAAAATAAGTAAGTAAACTTTAAAAATATATATATTTCTTACCAGCTTTGTAGTATGTCTTTTCATTTTTTAACAGTGCCTTTTGAAGAGCAAACTTTTTTCCGATTTGATAAAATGTATCCGTATTTTAATTTTATGATTAGTGTTTTTTGTGTCCTGAGAAATCTTTGCCTACCACGGGGCCGTGCAGATTTTCTCCTACGCTGCTTCTCTGTGCTTAATGGTTTTAGTCATTATATTCAGGCGTCTGACCACTTCAAGTTGTCGTTTTTGTTTGTGTGCTTGCTTGCTTGCTTATGTGTTCATTTGTGTCATGATGGAAGTGAAAGGTTAAAGGCCAGATTTTCCCACAGGGCTATTTCAGGTGCCAGCACCTTATGTTATAAAGCCGATGCTTCTCCACTGAATGCTGACACTAAAGATTTCTACTTTTAACCCCGATGGAGTCACAGGGAATGAGGTTGCCCTTAACTAACTGGAAACCGGACAGCATTAATGAAACAACAGACAATAGGCGGTTCAGGACAGGGGCCGTGGGAGAAGGAAGCTGCAATGGCACTAAGCTTTACCGCCTAGAAGGTTTCCAGCCTGCAGGAAGGGGGACCCACAGAAGCCCAGCAGTCTCCCTGAGTTGACAAGACCAGGGTTCCAGACCGGGAAACCAACGCAGGCACAATTTACGGAGCAAAATACCTAAGTTGCCGAGAAGTAGAGGTATTTATCCTCAACTCCCATCCATTATCAGCTGAGAGCTGCCCCCGGGCACCTTTTCCCAGAATCTCTGACTTGTGCAGGTAAGCCAAGAGAAAGGTCTCGGGCTGAAACACAGCCTTCAGGCCCCTTTGGCGGGTTCTGGAATGGTAAGGAAAGAGGCCATACGGGCAAAAAGCTAGCAGTTTCTGCACTGGGGTCTTGGGCCATCTCTGCAGGGAAACCGGCCCAACTGGCATGTCCTGATGAATGAAAATTTCGGGAGAGGTGATAGCCCTCCTACCCTATCTTGGCAAGGGCTGAATGGTGGGTTCCGAGTGCAGTTTTCTCTAGGAACCTAGGAGGCCATCGCATGGGCAGCGGGCACCTGAGCCATAACAGGAAAGGCAGAAGCCGACAACGATGGGGTGGGAATGGCTGTGGAAAACCTGTGCAGACACATGAGAGGCATTGCAAGGTACTTGCTCCCAGAAATAAGTGGATGAATTTGGAGGGAGCGACTGAGGCTTTGCTGCTACCAAGGCCAGGGCCATGGAGACATTTACTAGGGGAGCTTCCGGCGTGGAACCCGAGTTCCCTGGCCCAGCATGTAACCGCCTTTCACCATCGTGATACCACCTGTCTGATATCAAATGCTTCATACTGATTAGTATCTTTGGAGCACTGTCACTTGAATAGGACTTCCAGGGAGGTGGGAACTTGTTCATGTAATTTGCTGCTATGTCCAGAGCTTAGGACAATATCTGGCGTATAATAGACCATAATAAATATTTGTTGAAGGGATAAATATTGCATGTTCTTGTTCCCTCTGTGATGTATAGTCTTCGTCCCCACCCCACCCCCTGCCCCGCCTGTGGAAAGCTCACGTCAAAAGTTACTTCCATTTAGCACTTACCTCTTGTTCCAGAGATGATTATAAACCCCATCACCGGTCATGAACCTTGCTTAACGATGACACATATCCTTGTCGAGGCAAAGAAACTAAACCTTGACTTAATCTTCCTCCAAGATGCACCCTCATTTTATTTTTTTTTAATTTTTTTAACACTATTTATTGTTGAAAGAGAGAGACAGAGCATGAGCAGGGGAGGGGCAGAGAGAGGAGGAGATGCAGGCTCCAGGCTCCGAGCTCTCAGCACAGAGCCCGACGTGGGGCTCGAACTCACAAACTGTGAGATCATGACCCGAACCAAAGTCGGTCGCTCAACCGACTGAGCCACCCAGGCGCCCCTAGATGCACCCCCGTTTTAAACCCCAACCGAAGTATTCTTTATCACTATGTCAAAAGCCGAAAACTGATGAACAGTATGCATCAGCAGAATAACGAAGATGGTGAGTCTCCATTTCCACCCCCCTTGTTAGTTCATCATTACCACGGCCTTCACGTTACCGTAAGTAACGACCATCACAGGGCTGTGACTTCACCTGGAAGTAATAGATGGGTGTTTTGCTCCTGGCTCTCAAAATAAAACATTTCATTATTCCAAGAGCTTCTTGAAATAACCCAACATAGTGATTTCAAAGGCTTATTCTCAAAAACCTGACTTCCGTTGGATCCTGTGTTAGGCTGAATAAAAGGCTCGTAAAAAAGTGAAAACTTAAGGCTGAAAAATATCTGAGAAGTCAGGAGGCCCATCCTCTTCAGGTCAGACCTGTTGCAGCCTCTGCGCGCAGGAATTGGCTCTGTGTGGTTCTTAGAGACCTTCCAAGGAGAACACGCTTTAAGTGCACTCGCTTTAAGCACTTGCTTTAAGTGCGATTTCATGGAGAACAGTGCTTCTCGTATCCCAGCAAAGCCCCGCCATCTCCTCTTGGGCCGTCCTCTTTGGTTTGGGCACTAGAATCGCTCACAAAAACTCCAAATGCTACCAAACGAGGGACGTTCACGCTCACGGATCAGAGACGGTCACCAGGACTCTTAAAATTTCACTACAGCGTGGTGCAGAATCCGGTACACCATTGCCCAAGCCTTAGGTTCTGAAAACGAAGCATTCCAGAATAGTCCTAACGTAACACCGTTCCACGCCTCCACTCGTCAGCGGTGTCCCGGGTCTCGGTGAGGATTCAAAACACGCGGTGGGCCACATCCCAGTCATTGGTTAGCAGGGAGTGAGGGGAAACTCAGCCTGGAGGCTGGTGGCCGACGCACAAATCCCCCGATGCAGGATTAACCGTCACACTTAAAGAATAAATTCACCGAAGACAGAAACAACACAGAGGTCACTTCCTCCTTTTTCCTTCTAGCTTGACTGTCCTAACCACCTCTGATGAGTCTCTGTCAGACACTTCTGTGTAGCTCTAGGGAAGCAGTCTCCTATGCGAAGCCAAATCCACTGTTAAAAAGAAAAAAAAAAAATGAAATACAGAGATTTCTTTAAATTTAGCCGGAAGTCTCCTAACTTCATGTCATGATTTCTTTGTGGCCTGAAATTGAAGAATCAATAACACGTTCAATTGCCCTAATTGGTAGTTACAGATCTTATCTGTGATTCATACAGACAATCTCCTCCGGCATATTTTAAAGTCAGCTTTTACAGTTCACCAATGCAATTTGCAAAAGATGCTTTAACTAACAACGGTTTTGCCTCGGTTGAGGCCTTTATCGCATCTGCTCTGGATGCTTTAGAATCCCATCTCCACGGTGCTCATTCAGTTCACACGCCTCTTTCTATCTGCCGTATCCTCCCTCCGACAGACCAGCCCGTGTGGCCGCCTCGGGGACGATCCTTCTGTGACGCCACTCAGACTCTGGGAGAAAGTCAAAGCTCCCCATAAGCGTCTTCATCCCTTGTCGGCACCTCTCCTACCTCTTCTCTTCCCCCTGCCCCTTCCTTCCATCTGGATCAAAGACTGTTGCCTAGACATCACATACCGCTGGTCTCTGATCTCCTCCATAGACTCCAGCCTCCACCTAGATTTTGTTTCTTGAACTGGAAGCCTCGGATTAGCCATTATCTTCTCCCGGCCTCCGGGCTCCCCACGGTACCTCCCCCCATTCAGGCAGTGACACCCAGATAGGACTGGACTGGCACCAAGTAATGAACGGATTGAGATGAAGTGAGGGGCCACCAAGACCAGACCCTGCCCCCTGGTCCCCCCGTGCCCCACCCAGTCACTGCAAAGGGGAGGAGATAAGTGTCTTCGTGTCCCTGCAAGCTGGCTTCGACACACCCACTGGGAAACACCCACTCCACTAGGCGCTTCTCCTGTTCTCCTCTGCTCCTCCCCATCATGAAACGTGTCCCGCAAGATGAGGCTGTTTCGTTATCCATTACAGGCAAGACGAGAGGGCCCCCCCACACTGCTTCGTGGGCGGCATGGTGACCGCAGCACGGCGTCCAGTGCATCGCTGGCTCTCAGTAAGCGTGCGTTGGCTGCTTTGCCCACAGAAACAAGTGCGGCTGAGGAACTTGGTACCATCCCTTCGCAGTCGTGTGCCGTTGCATGTGTATGTGACAAGAGGGACGGGGACAGCTTAGCCAAGAACACCGTGTAGCCGTTGCTTTCCTCGCTGGCTACAAACCAGTCATTCCCCGTGCTGGGGTCCCGGAGCAGGAAGAATCCTGAAGGTCCACAGAGAACGCATGCATGGCGTTTCCTTTACATCGTAAATAAGAGTGTTTTCCCCTCCACAAGGGAGTCGGTTTTGTTCCTCCTTTTTTTATTTTCAACAAGACCCAACTTCTCTGAATTTGAAGAGTCTTCTGTAAATTGCCAGAGCTGTTTGGGACGATTTTTCTCGGACTACGAGGCAGCCAAGCAATTCCAAACCCTCCTCGGGATGTCCCCTTCCACCGGGTTCCATCTGGAGGCCCGCCACCAGCCTCGCATGCGGATTTCAAAATCCAAATACGGCAGCCTCGTGACGACACAGACAGAGCATTGCGCTACCTCATCATGGCATGCTCTGTCTCATTCGTATTGCCAAAAAGTATTTTTTGGATCCTAGGTACCACTGAAGAGGCATCCTTGTTACACAGCCCTCATTTTGTCACAGATTAATGTTTCCTGAGAGCTTCAATTTAAGAGTTAATACCAAGGGCATTTATGTAACTCCATGCAACCTAAACGCATATGAACAACAAAGCTGGGAAGAGTTTGTCAAAAACAGAATGTGTTCAGAAGAGACAGATGCTTTTTTTTTTTTTTTTTCTTTTACTTACCTTGAACTGAACACTATTTCAAGAGCTAAAATTACAGACTTGCTTTCCCACAGGCCACGGCAGCAAATCCAAACAAAAGCTCTCCTGGCAGCCCCAAAGCAAACCCATGACCCCAAGTGCCCATCACCTCTGTGGGCTGTCATTATCACTCTTCTCTCCAGAAAGAAGTAAATTTAGGAAGGGAAAAAATAGGCAAGCAAAGCTGTCAGTCACTTTACTTCTTTATTTTTCTGAATAGAATATTTTTCTTGGTCTATTAAAAAATACATGACCGCTCGTTCAGAATCCTTTCATTAATATAAAGCATTAAGTCTAATCCATTTCGCCTTTTTGAAGAACTTGTCTTCCGTTCATTTAAAAGCCTGCTCTCACGATAACGTGAACACCTGCACCTCTCGCTCCTGTTTCATTTTGTGCAAACTCCAGACGTCAGTTACACAAGGCATTCTTATAATGTCACATAATTTATTTTTGAGCAGAGCTCGTATCATATGCAAGAGATTAATACGCGGGACAGCACTTTAAGCTCTAAAGAAGAATACGAGCATGAGCTACCTTTATCTGTATCATCCCTTCAGCACTTAATGAATCGTAAGAACCCAATAAAATGTCTGCTGGCTGAACTTAAGTGTGGACAAATAGAAAAGAAACAAAGGAAACTATTTCATAAGAGTGATAATAAATCCAGGGCCCTGGGTGGCTCAGTCGGTTGAGCGTCTGACTTCGGCTCAGGTCATGATCTCGCGGCTCCTGGGTTCGAGACCCGTGTCAGGCTCTGTGCTGACAGCTTGGAGCCTGGAGCCTGCTTTGGATTCTGTGTCACCCTTTCTCTTTCTGCCCCTTCCCGACTCGTGCTCATGCTCTCTCTCTCTCTCTCTCAAAAAGAAATAAATAAACTTAAAAATTTTTTAAAAAAAGAATGATAATAAATCCAAAATACAGAATCTCCCACGACACCAGCATTGCCAACCCTACATCGTTGGCTGTGGGCTGAAATGGGCTTCTGAGGCTGAGTGTGTGCCCATAGGACCAGATATGGCTGTTGTCCAACTCAGAGTCATCTGACCTCAAGCAGTATCCAGTGTTCGTTCCTCAAAAAGTATCCGGGCGCCTGGGTGGCTCAGTCGATTAAGCATCCGACTTCAGCTCAGGCCATGATCTTGTTGCTCATGAGTTTGAGCCCCACGTCGGGCTCTGTGCCGACAGCTTGAAGCCTGGAGCCTGCTTCCAATTCTGTGTCTCCCTCTCTCTCTGCCCCTCTCCCACTCATGCTCTGTCTCTGTCTCTGTCTCTCTCTGTCAAAAATAAATAAACTTAAAAAGGAAGTAATGGGGAACTTGGGTGGCTCAGTCGGTTGAGCATCCGATTTTGGCCCAGCCATGATCTCACAGTTTGTGAGTTCAAGCCCCATATCAGGCTCTGTGCTGACAGTGCAGAGCCTGGAGCCTGCTTCCGATTCTGTGTCTCCCTCTCTCTGTGTCCCTCCCCTGCTCATGCTCTGTCTCTCTCTCTGTCTCAAAAATAAAAATAAGCATTTAAAAAATTTTAAACAAAAAATAAAATTACCCATGTAAGACATTAGCGAACAATGAGACTTTACTGAAGATTCCACAGGTTCCACAGGGAGTCTCAGGATGTGGCATCACCCGCTGCCAGCAGCACTCTTCCCCTGCACCGCACCCCCACCCCCCGCAGTTCCTGCCGGCTTCCTGCTCACTTCCTGCTCTCAACGCAGCACTGTCATTGGAGAGGTAAAAGGCAGTCACGCTGAAGATGTTTATATAACCAGGATAGAGGAAAAGGTAGAGAGGCACATTAAATTGATAGAGAAAAAGAGGTACATTAAAGAAAACAGGAACAGAAAGGACAAATCCATCACAGAGTTATCGCACAAGAGACAGACAACATGGTAAACCTCGCCACCACGATAATATTGTAAACGGGCACAGGCTTTTGCAAAGGGATGAGAGGCAGCACACGGCAGGAGCACCGTCAATACCCAGGCCCTTTGCATCACTCCAGAGAGCACAGTCCAAGAACGTATTTCCTTAATAGGAGAAAGCATTCCGTGTAGGCTGTTGCTCTCTGAAGCATTCTCAAGGCTGGGAAGAAAGACAGCTGGGTGGAATGAAAAACACAAAGACATGTTCCTTCTGTTAAGTGATGGTGCATCTGCACAATGAGATATTCTTCTTGTTTTATTTTTTTATTTATCGTTTTGTATTTTAATTCCAGTGTAGTTGACATACAGTGTTAGATTGGTTTCCAGGTGTACAATATAGTGATTCAACAATTCTAAACATTATTAGTTAAAAAGAGAACTACCCTACAATCCAGCAATTGCACTACTGGGTATTTACCCCCAAAATACAAAAACACTAATTCAAAGGGATATCAGCACGCCTATGTTTATTGCAGCATTATCTACAATAGCCAAATTCTGGAAGCAGCCCAAGTGTCCATCATTAGACGAATAAAGATATATATATATATATATACACAATATACAAGAAATATATATGCACAATATATATGCATATGTATTACATATATATAATGGAATATTATTCAGCCATAAAGAGATATTTTTCCTGGACTTAAAAATGTAATTAGGACGGCCACCTCAAAATACAGAAAATGTTTATAATCATATTGAGTGACAAAAGAAATAAATAGGCGATGATGACAGCTCCATTAAAAGAATATGTGTTTGGACAAAGGTTTGGAAGTACTTTTAGAATTTTTTAAATGGTGACCATGAAAAGACTTTCAAGTTAAGTTTTATTGTGTTTTCTGTTTTAGGAAACGTGTCTAATAGTTACTTCATCAGCTTCGGGGTTAAAAAGGAACAAAAATATTTGACCATATGGAAAAAAGGTGGGTTTCTTTTTTCTACTTAGTTATGGATCCCAAACAAGTTTTTACGTAAGAGTGTAACCTGATACTTAGAGGAAAACATTTTCCACGTGCAAGAGTTGTCTCAAACTCAACGTGATGACATTCAATGAACACAGGAAGTAACATAGGGACAAGATGTTCACATGTGTTCTAATGACATGCTTTCACATGAAGCCTTTGAAGTTCTAACCACAAATCTATTTGAACTTCCCTGGGAATCAATGAACTCGCCAGTCTAAAAGAAAATAACAGTGAAGACATTTTTGGACTCAGATTCCATTTTGCCTCTCAAAAAAATTTATTCTCGAATAAAACCACTTTGCCAGGATATGCGCCTGGCAGTCCAAAAGTGGTCTTACAGTAGTATCCAATGTGAACCAACGGAAAGTGAGATCTCAATTATTTTTCAATTTCTCTGAAAGAGGAAGGGGTTACTAGCAGTTATGATTCCCCCGATGAATGGCAGGCCTGATGGAAGTAGGTTGAAGCAAGATGAAAGTCAAGCCTATTCTTGGCTAAAAGGTGTAAGTAAAAACTGATTCAGAACCGTTAGCTACTGGCCCACTGTAACAGACACAACATATGAGAACATGTAATGACTGAAATTGTACTAAAATGCTAATAATGAATCATTATCTAAATGGAAATGGAATGGGGAAGAAACACAGAAGGATGAGTCTATATTGTTCCCGGTGTATCTTTAGAAAGACCCACCACAAAAAGAAGTGCGCCTACTTCATTGAAGACTTTTGGGAGAAGCATGGAAGGGGGCTCTCTGATTCTAATCTCTTACCAGAGTATCCCTGTTGCCAAGGGTAGCACTGTATGAACACAGCCAGCCCCCCCTTAGCTCTCATAAATAGGCGTTTTTCTCATCAAATCTATAAGGTAGTTTTAACATACTGTTTTGGTGACTGCTCAAGGCTTTCGAAGGCAGAAACTCTGGAGCCACCATGAGCACCGTCCAACATGCTAACTCCTGAGTTCTCTCTCATAGTGGTCTTCTAGAAACAAATTTCAACCGAGACTGGGAGAAACTGGCATTGAATGGTTTCTTCTGAATACCAAACAGTAGAACTGTTTTTACTGATTCAAACGAACCATGATCGATAACCCCCAGAAAGAAAAAATGTACATGTAAGCAGGTAGTTAAATTTAGATTTAAACAAACATCGTACCTAACATATGAAATAATGTATTTCCATGTTGATGGAATCAGAAGCTTGAAATTCCAATGAGCTGCTCAGAAAAGGAAACTTACATATTCCTCCGTCAAAACGAATAACCCAATAACCTTGCTTGATATCTTTGTCATGACTTCATGTTCTCCAGGCGAAAGAGTTCAGGGCACCTGTTCAAAACCCTGGTGTGTAGGGAGGAAGCTCCTGCTGAAATATCTGATTTTGAGACCCCTGGCCTCTGCTCCCCTCCAGACCCTTTCTGCCGTAGGCCTGCATGGAAGAAATGGGTAGGAAAGCATCTTTGGAACTGGCAATGGTTTACTGATACTCCCAGTAAGCAATTTTCTTGAGGACAACCAGCACTTAGCTCTTTTGGGTCCACCGGATGCTTAACCATAGAAAATCTGTCTTTGAACCCGAATAACTAGTACCCCAAAAAAGCCTAATTTGTTAGCATTAGCAATTTTATTTCACTTATGAATATTTTATTATATATAATTTATGTTCTTTATTAATGTATGTTATTGCACTCATCATATTTATTTTATATTTATGGCCACCAAACAAGGGGAAGAACGCCATTACCCATCTCTTCATCTCCTCTTGCTAAATAAGGTGCAAAGACAATTATATGTTCCCACGAAACAATGGGTAAAGTGAAATGATGAGGGATTATGGCTGTGGTGTCAGCAAGAAAAAGTTTCATCTGGGTCCCAGGTTTCCTGATCCTCAATTTCAGGAGACTTTTTTTGGTTCTTGGTCCCATTGTTCCAATGGATGTTAGAAGTGAGACAGTCACCGGGGGTGATACAGACATCACAGGTCCTGAAATCCAGATGCCAATAAATAACTCCTTAAATGGTGTTTGCAGCCTTTTATTGTATGTGAAAGGACCTACCATACGTGAACATGTCCACATAAAGGCAGGTGGAGCTCTAATTCTAGCACTATATTAACATGTCACAGATAGGTCCCCACTTCCATAACTACTTCTTTTGAATCTCCATGCTGGCTCCCCCACAGCTCTCGTCTTTAACTTGCAGCGATAATAGGCAGTGAATTTACTTCGCCTTTTTTTTTTTTCCTGGAAGCAACTATAAACCACCGCAAGCCTTGCCTAAATCCAATTTACAATAAATAACATAGCAAGATTTGGATTGTTTTACTTACTTGCCTCTCTACTGGCAAACCTATCATTGGCAGTAAGAGATATCCTTGCAGTGTTTTTTGGAAATTTAATCTATGGCATGAAGTGTGTAAAATTCCCTCATTTCAAAACTGGTGTAATTTGTTAACCTCCAGAACGATAAATGCATCATGAGCCTCGGCAGACATTCTCCCACTTCTTCCATTGCTGGGGAGATGAGAAAATCACGTGCTCTGACGACCACTGGCAGAACAGCCCCTGACAAATCCCTAGCCTCGTGTCATGTTTATCAGAAAAATAAACCCGAGTGACTAAAAGATGTACAGAGTGGAAAAAATATCTCTGTCTATATTCATTATTTATATCTGAACACTTATTATTTTGCCATATCATTCTAATGAGAAGAATACTAATGAGAAAATGAGAAAGGTACATGTGATTACTTTCCGAGAGCTGCTACAGCAAAAATATTACAGACTGAGTGGTTTAAACAATATAAATTTGTGTTCACGGTCCTGGAGGCCCGGAGTCCAAGATCAAGATGTCGTCAGGGTTGGTTTCTTGTAAGGCCTCTAAGGAAGAAGCTGTCCACACCTCTCCCAGAGTTTCTGATGGTTTTCTAATCCTCTTTCATGGTCCTTGACTTGTAGAAGCATCACCGTGATCTCTGGCTTCATTTATCTACATGGTGTTTATTCTCCTCATGTGCATGTTGATCTCCATATTTCTTCTGTTTCTAGGGACACCACTCATACTGGATTAGGGCCCACCCTAATGACTCATTTTGACTTAACTGTTTCTGTAAAGACCCCGTCTCCAAATAAAGTTACATGCTGAGCAACTGGAAAGTAAGTCCTCCACATATGCATTTTGGAGGGACACAATTCAACCCACAACAGTAGGTGTTTCTAAGAAATAGGGTGAGGGGCGCCTGGGTGGCGCAGTCGGTTAAGCGTCTGACTTCAGCCAGGTCACGATCTCGCGGTCCGTGAGTTCGAGCCCCGCGTCAGGCTCTGGGCTGATGGCTCAGAGCCTGGAGCCTGCTTCCGATTCTGTGACTCCCTCTCTCTCTGTCCCTCCCCGCTTCATGCTCTGTCTCTCTCTGTCCCAAAAATAAATAAACGTTGAAAAAAAAATTTTTTTTAAATAAAAAAAAAAAAGAAATAGGGTGGGAAGTTGAGTTTTGCTATTCAGCCAAGCCTGGGCCTTGCCAGTACATTTACTTCGTAGACGAAATCACTGCTTTATGCAGCAGGTGGTAGAACCACATCCAGCACTGTGAGGAGCCGCCAGACTTTGCATCAGATGATGCTCAAGAATTTCCTCCAGCCGGTGTGAGGCCAGCCTCGTAGTGAGGCTAAGCGTGGTAAGAAATGTTGTCCGGCACATTTCCTACCAGAAACTTTCAAGTTGCTGTAGAGCCTAGGGAGCATGTGATTCTTAGGCACGTACCATGTTCTTCCAATATAGCATGGGGTGGCACATTTGTTGACATAGATGTTCTGTTACTTGCTACGCTTCCGTGCAAGTGAGTACAGTGGATTAAAGACATATGTTCAAACCGTAACCCCAGATACCTGTGAATGTGACCTTATTTGGAAATAGGGTCTTTGCAGATGTAATTAAGTTAAGACTCTCAGGATGAGATCATCCTGAATTTATGGTGGGCCCTAAATTCAGTGACTGGAATCTTTATATGAGGAAGAAGGAGATTTGACACACAGACGTGAGAGACCAAGATCCTGGAATGAAGGAAAGTAAAGAAAACTGAGCATAATAGTCAGAGCCACTCTCTGAATGTAAGATGAACAGGCCAAACAATTTATGGAAATTGAGATGACAAAAACAAAACAAAACAAACAAAAAAACAACTTGAAAAGGATAAGAAGTTAAAAACAGCTATTGGCATGGCATTAGAGAAACAAAAATTGGGCTTGAATCCCTGCCCAAGTAGAGGGGTCCTGGACAATATTGTAGGGTTTCAGTTGGGACCCCTGGGGGACTATACCCTAGAAGTATGAGTAAACTAAAAATATACCAGATCTTACAAAGACTGGAGAGTAGATGGTCATCAATTCCATCCTCAACTGGATAGAAGATGGTCCTGTCCTTGTTGCATATCAGAAGAAAAAATGTAAACAAAAAAAAAAATTATTCAGAGGAAAGTAACATCATCCAGAGCCTCTAATGGTTTCCCATAATGGGTATGAATAGTGAATTTCCAGCATCCAATACAAAATTAGAACAAAGGGACGAAAACACAATAAAAACATACCCACAGGTGCTCCAAGTTAAGGGGAGTTAAGAGACTGAATTTTGACCATTAGGTTTCAAGAAAACAGATGACCATATGGAGAATCTCACCAGAGGACTAAAATCTATTCAAAAGTTAAATAGAAGGGCGCCTGGGTGGTGCAGTCGGTTAAGCGTCCGACTTCAGCCAGGTCACGATCTCACGGTCCGTGAGTTCGAGCCCCACGTCAGGCTCTGGGCTGATGGCTCGGAGCCTGGAGCCTGTTTCCGATTCTGTGTCTCCCTCTCTCTCTGCCCCTCCCCCGTTCATGCTCTGTCTCTCTCTGTCCCAAAAATAAATAAACGTTGAAAAAAAAAAGTTAAATAGAAATTCTGGAACCAAAAAATATAATAAATGAAATTAACAATATCAGGGATGTTTCAACAACAGACACAGCTAGAAAGGGTCGTAGTGATTTTGAAGACATGTCATCTAAAATGTCCATCGTCAGGGTACCTGGGTGGCTTAGTTGGTTGGACGTCCAACTCTTGATTTCAGCTCAGGTCATGATCTCACGGTTCATGGGATTAAGCCCCACATCAGGCTCTGCACTGACAGCAAGGACCCTGCTTGGGATTCTCTCTCTCTCCTCTCTCTGTCCCTCCCCAACTTGTGCAGGCTCTCTTTCTCTCAAAATAAATAAATAAACTGTATTTTTTTTTAAATGTCCATCCTGAAGCCAAGAGAGGGGAAAAGAGGAAATAAGACAAGAGAATATAAGAACAGAGAGCTGTGCAACCCAGTGAGCAGACCTGTCATGTGTATACCTGAATCTCAGAAATGAAGGAGAGAAAGAACTGGAAAGAAGTCACATCTGACAAAGTGAAAGCTGAAAATTTTCTGAAATTGATAAAAGAAATCAAATTCTAAACTTAAAATATCATATAAGCACAGCAATAAAAATACATAGAAAATTATATTTTAGTACACCACAGTTGAAAATCAAAGACAATGAGAAAATCTTAAAAACATCCAGAGAAAGAAAAAAAAAATTATCTTCCAAAAAGCAAGATGGATGACTGACTCTTAATAGGGTTAACTGAAGCCAAAAAACAAGACAGTGACATGTTTAAAACAATTAAAGGAAGTTGGGGCTCCAGGTGGCTCAGTCAGTTGAGCTTCCGACTTCAGCTCAGGTCATGATCTCACGGTTCGTGAGTTCGAGCCCCGTGTCAGGCTCTGGGCTGATGGCTCAGAGCCTGGAGCCTGCTTCCGATTCTGTGTCTCCCTCTCTCTCTGCCCCTCCCCCATTCATGCTCTGTCTCTCTCTGTCTCAAAAATAAATAAACATTTTAAAAAAATTAAAAAAAAAAGAAATTCATTTGAAATATAGGAACACACAATAATTGAAAGAAAAGGATGGAAAAAATAGACCATTATACTGACCCCCCAAAAGCTGGTGTAAGTATGTTAATATCAAAGCAGTTTTTAAGGCAAGAAGCATTACTAGAGATAACATTTTATGAGGAAGAAAAGGTCACTGTTTGAGGAAGAAAAACAAATAGTATGTACTTGATAGCATACTTCAAAGCACATAAAGCAAAAATTGACAAAACTGAAAGGAAAAATAGACATATGTGTAATCATAGTGAGGGATTTGAACAACTTCTCTCAGTAACTGTCAGCACACATGGCAGGGGGTGGGGGAGGAATACAAAGAAACAAAGATTAACAAATATGAAGTAATTGTTATTTAAACAACAACACACTACACTACACTATTCGTGCACTTTTTGGTAAATGCATAAGAAATGTTTACCAAAAATGTTCGTACGCTGTGCTATGAAGAACATTTCAAAAGGGGCGCCTGGATGGCTCAGTTGGTTAAGTGTCCGACTTCAGTTCAGGTCATGATCGCACAGTTCCTGAGTTTGAGCCCCTGATACATCAGGCCCTCTGCTGTAGGCACAGAGCCTGCTTCAGATCCTCTGTCTCTTTCTCTTTCTTCCCCAACCCTGCTCGTCGTTCTTTCTCTCTCTCTCAAATAAATAAAGCTAAAAAAAAAAAAAAAAAGAACATCTCAACAAAATTCAAGCCATCAAAAGTATATAATATATTGTCTCTGATCTCAGTGACATTTGGCTAAAAATCACTAACAAAAAATAACCAAAAGGTCCCAAGGTTTAAAAAATTAAACAACATGTATAAATAATCCATGGACCTCATTTTGTATTGTGTATGCTTTCTATCGTGTGTTCACCTAAGCTATGGAGCTACAGGCAATTTCTATTTTTTTTTTTAATGTTTATTTTATTTTTGAGAGAGAGAGAGAGAGGAGGAGGAGGAGGGACCGAAAGACAGGGAGGAGGATCCGAAGTGGGCTCCGTGCTGACAGCAGAGAACCCGATGCAGGGCTCCAACTCCCGAATCTCAAGATCATGACCTGAGCCAAAGTTGGAGGCTCAACCGACTGAGCCCCATATTTCTAAGAAACTCATAAAGTCTTTTATTTACATCTTACCAATTACAAATATTTAAAAATCATGTGAGAGCACTGTAATAAAGTTTATTAAACCATACTTGGGGAATCTCTCTTTACCTTTAGTGAAGTTAAAAGATACAGATTATAGTACACTCTTCCAGGATTGCAGTGGAATTCTTCGGGAAGTATATCTTCAATTTTTTTTTAACAAAAAAATTCTATATTTTCAAGGACACCCAGAATGGAACACCAATCACTGGCAGCTGGAAAAGATGACCTCACCTCTAAGATTCTTGTTATTCCTAAATCCTAATTTGGCCTATTTCCGTTATTTCGATTAATGATCAAAGGGTAAAATAGTCCTAAGCTCCATGCTAAAACTGTGTGACAACATGAGGTTAAATTTCTTTTTTTTTTTTTTAGTTTTTATTTCAATTCCAGTTAGTTAACATACAGTGTAATATTAGTTTCAGGTGTACAATATAATGATTCAACAGTGCTCATCATAAGGGCCCTCCTTCAACCCCACCGAGGTTAAATTCTTCAAGAGCAAACTTGGAGAGACAAGAGTTGATTCTTCATATTTTAATATAGAAAAGGGATTAGACTTGTTCTAATCTAAATTTCATAGGGCAAAACTAGAAGCAAAAGTGGCAAATAATGGGAAGAAGATTTCAAGTCAAAATTAGTTTCCTTTAATTTTAATGTATATTAAGAAGGGAAAGTGGGTGATGGGCATTGAGGAGGGCACCTGTTGGGATGAGCACTGGGTGTTGTATGGAAACCAATTTGACAATAAATTATATTTAACATAAAATATATATATAATTACATTAATTTAATGTGAAAACAATAACATAATATATTAATATAATTATAATTATATTATAAATGATTAATATTAACATATTATATTGGTATTATTAGCATAATATTAAAATACACAGAGCCTGTGTATTTTGGCAAGCCCTGTGGCCAGACCCCAGTGTTTCTGAATATTTGACAGCCTGAACTGGGAACAAATTGGTATCTGGTTAAAATATCAGAAATGTGTTTCTTTTGCTTCTAAAGCTAAAGATAGAATTTGTCCATAGGAAGAGTTCCCAATGTAATTTCTATAAATAATTTTAAGGCAAGTACCTATTTGTCATCCTTGTGCTAGACTTCAACTTTGGGATGTATTCCAAATGCAATGCTTCAAACAGAGATGTTAACTAGTCTGCTTATTAATGTGAAAAGCTACCTTCATTGCAGACATCCTCAAGAGATTCTTATAATGGGAGTGGGGGAAGGGTAACTGTGGCCTCTGGGACTCAGGAAGAAGAGAGATGATGAAATGGACTTTAAGCAGAAGAGAGAGGCCCAGCAAAATGGCAACACATGGGGACTAACGAAGGACCCAGCCAGCAGGGCCCTGAAGAACTATAGGAGTAGTGAGCCATGGGCCTCCCATTTTAAATTGTTCTTCCAGCATGCTAATTCTCTTATGTCATTCTCAAATCCTCAATAATATTTTTTTTATTTTTTAACATTTATTTATTTTTGAGACAGAGAGAGAGCATGAACAGGGGAGGGTCAGAGAAAGAGGGAGACACAGAATCCGAAACAAGCTCCAGGCTCCGAGCTGTCAGCACAGAGCCCGACGCGGGGCTCAAACCCACGGACCGCGAGATCATGACCTGAGCCGAAGTCGGACGCCCAACCAACTGAGCCACCCAGGCGCCCCTCAATAATATTTTTTAACGCAGCTGTCTTGATGACACAATGCCTTGGGGATTAAGGAAGGTCAGTGTCCAAACGTGAGATGGAATCCAAGAGAGCTGCAAGCATGGATAGGAGCACCAAGGTGGTGCATGGAAAATGGTGGAAGAGGTCAAAAGCAGGCATGTGGAGTAGGAAGTGAGAAGTGAAATGAAAAGAATGTGTATTCCTGGGGTTCCTCAGAAGTATTTAAAGAAGGGACAGGACTCTGTCCTAGATAAAGTCTTAGATTCTGGGTATTTGGTAATTATATGGATGGATGGTCCTTAGGAGGCTGAAGACCTTGGGAACCCTGGGACCCCTCTTACGCTGAGTATCATGGGCGTTTGGGGGGAAACCCTTCTAACGATAAAATAATGGACAGACTGCCCCAGCAAGAGAAAGGTTCCCACTATGGTAACCAAGAAGAAGCTGATGGCTACGGGGAGAGGTTTCCCAGACAAGCTCTTAGATCCTGTGTGCTCAACATTAATAGAATGCCAAGCTTTTAAACTGAAGCAAAGAAAAGCATTTCTGAAATATAACAAGGAGGTCAACTGCATGCCTTGAGAACTTCTATGAGAGTCGTCTCGCTCTCTCCCTCCCACAATCTGGGGACATCAGTCCAGGACTGCTCCCCAACGGCACTTGGTATGAACTGGCTAATGGGAGGTATATCAAGACAAAGGGCAAGACCCCAGAGTAGCTGTTAATCTCTGAGGAGTCAGATCCAGCATTCATGAGTCCAAGATGACTCCAGAGATGAGTCATTAAAAGGATATGTCACAGCTTTTGGAAATAGTGGGTCTTGAACATGAAGAAAAGAGAATATTGGTAAGGCTGGGCAGAGCAACCCTATTTTGCCTAATACAGGACCCTATTTACTTTAGGACACATCCTGATTTCAGAGATGGTAATTTTTTTTTTTAATTTTTTTTTCAACGTTTTTTATTTATTTTTGGGACAGAGAGAGACAGAGCATGAACGGGCGAGGGGCAGAGAGAGAGGGAGACACAGAATCGGAAACAGGCTCCAGGCTCCGAGCCATCAGCCCAGAGCCTGACGCGGGGCTTGAACTCACGGACCGCGAGATCGTGACCTGGCTGAAGTCGGACGCTTAACAGACTGTGCCACCCAGGTGCCCCAGAGATGGTGATTTAAAAAACAAATAAATACACAAACTATGCATCCTTAAATTACTACTTTCAATGATCTAGACTATATTTTGGAGAAAATAAATGGATAAAACTAAGAACGAATTGAGTTGATACGAATGGAAAGAAAATTTACCTACAAACAACCACATTATTGAAATAGTCCGATTTTCTAAAATTTCTCATCAGGAGAGCAGGACTCATTAGATTTTAGCTTTTTGCTTGGTGCTGCTTTTGACTGCTCTGCGTGATTTTCCTGCTAGGATCCACAGAGCCCCTCATTCCGACCTAGTGTTACAATGGATCCCTGTTATATTTTGTGAAAGAAATTGCCAATCTGCCTTGAGTTACTCCAGGAATGGTTGATTTAGCTACTCAGAACTGTAAAATTGAGAACTATACTCCAAAAGAGAATTTTATCAGGCCTATATTTTAGGTAAAAAAAAAAAATCTTTTTTGCTACTGGACTATGGTACACTAATGATGACTATTCATTCCCTTGAAAATAAAGATCCTGGGTGTTCGTCCCTGTGTGGTATGCCGACAGCTGAACAAATTTTAAGGGTAACTGTTTGCCTATGTCTTTTCAGCCTCCACAATGAATTACATCATCTGACCTCCAAACAGGAAGTACTAAATTCAGCTCCATCTCTGTATCTTCCAAACCCCCTTCCTATTCCAGCAACTAGTTGGCTCTGGCAAAATTGTGGAAGCACTGGATTGTGCTTCCATGGGTCTTTTCTCCCTCCTTTTTCTCATCTTCCTTATTATTGGCCCCGACCTTCACCATCGTCTTCTAGGACCCCTGACATTCCAGAGCCATGGGCATTTTCCCTGCTCACCTTCCTGTTCAGTTCTCTTCAACCTCAACTGCCTGTCCTAAGGAGCCCTAGGCTCATCTCCTGCCAGATGCTTCCAGCAAAGGTGTCAACGATTTCGTTGAGTTACAGTGACATCATGTGTTTCCTCTGCCAGAAAATGTTTCTGTTTAACAGAAGAGATTAATGGAGTTCTCGGCCATCTCTGCACATGAGATTCACTTGAGGCACTTCAAAACTTATCAAATGCCTATGCCCGTCCATAGACATTCCGACTTCATAGTGCCAGGGTGGGACCCAGATATATCATTATTTTTAAAAATTCTTTCCATGTGACTCAGATGTCAAGCCAGGGGTTGGAAATCACCGCCTATCCCAAGAGGGACAGAGCTGGGATAATTGCAGGGCCTGTGGTGAGTCAGGAGGAGATGGGATCAGGAGAAAGCCTCCAACCTCATCCTGTTGACAATTGGCTACTTCAGCCAAAACCTAGTTGTATCCTTATTTACTGGTAGAAGGAATTACCTGCAGATCTCATCTCATCTGCTGAGGAAAAATCAAACAGCTGTGCAGAGAGACTGTATTTTTCTAACCAACTGCCCCAACCAAGATCTTTGAGTTGGCAAAATATGATCAGTCCCAGGACATGGCGTCTCCTAAGGGTCCTGTTGTGTCTGAGACTGGCCATTCCTTCTCTCATCCTCAGAAGAGCACAGACCTTTCTATCTTCTGAGATCCAAAAGAAGCAAATCACAAATGTTTTCGTTTATCTCTTTCTTTCCAGAAGTGGGTATAGAGACACCTGTTCAGCGTAAGAGAAACCAGTTGGTCTCAACTGGTACCCCTAGAAAGGAGTGTATTAACAACAGGACAAAGAAATGTGGGAGAGGAAAAGGGAGCTTAACCTTCTCGGCATCTGATTCCAGCAGACGTCTACAAACACATGTAAGTAGACTCCCTGCTTTCAGAGACCTTTGCTAATAACTAGATTATTTCCAGTATAGGAGGGGCCTGTAACATTTTCTCCTCACGTGCCTAGATCAGCCCTACTATCACAATATGTGAATGTAAAACATGGTAAAGCTGAATTCTTTTTTGTATGATCTGAAGAAATTTTATGCTCCGGATTTTCCTCCTAATGATGTTATTTATCTCCCATACCGATGCCCTTTTAAATTGAAATTACACACCATCCTGGATCAGCACGAGTTGGCAGTTAGTTACATGGTATACTAGGCTTGAAATGTTTCATGGCAGGTGAACACATTCAATGGCCCCAACTGAGGAAACAAGATGGGTGTTAAGTGATCATGTATTAAGTCCATGTATTCAAGAAGCCTCCATGTGTAAATATTAGGAACAGGGATAGTTCCCAGAAAAAAAAAAATTGAAGGAAAAACAAACAAACAAAAAACCCAAAGAAGGAGATTTCAAAGAAAAAAAACCAGGATTTCAAAAACAGAAGAAACAAAATCCAGCCAATGGCTGATTGCTGCTCCTAGCATTCTGCTCAAGCAAGGAGCCAGTCAAGTCCCGAACTGGAACAAAACTTCTGAAGCTACAAATTCCTTGGGAAAAACCATATGGGTCAGACATTTTGGCAAGGGTATTTCAGACATCTCACTGATGTCTTCTTAGACCCAGCCGTATTCTCTGATGCCTACTCTGGATGTGTATTTTGGGGATCCCAAGTAGCCACCTACAAGACCAGGTACCTCCTTGACCAAGAAGAGCCCCTTCGCACATGTCTACAAATTCTTTAGGGTCCAGAGACACCACTGGAAAGGCACTTCCAATCTCTAAGACTTAAGAGTTCTGGGGAAAGAGAGAGGGGATGAAGACTAAGGTAGCTTGTTTCCACATTTTATCACTGCACCCTTTGTACATGGGCTCTAGCTTTAAAAATACGATCTTCAGCATGCAGATTGAAAGGAAATCAGAAATCCAAATAAATACTGAGAACATTCATTATAATAGCTAGCAGACAAGTAAGACAGATGATCAGGAATTTCTGGTCCCCTCATTTAAACCTACCAATTTATGCTGCAATGCATCGTTTTGAGCAATCTTCCACTTTCTCCACAGTATGAAACCTTTTGGCTCATTTTCAAATGTTTTATGAATTTCTGAAAGAGCCACTTTCTAAAGAACGTTTTATATGTTATGGCTCTACTATATCTTATTATGGCCTTACTGTTGACTTGGTACTGAGAAACCGTCACAAAAATATATGGTTGTATCTTTTCTTAAAATCTGTGAAGTTGAGCTGAGTTTGGGAAACTTAACTGTTAAGAATATTGGCTTTAAAAAATAATACTGATATTAGCAGTAAATTGTCCAACTTGTGAGCCTAATTAAAGTCAACAGAATGAAAAACAAGACCCTTAGAGCGTTTCGTAGCTCAAGGCCTACAAAACTTGTCAAAATATGATATGTGCTGTGATGTAGGCATTTGCTTTGTGAGTATATTTATTGTTCAATCTGTCCCGCTTTTCTTCCATCCTCCCCGAAGTTAAGGAAAGGGGAGAGACACACTTAAATTATAGCTTTCACAGTTTAGATTGGATATATGCTTTTCTTGTGCTGGCCTCCTGGCCTCTCTGGGTCTCCTTCCCTAGTTAAGGAGAATAAGGCACAGGGAAGATACTCAATCACTTCATGCCATGTGGACAAACAGAGACTCTGAACAGAAAAACAGGCGAAAGGCCTACGGACAAACCACTTACATGGCTCTGATCATTTTTACGTATTAGCTTTAGTTCTTTGTTTACTTGACCCTAGGACTTAGCCCCTTTCATCCTAGTCCTTTTCTTTGCAAGAACGTAGATTGTCAAAGGTTAGTATAGGTGTTTCAGGGAGGTGTTTCAGTGGGTGGGCAAGACAAATTAATGAGTTTGGGGGAGGAAAAACCAACCATGTGCAAAGGGAAGGGAAAACAACACCAAGAAGAGAAACACCAAGCTTGGCCATTGTCCCAACTACCGACACTCTTCCTCTTTGTTTCAATGAAGTGTCATCAGAGAGAGGCTTACCAACTTTCAGATTCCTGGCACTGTAAACTGATTAATCCAAGAGCTTCAGATTGCTCATTCTTATAATTTTTTCTTTCTAATTACCAGTGTCTTCTTTGTCTTCAGTTTGAATTTTCTTCTTTTGTTATTACCTGAGCTGAATATGCGATCCATTTAAAATGTTCCTTTGTAAGCTTAAGAGTCAGTCATTGTGAGGGTGTGCGGGCTCTGAATAAGGTAGGTATTTCAAGAGTTTCTAAAGAATAAGCCTTGACATTTGACTAACAGATTGTAGTTTGTAAAGTGCTTTTCTTACCCAGTATGTTCTTTGATTTTCACCAAAACTTTATGAAACAGACGAGGGAGCCACTGGAGAAACTGAAGCCCAGGGAGGTTTGTCCAGGGTCATGTGGCTGCTTGATATTACCTGTTCTGGTGCCCTTTCTGCTATGCCAGTCTCCCACATAATAAGGCAAAATTGTCTGGATATTTCTCAGCTGCTCTTTATTAACATCCAGCTGACGGCCCAGGATCAGAGACAAAGTAAGCCTATAAATTACTACATCAGAGATCTTTATTTTGCTTTCTCTGAACCTAAAAGAACTTTTCATTTTTTGGTAATGGATAAGAATTTTTAATTAAGATAAGAAATTAATTTAAACTTGTATCGAATTTAAAAACACACAAACATGGTTAGAGTCAGTCATCTGTAAAAGAACACATTTCATCAGCGTTTCATCTACAGCCTTCTAAAAGTCATTGTTCTCACAAAAATTCAGGGCGCTCGCTCCCCATGTTTTGCCAGCAAGACTTCTAACCATTCCCGTTGCCCCTGGTAGAATGCACAGAATCTGCTTGTACTAAATGTGCTCTAAGTTTGTTCAGAAAGAACAAAGTTTCCTCTAGAAATTTAAAATTTAGGAGAGAGAGAGAAACTCTACTGTGCTTCCTGTTCAGCTCATCGGCTACCTTTCACCAGACCTGCCCAGGGACACAGACGTACAAAGCCTGCCCATCAACCCACGGGGGTGGGCAAATATATTCGTGTCCAAGTCAGGATTCAAAAGGACCACATCAGGATAAGACCACAGACTGGGCCTAAAAGGATGAGCTGTCATATAAATATAAGTTCCAACTCTGCAAAAGAGCAATTGTTCAAATACAGGACAAGAAGACATGAATCCACAGGAGTAAATGGGGGGGAAAAAATCCAGGCTTTCAAGTCAATGGTGAAATCACAGTAAGAGACAGCCCCCTGTGAGCCAACACAGCATTAGCCTGTCTAGACGGAAGTCATATGTCCTGAAAAAGGAAAGCAAGCATTCTTTCCCAGTAAGAATTGTCCAAACTATACTTGAGGACTGGGTTCACTTTTAGGTATCTCTCTTAGGAGCAGTATAGACAAGACAGAAGGCATTCTGGAAGAGAACCAAGCTAATGAGGCTATTCAGACTGTGCCTGGCATGTTGGAGATTAAATGAGTATTCATTGAATGACCAATGCATGAGGAGTAAACATGAGGAATTCTAGAAGGAACTGAGCCTGCTCATTCTCTGTTTTTTTAATGTTTATTTATTTTTGACACAGAGAGAAAGAGAGACAGAGCACAGGCAGAGGAGGGGCAGAGAGAGAGAGAGAGAGGGAAACACAGAATCCAAAGAGCCTGTTCATTCTTAATACAAGACTTGGGGAAACTCAATAAAGGAATGGTGCACTGGGTCCGCTAAGAAACTGCCACCAGCACAGGTGTAACATGCAAGGATCTTATTTGGCCCACTTCAGGGTGTGTTTTTTTCAATACCACCAAGCAGTTCACTCAATCCTGGCATTATCTACCTAAAGACAGAATCAGATCTCACAGCGTAAGGGTTCAGATCTACGAGACTGCCCCACTCCCCCACCTCAGACACCAATCACAAGTCTATCTATAGTTTGGTTTCCACAACCTCTTCTTGGGTTCAAGTAATTTACTAGAGCAGCTCACACAACCCAGGAAACCTGTTTACATCCTAGAGTATTGGTTTATTATGAAAGGATATAACTCAAGAACAGCCAAAATAGAAAAGATCCATAGCGCAAGGATGGATATGGGGAAGGGCAAAGAATTTCCATGCCCTCTCCAAGTGTGCGACTCTCCTTGAATCTCTGTATGTTCACAAACCCAGAAACTCCCCCAACTACCCTTTTTGGCTTTTCATGGAGACTTCATGACATAGACACGACTGATTAAGTCACCAGCCGCTGGTGATTGAACTCAGTCTCCAACCCCTCTTCCCTCTCAGGTCTGGGGTGGGACTGCAAGCTTCAACCTCTAATCACAAGTTTGGACCCCCTGGTTACCGGCCCCTATTGTTAGGTTTCCCCGTGAGCCTCCCCAAAGTCACCTCATTAACATAACAAAACACATTTTACTGCGGTCCTCACTAAGGAAATTCCAAACTTTATAGGAGCTCTTTTCAGGAAGGGGACTTGACCAAATACACATTTCTTATAAATCACAATATCATACCAACATTGGGAAAAGATCCTTCTACAGCCTTTTCCTTTCTCCTCAATTTTCCCCTGTGTAGCAGACATCACCTGGATGTCTCCAAGGTTAGAGCAGCACTTTTTGAATGCTGCTCCCATTATATCCTCATAGCAGAAGCAGAGTGAATTTATAACCCCTGGTAGTCTGAGTTTGGAACACAAAAAGTCCCAAGTCTAAAATAAAATTTTTTGTAGTCTAGTATTTTATGTTAACATTTCATGCTCCTAAGATATTTGTGACTGTAATAGAATAACAATGTTTTTTTCCCAAACTTTGATCAAAATGAATTCCCCAGAAATGTGTCAGATTTATCTGTAACTTCATATGTCTCTGCACAATGCTAAGGGTTGTGAAAAGCATGGAAATTGGGAAATTCATTTCTCTCTCCTTTTTTTTCCCCTCCAGTCCCAATTTCTCTATGACAGTTTTTCCTATTTTATGACTTCAACTCATCGTTTCTTCTCTTTCCAACTCACTTCTGAGCCTCTGCCCCATCCTCCTCATTACTGTCTCTGAACTGTATGTATTCTAAATACTCTTTCAACACCGTGATTCTTGGTGAGTCCCATTACTCTACTTCTTCTAGGCAATAGAATTTTCTTTTTAGACTCACCCCATGTACCAGTATCAGAACAATTATGCTAGCACTTGTATTTATTAACCTTGTTTAACAATCAACAGTGACTCCTGGTAACTATTGCATAAAGCCAGAGATTTCTGGCCGGATGCCTTCACTTCATGTCCAAGATTCCCTTTCAAAATTTACTTTATGCTGAAATATTCAGATTGGTCATCACCATGAACACACATGTGTGCTAGGGACTACGTGCTATGCACGATACAAAGATGAACAAGACGGAGCTTACAACAGAATAAGTGCCATGAAACGTGCGCACAGATCACTCTCATTTAAGATAAAAATAGTCCTTGCTTTAAGGGAGGGACAAACTTCAGCCCAAAGGGACTCCAAGAGGGAGATCTTATTTCTGGCTCTGAGGATAGTAGTGAGCTCTGTGAGGGGTATCGAATTTTGAATATGCTCTGAAGGGTGACTAAGACGTAGGAAGACAAAGATTTGGAAAGAGGGCCAGGGTGACCAATAACATTACAGTATAAAGACATATAGGCAGAGTAGTGAATTCTACAGTTCTGCTGGGCTAAGTAGAGGACATGAAACACAGTGGTGAGGAACAACTTTAGGGAAGCAGGTTTGGGCCAAATCCCAAAGACCCCCACACTTGTCTTCCCATGGAAGGAGACTAGCCCAACGGCCCTTTCTCCTTGCCAGCACGGAGGCTTTGTCCAGACCATGCCCAGGATGCCCTCTCCCTCTGCCCGGTCTATTGTTAGAATCTAAACACATTTGCCAAGTCACTTTGTTCCATGGAGTCTTTGCCACCTGCTCTAGTGCACGCACCACATTCAGTGGCATGTGGTCAACCAGCCTGGCCTGTCTGGGCAAGTGACTCAATCTCTGAGCCTCGATTTATCCATCTGTAAAATGTGATAATACCTCCCATCTGAGGTGTGAGCTTTACATGAAATCATTGTGCTCAATTAAAATGAAGAGAGTATTTGTTTCAGGAATGATATAAAAAACATGTGAAAACCGGATTAGCACAGGCACCAATCAATCAGAATAAATACCAGCCATAAATTCTGCTCTAGCGGTACATCCCAGATAAACGTCAGCCTGGGCTGTTAATATCACCGTCTTCACATCATTATAAGTACGTACCAAGCCATCACTTTCCTTCATTTCTCTAAACTCCCAATAAGAGCTCTTGTAGCCCAGCAGTTAAATTACCATTAGGTAATGAAATTTTGAGGTGTGTGAGGGATAATCCTTTCTTACACACTTTTGTGTTTTCTAAAACTTTACTATGATGTTTAGAAATATTTAGCAATTAGCTTGAGCCAAGAGAGATACTATTCCCACAAAGACCTTCAATTTTTCTATATTTATCCATATCAAGTCCATGGTATTTGCCAAAAAGAAAAAAAGATTAAAAATGAACATACAAGTGTTTTTTAAAGTAAAAAGCACACATATTTTTGAGCCAGCATCACTTCTTTCAGACATTATCTGTTAGAAATGAGTCAGTGTCCAGGACTGTAGGCAAAGAGGGGACTGTGGCAACTTTGTCTGAAATGGTAAACGGCTGACATATCCCTCCAAACCTGCATGGCTGAGTCCACTGTGGAGCCTCCATCCATGGGCTACTGTGCTAAGAATGAGGTCAACAACATCCATTATTTTCAAGGACGCTGTCTTAGTCTGCTCGAGCCGCTGTGACACAATGCCATAGACCAAGTGACTTAAGGCAACAAACATTAATTTCTCATCATTCTGGAGGTTGTAGGTCTAAGGCCAGAGCATCACGTCTGAGATCAAGGTCAGGTTCTTAGTGAAGATATTCTTCCTGGTTCAAAAATGGCTGCCTTCTCATTCTGTCCTCACATGGTGGAAAGAGAAACCTGTGATCCCTTCTTTTCCTCATAAGGGCACTAATCCCATCATGGCAGCTCTACCCTCATGACCTCATGGAAACATAATTACCTCCCAAAGGTGTCATCTCCAAATACCATCACACTGGCGGTTAAGTTTTCAACATATGATTTTTTTTTAAGGAGACACAATTCAGTCCACAGGAAATACCTCTGATGTGGTCAAGTGAAAAGAGTAAATCAATGAATACCATGTTTAGTATGATGCGGTAAAACATAAATAATAATATAAAAAGAATAAAAATAAAAAGAATATACAAACATATGTGTTCGTATGAGCAAAGAAAAGAGTATGGGAGAAAATGTATCTAATTGTTAATTATTACATCAGGGGTAGAGTTAGGAGGAGGGTTGGGGGCATTTTTAGTTTGACTTTAGACTCCTCTGCAGTATTTGAATTTTTACTAGGAGTCTGATTTACTTTTGAAGTTCCAGTAACTAAGAAAAAAACAAGCAAACTGTAAACCTGGAATTCACAACACTTGTGCTGCTCATGTCTGAATAGTATACAAGTCCAATATATACTACACTGGAGATGTGGCTTCTCAAGAACGTACTTCTTTTTTTTTTTTAATTTTTTAATGTTTATTTATTTTGAAGGAGAGAGAGACAGAGTGTGAGCAGGGGAGAGGCAGAGAGAGAGGGAGACACAGAATCTGAAGCAGGTCCCAGGCTCTGAGCTGTCAGCACAGAGCCCGACGCAGGGCTCGAACTATGAACCGCGAGATCGTGACCTGAGCTGAACTCCGACGCTTAACTGACTGAGCCACCCAGGCACCCCTGAAGAATGTACTTCCTAAAGAGCAGTGGCTGAATAACGTCTATACTCCAAGTACTATGATGGGGGGCCAGGGAAGCCTTACCTTCATGTCTTGATGAGAAGGTCATCATGATTCCAGTCCTGAGGGACACACACCCTGCCCATGACGGAATTAGCAAGCAGACCACAGAGCCTGGAGATATGGCTGCACATCTCAAAGAGAAGTATCCTCTAAAAGTTGAAAGAGAGCCAGTGATGACGGCTGTCAAAGTAATTACAACCTTCCAATAAGAGGAACTTAGGTAATTGCAGTGGGTGAACCATTCTATTTAGATTCACAACTGACTCATGATTGGAAATGGTTGGCCACATAATTACAAAGTTTGGGTTCCTGAATGATTAATTAGATGCAGTGGCTTCATTTTATGTAAGTCCCACTTAAAACCACATTGCCTGAAATAGAGCCCCTTTGAAGTGAATCATGTTGTACACTAGAGACTGGAAAAATAGATTACGTTGAAAATGAATCCAAAAAATCCGTCTTTTTTCTTGTGACTGAACTTGCCAAACTTTTAAAACTTGTATTCAGATGGGGCTTTTGAAGTGTTCTTGGTCTAAACTCAAAATATAGGTTACAAATCATGTTATTAAAAAAAATCTTTTAATTAATTGAATTCTTTTCAAGAATGAAGAAAGGATTCTAACATTTTACAGATCGTCAAAACTAGAAAGGACCTTCAGAGGATGTCTGTAGAATCCCCTTGTCCCAATGACAACTTGACCTTCCCAGTTCTTCCCAGAGACACAGCTAGCTAACATTGTCCTTCTTCTTCCTACTTCTTTAGATTTGTAACTGTGGTGGAACACAGACAACATAAAATTTGCCATCTTAACCATTTTTAAGTACACAAACTGGTAGTATTAATTATATTCACATTGTTGTGCAACCAACGTCCAGAACTTTTTCATCCTGGTTAAATTGAAAGTTTATACCTGTTAAACAACAGTTCCCCATTTACCCCCTTCACCGCAAACCCTGGCAAACACCACTCTACTTTGTTTCTACAAGTTTGCTGCAGGTACGTCATGATTGGAATCATATAATATTTGTCATCTTGTGACTGGCTGATTGCACTTAGCATAATGTCCTCAAGGCTCATCCATGTTGTAAAAGGAGTCAGCATTTCCTTCCTTTTTAAAGCTGAATAATATTCCATTGTAGGTACAGACCACATTTTATTTATCCATTCATCCGTTGATGGACACTTGGTTTGCTCCCATTTTTTGGTCATTGTGAATAATAATGCTACTCTGAACACGGGTTTACAAATATCTCTTTGAGACCCTGCTTCCCAATCTTTCAGATACATACCCAGAAGTGGAATTGCTCGATCATATGGGAATTCTATTTTTCATTTTTTGGAGGAACTGCCATACTGTTTTCCATACCTTCTTCTTTCTTTTTAATAAAAATAGGTTTGTTTGGATTTTACTCTGGCAATGAAAGTTATATATGCTCGTGGAAAGTGGAGGGCTCAGTTGGTTAAGCATCCAACTCTCGATTTTGGCTCAGGTCATGATCTCACGGTTTGTGGGATCGAGCCCTGCGTCGGTTCTGTGCTGACAGTGTGGAGCCTGCTTCTGTTGCTCCTTCTGCCCTTCCCACCCCTCTCAAAATAAATAAACATTTTTTTAAGTGGAGAGTGACCAGAAATATGACCAGTAATATGACCAGTAATGCTACCCAGCAAAAACTAATGTTAACGCAGTACATTGCCTTCCAGATTTTATCATTTTTTCCTGGTTTATTCTTATTCTTCTTATATTCTTATTCTTCTTATATTCTTATCCTGGTATATTCTTATTCTTCATAATAAAATATTTAAAACCAAAGTAAATGCCGTAACTAACAATAACCACAAAAATCAGCGAATGAAATGATCACTTATGAAATTGGTATTCACTGAGCTCCCCTCCCTGATAACACTACCTGTCAACTGAGAATCTTTGCTGGGCAGTCTCTCTCACTGGTTATGGGATACTCAAATAAAACACAAGTCGATTCTAAAGTAGAACTAGAAATATGCCAAAGATGCCAAATTTCATTATGTCAATGCACTAATTTAAATGACCTGAACTGTGACTGGATGGTGATGTTTTTCAAAGTCTCCCTGCACTTCTACTGTGCAGTCAGGCTTGAGAAACACAGTAGATGGACTGTCCGTGCTCCCAGCTAAGGCCAGCCCGTGCTGGACCCTGATTCCAGTCCTTCCTTCTGCTCCAGGATGTGGCTGCAGCTGTGTTCTCTCCCAACATCAGCAATTTTCTTCCTTTTACTGGATCATTCCCATCAGCATGACTCAAACGTGCTGCTATTTCTCCCATCTCCCCCCGCCCCCGACGCACACACAACACCCCCAATACATACACACACAACACCCTTTCCTTGTCTTATCACTCTCATCTCCAGATTCTGCCTTATTTCTTTGCTCCTCTTTATAGGAAAATACTTTAAAGGGATTGTTTGCTCTAATTTCCACTTCCTCTCTTACTGCAATAAATTCCTTCACCACCTCTCCAGGGAAGCTGGCCTCATCCAATGACTTCCAAGCTACCAATACAATGATCTTTCTCAGTCCTTAATTTACTTGATCTCCGGGCACTAAATTCTCTCTTCCTCCTGAGACGCTTCCCCCCAGTTGGCATCCAGGTGACCATTCTTTTTTGGTTGTCCTCCCTCACAGACCCTTTCTTCTCAGTTTATTATATGCGTTCCTCCACGAGTCCCCAGCCCTGGCCCAACCATGAGGCGCCATTGTTGCTCCTGAAACATGTCGGCATCAGTGCTGGCCCCTGGTCTTTGCACTAGCATTTCCCTCTGCCCAGACTTCCCTCCCTTTTGGCCCCCTCCCCACTTTCTATAGGCCTTGTCTCAACTCCCCCTGATCAGAGTCCTTCCCTTTCTACTCCCCAGGGACTCCTCACCTCAATCAATTCTCCTTCTAGCACTTACCTTCTTATTTGCTGATTTGCTCCTATCTGTCATCCTCTCCAGAAAGTGAGGTATAGGTAAGCCTTTGTTTTCTTCACTATTTGCTATATCCTCTGTGTTTCCAAAGTGCCTACACTTAATGAACACCTAATAGTTGCTGCCCTATACACTTTGCAGGCAAAGTTTTGCCAGTGCAGTCCAGTATTCTTTGTTTTAACGATTACTGCTTAGTTACCCTTACATTTTAAATTTTTTAAAGAATAAACTATAAAATTTGTCAACAGTTTTAGGTTTAATTGTTAAGATAGTCATAAAATACCTTTCTTTTTTCATTTCAATCCAAGTTAGTTAACATATAGCACAATAACGATTTCAGGAATAGAATTTAGTGATTCATCACTTACATATAACACGTGGTGTTCATCCCAACAAATGCCCTCCTTAATGCCCATCACCCCTTTAGCTCATCCCCTCCTCCCATACCCCACCAGCAACCCTCAGTTTGTTCTCTGTAAAATACCTTTCTTTATTCTCATTTTTTTACTCCAAAATTTTTTACCCATTTAAATAGATTTACACCAAATGGCTACTCTCTAATATTCATTACCCTGATGTAACAAGACTTTATATATTTCAGAAATGTATTCATACTACAAATGCTATTTATAAATTGCATTTTCACCTAATAGTATATTTTAGACATCTTCCTGTGTCAGTAAACAGAATTTTGCATCATCATTTAGTGCCTGAAAGGCTGCACAATATGAATCGACCTTAATAGTAATGACAATGACAGTAGCAAACATTTATAGAGCACTTATACTACACCACATATTTTGTTAAGCACTCAGCATGCATTGCTTCATTTAATCCTCAGACGGTAAGGTGTGATTAATCACATCTGTTGTGCCCATGAGGAGACCAAGGTTTAGAAAGTTATGGTGCTGGGATTCAAACCCAGGCCCTTGGACTCCCGGTGTGCATTCTCACATACCCCACTCTGCTGCCCACACATTTACTCCTGTCTTGGTTTCCCTGGTGATGGATTTCTAGAAATAGAATTTCTGTGTCAAAGGCTATACACATTTTGACTTTTGAAACATATATAAATTTTCCTCAAAAAATATGTTGTGAGTTTATATTGCAGATTTCCCATAACTTACCCATCTTTGGGTATCTCATTATTGCTTTAATATGTATTTTTTATTATTGAAATTGCTATGGTTCTTCTTTTACACATCGCTTGTTTGGGAACTTGCCTTTTTTTTTTGGCTTGTTTTTCTGTTGTGGTATATATTTTTCTTTTATCCATAGAAATTCTTTATGTTTAGACTGTTAATCTCTTATTAATATTTTTCCTAGTTGGCTTTCTTTATATGCATAAGTTTTATCATTGAACTAAAGATTCTTATCTTCTTGTTCTTAAGTCTTCTCCTTGTTGGTTTCCAGTTTTGAACCCCTGAAGTTTTTTCCAATCATTTTAGTTTTATTTTTTGCATTAAAATATTTACTTCTTCTGAATTATGTGTGTGTGTGTGTGTGTGTGTGCATGTGTAAATATTGTGAGGTAGGGATCCAAATTTGTTTATTTCTAAATTGTTAGCCAACACTCTCAATTAACATTTATAAAGTATATATTTTTTCCAGTTATTTGAGATGCCATTTTTCATATATACTTGAGTCTTTTTCTAGAGTTAGCATTTCACTGATCAATCTTTTTTTGCATCAGTAATGTAGTAATTTTGCATCTTTTAAATGTGTAGTAAAATAATTTAAAATCTTGTAGAACTAGCTTTACCCCTTCTCACACTTCTTTCCTTTAAAAAACTTAACGGCTACTTTCTCAGGTGCGTTCTTTTTGTTGTTGTTGTTGTTAATTTGATTAAGTTTTTTATTTTAATTCCAGTTTGGTAAACATACAGTGTTCCATTAGTTTCAGGCGTACAATACAGTGATTCAACAGTTCCATACTTTACTCAGTGCTCATCATGATCGGTGTGCTCTTAATATCCCTCACCTATTTCACCCATCCTCCCACCCACCTCCCCTCTGGTAACCATCAGTTTGTTCTCTAGAGTTAAGAATGTATGTCTTGATTTGTCTCTCTTTTTTGTTTTCCTTCGTTCATCTGTTTTGTTTCTTAAACTCCACATGTGAGTGAAATCATATGGTATTTGTCTTTCTCTGACTGACTTATTTTGCTTAGCGTAATACTCTCTAGCTCCATCCATGTTATTGCAAATGGCAAGATTTCAGCCTTCATGGCTGGATAACATTCCATTGTGTGTATATATATATATATATACCACAACTTCTTTATCCGTTCATCTATCGATGGACACTTGGCTGCTTCCATAATTTGGCTATTGTAGATAATGCTGCAATACCCAGTAGTGTGATTGTTGGATTGTAGGGCAGTTCTATTTTCAACTTGTTGAGGAATCTCTGTACTGTGTTCCACTGTATATATTCTTTTAAAAAAGTTAGGGGGAAATGACTTTAAGTTTTGAATTTATAGAATAATTTAGATTAAAAGTTTATCTTTCCAACTTAGGATCTTTGTAGCTAAGGAAAATATATCTCTCACTATTTACTCAAGTCTTTGTTTACATTCTTTTTAAAAGTGGTTCCGTTTTTGGGGCGCCTGGGTGACTCAGTTGGTTAAGCATCCAACTTCCTCTCAGGTCATGATCTAGCAGTGTGCGAGTTTAAACCCTTCATCGGGCTCTGTGCTGACAGCTCAGGGCCTGGAGCCTGCCTTGGATTCTGTATCTCCCCCTCTCTGCCCCTCCCCCACTCTCACTCAGTCTCTCTCTCTCTCTCTCTCAAAAATAAATAATAAAACATTAATAAATAAATAAAATAATAAAAAGTGGTTCATACAAATCCTGCATGGCTCTGGTTGATTTTATTCCCAAGAGTTTTATCACTATTGTTGTAAATGAGACTTTTTATTTCCATTACATTTTCTACTTATTTCTTGCTGATATAGTAAACAACATGATTGATAAAAAAAAAGTGTTTGGGTGACGATGTGAAACAGTGAGAACTTGTATATGCTGCGATTCAAACATGAACTCAGCACAATTGGTCTCTGCCTAGAAAAAGTGAAGATAGGGGATTCTTTCCAATTCTTGGTGCCTACTCTAGATGCCTGGGGTCCCTGGGAGCACCCACATTTGTAAAAAGAGAACATGTACATGGGTGTTTAGGACAGCAGATGGTGGGATATGTAGAGCTACATTCATTCCCTGGGACAACACATAGCAACGAAATGCATGTGCTAAAAGTCCATGTACCCACTCACGTGAACCCCATAAATCTGATGCTGACCTGAACAAGCAGGCCAAAAAAGAACCTTCTCAATAGGATGCCATCTTCATGAGGCACCAAACAAACAGTGATGGAATTGAGGAATACAGATCTATTTGACAAACATGTTTAAAGCTGCACAAAAATAATACACATTAAATTCATAATGAAGATTCTGAGGCAAGGATGTGACCTGTGGAGAATACGCAGGCAAACTGCATCAACAATGTTGTATTTCTTTTTTTTTTTTTTTACCAGTTTTATTTATTTATTTATTTATTTAATGAAATTTCTTGTCAAGTTGGCTAACATACAGTGTATACAGTGTGCTTTTGGTTTTTGGGGTAGATTCCCGTGATTCTTCACTTACATACAACACTCAGTGCTCATCCCAACAAGTGCCCTCCTGAATGCCCATCACCCACTTTCCTATTTCTTAAGCCAGAGTGTGGGCACACAGATGCTTTGTAGTTTTCTTATACCATTCTGTGTGTCTGAACTATTTTATACTAATTTATAAGACAAGATGCTATTGTTTCTGTATTCTCTTTTTTTTTTTTTTTTTTACCAGACATCTTATTCACTTTTCCTTTTGCCTCTAAGAGCTTTTTCACTGGATGTTGTTGGATTTTCCAGGTAGATAATCATATCATCTGAAAAAATAACTGCCTTTGTCTTACCAGGATATGGAACTCTGATTAAATCTCTCCCTAATTTTACTAAATAGCACTCCAGCCCAACATCGGTGGTGACAAAAGTGACCTATTTCAGTGTTTCACCATCAAACTTGATGCTGGCTATTTTCCCGAGGCGGTTGTCAAATTGTTGTGATGTAGAGCTGTGACGTATCATGCATACACACGTGACTGATGTGTGTGTATAATATCATGTGCACGCATGTGGGTGGCACATGGGATATGGTGTGCACATGTGATTGCCACGTGTATAATACGATTGCACGTGGATGTCATTGGCGTGCGTATGATGCGTGCGCTCACATATGTGGTCGGCGTGTTTATAATATGATGTGCATATGCATGGGATTGATGTTTGTTTCGTGCTGTGCACACATCTATGACATGTGTGACATGATATAAAAATACATGGGTTCACACCTGTGTTGTATAAGGTGCTCACACGCATGATGTGCTGTGTGCGTGAGTGTGGCTGACATGTTCAATATGCTATACACATGCATGAGATTGGTGTGTGCATGTAACACGTGTGTATTATTTATTGTTTCCTATCTCATGTCTTACAAGAAGGCACCCTATCATCTATTCTCATGAGAATTGGGGCCTGATATACATGGTAAATATTATCATTTTTTCACATATAATATAAAGTAATCTATTAAAAGAGTATATGGTATTAATAGATTTTCTCATATGAAACCATACTTCTATTCCTGGACCCTGATCTCTGGGCATTCTTTTTCTTTTTTTTTTTTTCAACGTTTATTTATTTTTGGGACAGAGAGAGACAGAGCATGAACGGGGGAGGGGCAGAGAGAGAGGGAGACACAGAATCGGAAACAGGCTCCAGGCTCCGAGCCATCAGCCCAGAGCCTGACGCAGGGCTCGAACTCACGGACCGCGAGATCGTGACCTGGCTGAAGTCGGACGCTTAACCGTCTGCGCCACCCAGGCGCCCCTGGGCATTCTTTTTCTAATAACACCGTTGCGCTTTACCTGCCCACATCATATTGAAGCTGTCTGCTTCTACATTTCAGAAGAAGTCAGGTGTGCTCTCCCCATTGGTAACAGGCTTGAGCTGACATCAGGAAAGAAGAGGGAAGCTTTGTTCTTTCTGCTCTAGAACAGTTTATACAGCCCATGAATTGTCAGTTCCTTGAAGATGTGAAAGTACTCCCCAAGGAAAGCATGCATTTTGAGGTGGGGGGGGTCCTTCTTTGACAGTTTATTAATTTTCTCCTTTCTTTGGTTGTCTTTTCATCCTTAGGAATGACATCTAAAGGCGACATTGTCTTACGGTACAGCTGCAGTTATAACACCCCACAGTCATGCTGCAGATAAAATCATTCTTGTGTAAACTGAAGACATATTCAACTACCACCTATATGATGTGTGTTTTATTTCGAAACTGGGTTTTTTTTTCAGACTTCCCTTTCATAAAATAACACCACCTTCTTCAGTCTTCCTGTTAGGATTACCCAAGTTAAAGATGGCAGAGTGGGGAGAAACTGCCAGCCTTTTATCCGAGTTATGACAACTTCAGTGTGGTTGACCACATATTTTCAGCCGGTCACAGAACCATGGAGTGACTAGCTACTTCTTGCTAAGAAAGGAAAACTAGCCAAGAGGTTTCAGGGGACACATGATAAGGTACAAGTAGTCTTCTTCACAGCAGAATTTTAAGAGAGTGATGGTAATGAACCTCATCGTTTTTTCAAAATAAGTTTCAAATGTACAGCTTTATAATTTGACATCTGTGTGGACTACAGAGTGATCACCAGCTTGGGGTACCTGTGTGGCTTGGTCAATTAAGTGCCCAACTCTTGATTTTGGCTCAGGTCATTATCTCATGGTCATAGGATCAAGCCCTATATCAGGCACCATGCTGAGTGTGGCACCTGCTTAAGATCCTCTCTCTCTCCCTCTGCCCTCTCCCCCACGCTCCCTCTCTCTCTCTCTCTCTCTCTCACACACACACACACACACACACACACACACAAAACACAGAGTGATCACCACCTCTGGTTACCATCCATCACCATTCAGTTGAACCCCTTCATCTATTTCACCCACCTCCCAACCCTTTTCCTCTCTGGTAACCACTAGTCTGTTCCCTGTACCCGTGAGTTTGTTTTGTTTTATCTTGTTTATTTTGTTTTGTTTAGATTCCACATATAAGTGAAATCATTGGTATTTATCTTTCTCCACCTGACTGATTTCGTTTAGCATAATACTCTCAAGGCACAAATGGCAAGATTTCATTCTTTTTTATACCTGAGTAGTATTCCATTGTATAAATATACCATATCTTCTTTATCCATTCACATTCCTATTTCTTTCTTAATGCTGACAAGTTCCCACCATGAGGTAGACAGCAGATGTCCACTGAGATCATTGGTTGGAATAGTTTCAGGCAGAGGAGTAAAAAAATCCAAATATCTCAGTCATAGCAACAAAGTCAAAGCTAACCTGTGGAAAATTCTGAATGACCCTCTGTGCCACAGACAAAAAACATTGATGTAAATAATTCTTAACTTTTTAAAGTGGCCTCATATCGTTTTACAACATAGCCTTTGTTAGCAGTAATTACGATGGCTATTATTATTTTGTAAATTCCCCAGTTCATATTCACTAAAAATCTTTATCTTGTTGTTTTAGTAATTCCAAGAAATGATAATAAGACCCAAGCTTCATGTAATTGGAGGTTCATTATCACTTTTCAACATGTATTCTGGAATACTCACTGTGAACCTCTTTAAGCCTGAATGAATATTGGATGTGCTCAGAATCGCATTAAGATAATCAGCTTCTCCTTCTCCCTTTGTTTTAATTCAAACTTGGGAGTTCAGCTTCCCTGGGCCTAGTGATGTGGGGTAACACAATGCCTTTCCTGCTAGTAGGCGAAGGCCAAGTATGGCAGGGGAAACAAGTCGGCCGCAGTCTTTAAAACCAGGGTCATCTCTGTTCCACTAGCGGGGTTACTTCTTACTCTGTGCTTTCTGGGGCAGGTACTGGAATGATCGGTGAGAGCAGTGGCTTTGCAGGCCCCTGACCTGGAGATTCTTGGTTCTTCCCCTTCCTTCAGTGAAGTCTGGCAAATTAATCTTCAAACGTCAGTTTGCCCATCATAAAGATTTCCCGCCATAGGAAAGTTCTGAGCATTAAAAATATATATACCATTTATAAATGGTGTTTGGCATTTTCAATGGTATTTAGACAAGATCTCAAAGGCCTTGACTAATGACGCCACACAACATTATCTGCTCTTTGCCTGAGTTCCGGGAATAGTGTATTTCAAACAAGGTCTGAGGTCTACAAGAATTTCATGTTCCTGATGTATTATCAACGTCGTCATTATCCGGAGGAAGATGATGCTGTAGGAACACACACTCCTAGGCTGTGCATCTGTTCTTGTGTTGATATCTGCGCAAGATGAAGACCGAATTCCCTGGCAGCAGACAACTCAGAGATCTCACCGTAGTTTGAAAAAAGAAGCATGGGGAGAGACCAGGGTTAGATTCACCTTCTTGGGACAGTTCACTGGCAATGAGCATAGTGGCAAATACGCAGTGATGGCGTTTTTCATTACATGGAATTTTTACTTTTCATCATTATATTGGGGGCCACCTTTTCATCAATTGGCTTACTGAGATCATGCATCACTGATTTAAGATGAGATCACAATTTAGGGGCGCCTGGGTGGCGCAGTCGGTTAAGCGTCTGACTTCAGCCAGGTCACGATCTCACGGTCCGGGAGTTCGAGCCCTGCGTCGGGCTCTGGGCTGATGGCTCGGAGCCTGTTTCCAATTCTGTGTCTCCCTCTCTCTCTGCCCCCCACCCCCCGTTCATGCTCTGTCTCTCTCTGTCCCAAAAAATAAATAAACGTTGAAAAAAAATTTTTTTTTAAAAAGATGAGATCATAATTTAAAAGGAACGCTGAAACAATCAAAATTGATACTAACAGTGCATTTGTTTAATACTCTGTACAACACTCTTCTGTGTGCTTTGAATAATGATTTATTTACATACATACTTCACATCCTTTAATCCCTGCTGAAACCATAAGAGGTAAGCACTACTATTTCATCCTCGTTTTACAGATGAAGACAGCAGGAACAGAGAAGTTAAGCAACTTGCCCAAGGCACTGAATGATGACCTCAGGCTTTCACATCCATGATTTTAATTACCATGCAGCTGACCTTCCACAATGACAGTCACTCAACCGATGCTCCATCCTGCGAAAAGTCATCTGACAAGTTGGCAAGAAAGAATGATAACCCATTCTTAAGTCCCTTGTAAGCAATTTAGTTTTAGGAAAACATCACCCATCAAAGTAAATTAAATTAGATGTAAATGTTATTGGTTTCATAGTTTCATTCATATATAATTCATAAATACGCTACTCTATAATCCTTAAAAATCTGTACTTCGTCTTATGTTTATATTTAAATAGCTTTATAAAAATAAAGTTTAAGCCAACCCTGGAGGAACAGAATGAAGTATTTTATGGGGTCCATCCATCTCAAATTTGAGAACATGGTATTATATTTCCTTTTTAGCTCACTCATTTAGGCATTTACAATATCCCTCCTGCTCCAAGGCCAACTAAAATTATTTTTCTTCCCATAAACCTTGACTCTAAACTAACGTGGAAGAACACACTAGCTTTGTTCCAGAGTGGAAACCCAAAGCTTTGGATTCCAGGTGTCCTTTCTTTGCCTTTTCATTCACTCCCTTGCACAATACGTGTGTCCATCTCCTCAACAAAGTGTTCACCACAGTGAAGACAAGGACAACACTCTTCTCATCTGATCATTCCCTCTAGGAAGAACACACAGGTTTCAGGAAGTAGCAGGTGCCCAAGGAATGTCTGCTAGTTTATCAGGGGCGCCTGGCTGGCTCAGTCGGTTAAGCATCTGATTTCAGCTCAGGCCATGGTCTCAAAATTCGTGAACCCACTTCAAGTTATGTGTCTCCCTCTCTCTGTCCCTCCCCCACCCCTGCTCACACTCTCTCTGTCTCTGTCTCTGTCTCTCTCTCTCTCTCTCTCTCAAAAATAAACATTTAAAACATTTTTTAATAAATAAAAAATAAAAATAATTTAAAAAAAGAAACTCAATCAAAAGACCAAGACTCTGCATTTTTCATGCATTTGTTTGCGGTTTTCACAGCCTCCTGGGGGATTAGGGTAAGTCCTGTAACCTCACTACAGCATCTCCACTAAGACCCAGTGGGTCCATGCTGGAGAGTCTGCAGGGACGAGAGCTCACTGGCAGGCTGAAGCAGCCTGGGGGGATTAAGCACCCTGGGGGATTAAGAAGTCCCTCCTCAGGCCGTCTTAGAGAATCTGCCATTTTGCCCCATTCAGTCCAGTTCTGCTCTCTGGTGTTGACCAACTCAAACCTGCTTGGCCCAACGGTTCAGGGAAGCACACATCAAAGGGGATTTTCTTAAGGTTTTTTTTTTTCTTCTTCTTAAAGTTATCCCTACACCCAACGTGGGACTGGAACTCACAACTCTGAGATCAAGAGTCTCATGGTCTTCCAACTGAACCAGCTGGCTGTGCCATCACAGGTGTTTTTAATCTCCATTTCACTGAGGAAACTGAGAGGCCCAGACGCGTTAGAAGATTGTCCCAAGGTCACACTGCTGGTGAGGACGGAAGCCAAGATGGTTTCACATATTTCAATGTGAACTTGGCCATCTGGATCAGAAGCTACTAGAAGACAGGAACTATGTCTCACATCTATTGGCACCCTCCATACCACTTGGCCTCGTCCATAGTAGATTTACAATAAGGACTCCTTCGATGAGTGAATACTTGCATAAATTAATTATTCTGGGGCCATAAATAGAAGCTATATCTCAGATACTGTACCCTACAGTTATTATAGAATGCATCAATTAGCATGTGCTGCTTTGCGGATCAAAGCCACAAGGTGACTCACGAAGCTGTTTGGAGATGATACAGGACTCTGGCAAGAATCTTGCCCAAAGCAGAAGACTACAATATGCTTTGAAAGAGGCAGCAATTGATATGTTGGCTCATGAGGCATACAATATGGGAACAGCCTGAACCACTGCTTGGCTCTGTGCTGGCAATTTTCCTAATTCTCTAAATAGATGTAGCCAGAGCTCTGAAGGGGTGAGATCCTTCCTGCTCAGGCTCAGAGCACAGACACCATTCCCCACCACCCCACTTCCTGGGAGGTCAAGTGGGCAAACACTAAAATGGCTAATTTTGTAACCCGTGCTGGTGGAGGGAAGGGAAAGCCTGGAAGAGTCGAGATGTCTTGGACTGTGTGAGGGGCAGAGCTGTCCATCCAGCACAGGTGGTGACAGTGGCACAGTGGCAAGGGTGAAAGAGGGGCCTATGCCAGCAGCAACGAAGGCCAAGTGCCCAGGCAAGATCAGGACTCGGCCAAGGCTGATGGCAATGGGTAAGCAACCAAGACTTGGCCATGACCACAAGGGCTGTTAGTCTGAAGGCTCCCCGAGGCAGAACAGAAAGAGGCTCAAGGAGGACTGGGCAACATTTTCTGGAGTGTTGGAGGCTAATGCTGGGGCAGGCAGCACTGTATGGACTATTCCCTTGTGGACTCCTAGCCCCTTGACCATGAGCCACTAGAGGGCAGCACCTATGACTGAGTCATCTAGAGCAGGGTCCATACCGGATGCATGGGTGGGTGAAGTGGCCTGGGAGTGGCCAAGCACATAAGCCCCTTGGGTTCCATGGCTAGGCTGGCCATGTGCAACCACTGCCAGTCTTTCTAGTTGGAACTCAACTCTTTTTTTTTTTAGTATTTATTTATTATTTTTGAGATGCAGACAGAGCACAAGCAAGGGAGGGGCAGAGAGAGAGGGAGACACAGGATCCGAAGCAGGCTCCAGGCTCCAAGCTGTCAGCACAGAGCCCGACGCGGACTCGAGCTCATCGACCGCGAGATCATGACCTGAGCTGAAATCGGATGCTTAAGCGACTGAGACACCCAGGCGCCCCGTCAACTCTTAAGACTCAAATGAGAAGACCGAGAGGCTCCCAACTGGAATGTACTTTTGAAGGAAGGAACCCTTTGTCCCGGGGTGTCCACCCCCAAACAGGTCTCTAGGCTGTGCAAACACAGAGCATGTCCCCTTATCATTGCAGAGTCCCCAACCACAGATGCTTCACAAGTAGTCCAAGTGCTCCTTTTGGGTCTGGACATGTTTGTGATGTCAGCTGATGTTCCAGCAGATGTTATTGCTGTTTCAGAAGAGTGCCTTCCTTTGTGTGGATTCAGACTTCTCCGAGGTTGCCGTCGCTGGTCCTGTGGGGCTGTGTGTGCCAGTGAGTACCAGTGTTCCAGCTCAAGGAGTCTCCCCTGGTGATAGAGAAAGAACTACAAGCCCCGAGATGCCGGGATGGATGAACTAGTCCAAGCTTCACCTGAAGCTGAAAGAGAATACGGAAAGGAAACACGTGAACTTGGCTGAGAACAATTCAGGCTGATGTCCTACTCGTGGGGTCATTTTAGGTTCATTAGTGCACTGGGGGCAATGCTGATAATGGGTTAGAACACCGAAGTAACATGATTTTAAGGAAACATAAGGCAAAAACACTCTAAGAGCAGTTGGGGGTTTGGCGATACATTGAAGGGAGCAGAAGTTGTCACTGTCGTTGGGGTCTGTGCGTGTGGTGGCCAGGCACTGGCACTTTTAATAAAAACTGGTTAAAGGTCCCAATGGACATGAATGAGAGACTGGGGAAAAGAAGAATATGTCAGGAGCCAGAGGGAAGCTCTCAGGGCCCAGGAGGCAATTTGCAGCAGAGCCGGTATAGACCGCGGTCGGAGCAGATCACACAGGATCATCACGGATGCTCCTGAGCCAGGTGATAGCTAAGTGACAACCAAGAGAGATGGGGGAAACCTCTAAGAGATTCCTAAGGCCTCTCAGATATTCTTGGGGAGAAGAATGGACTGTGTCATAACTGAGCAGAGTAGGGGTTCAAGTGGTTATAATTTGGAAAATTCATGTGGTCTAGTGAACCCCACACATAGAAAAAAACCTGAATCTGTAACATTCAACCGACTGCTTACTAGACAAGAGACGCCTAGTAAGGGTTTGCACCACTGACCGGACCTCACTTCCCGGGCTGGTGACCCCAGGACCATCCGGTACATAAGCCCTAGACCTTGAGGTCCCCTGAACTGGCTGCATGACTTAGCAAACTTTTGTGATTCTGGCTCCTGCAAGGTGGCCTAATTCAGGATCATCAGAAAGAGAGGCTTTACTCATTTGGTTGCCCTTGTTCAACACAACCTACCCATCTCTCAGGAGTGAGGGCCCGACCCTTAGCTCCTATGTGTAATCATAAAATAAAGAGCATCTAATCTCCTCCCTATCCAGTCCTCTTTCTACCTTTATCTTCAATTCCTTAGCAGCTCACTTCATGTGAAATAGTTTCAGAAATGTCTAAAAGTCATTTTGAGTGAACTTATCTCTCTGTAAGATGAAGGAAAGGACGTTTTCTTTGATTTCTTTTTCCACTCTCCCTCAGTTTTCCGGCACACTATCACAGAGACGGCAGAGATTTGCCAACTTATGAACGTGCATCCATGGTATGACAAATCAAAGGAATGGATGAACAACAACAGCAACAAACCCCAGTTAACCAACTGCCTGGTTTTTCTTTTGCCTCCTTTAACTCCTCAATCGCTCCTCCCACTACTAACCCACAAGGCCCGCAGTTGTGGCCGGAGTAGCAAGATGGCACAGGAGAAGCCGATGTCTCAAAGAGGAAAGACAGCTTTCGTTGGAATTAATACCTTTTTCTTACCCTGATCTCGTTTTAAAGTGGCTTCTTTCAGTTTTTCTTTGCTTAAGAATAAAACGCGCAATTGAACTAAAACACAGCACCACAAGCGGTCACATCTGAGAATCCTGGACTCCGGGTTGAATCCTGGCTGATGGCTGCCTGCTGCTTTTACCTCTTTTCTTCAACGGTAAACCCAACTCTCAAGTTTCTTTCTGCAAAAACTCCTTTTATCTTGCTCTTTAAAAGAATCTCATTAGCACATTTTGTCTTTCTTTAAGAATGTTACTGCGTGTTAACCATAGCAAAAGGAACTCTGTAATCAGTCCCAATCTTTGAATATTCTCCCTTAGTTTGTAGAAGGAATGAGATAATCAAAACAATCCTTGACCCCCAAGAAGAAAACAACAACCAACCTGAGCAGAGCTGGAGAAGTGAGTCTGGTGGGGAAGTTTCCCTGAATCATAAACAAATCAATGAAGCTCCATTAAAGAAGAAAAGATCTGAGTGTTCTCCAGATTTCATTAGGAAAGAAATCATTACATATGCAGGCATGAGTCCTTTTCTTGCTTTTCAAGGAGCCACTTAAACACAAAGGCAGTGAGGAAATGTTCTTTGCAAATGCATCATTGACATGCAGCAGATATTCCTGGGCCCAACATAAGGTGGAATTTGGCCACTCTTTGCAAGTTTTCCTACTCCCCCCTCTCCTTCCGTACAACCCATTGTCACCCGAAGATTTCTACCGGTCTGTGGCCTCAGAGACAATCCTCCACATGTTGGGAACATGTTTCAGTACATTTCTGGAATGACCAGATGCCCCTGAACAAGCCCTAGGCTGTGGGCAAGGAGTATGGATTATCTTGGTCTTTTCTTCTCCGGTCATTTCCAATTCACTAGAACTCACCTGTGTGGCCAATTCAGGAACCAGAAGTCTGATGCAGTGGGGGAATCATTTCTTTCCTTCTTTAAGAATTTATGTGCATGGGGGCACCTGGGTGGCTCAGTCGGCTAAGCGTCTGACTTCAGTTCAGGTCATGACCTTGTGGTTCACCAGTTCAAGCCCTGCATTGGGCTCTCTGTCCTCAGCACAAAGCCCACTTTAGATCCTCTGTCTCCCTCTCTCCCTGCCCCTCTCCTGCTCTCGCTGTCTCTCAAAAATAAAAGAATAAACTTTAAAAAAAAAAGGATTTATGTGTACGTAAGATGAACATTTAAGTTTTTATGGCAGGTATGTTTTATTTAACATGTGAGGGGAAGCCCAAACTATTGTAACTGAGTATTTAAAACTCTATTCTTGGAGAGCCTGCGTGGCTCAGTTGGGTAGGTTAAGCATCCAACTCTTGACTTCGGCTTAGGTCATGATCTCACTGTTTGTGAGATCAAGCACCGCATTGGGCTCTGTGCTGACAGTGCAGAGCCTACTTGGGATTCTGTCTCTCCCTCTCTTTCCGCCCCTCCACCTCTCTCTCGTTCTCTAAAATAAATAAGCATTTAAAAATAAATAAATAAATAAATAAATAAATAAATACATGCATACATATTCTTTTGTTTATATAAGAAGTAAGTAAATTTGGTTGCTGCAAAACAAAATTGAAAAAAAAAGAAAAGAATTTTGTAACATTATAAGTAAAGTTTTCCCCTCAACCATCTCCTCCTAATGTCATGCCCCAGAGATGACCATTGCTAATTAGGTAATGGGCTTTCAATGAAATGAATGCGATTGCATTAAATTAAGACTGCCCCCCATCCTTGGGTCACTGGGAAACAATGATATCAATATCGATGTGCGGTTATTAATTTGCCACCACTCTTGTCTTGCTTTTGCCTTCATATTCCATGAAAGGATGGCACTTAGCACCACAGGATTGGCTCACATTCCAGGCACCTGGCTCAGCGCTGCTTTCGTCCAAATCTTATACCCATTCTGAGTGAACTCATTTACCTTCATCCTTTGGTTCCTGTATACTACAATTCCCAGCCCAAGCCTTGCCTGCCGACTGAATAGACAGACAGACAGCCCTCCCTAGAGGAGCCGTGGGCTTCTCAGACACATCTTGGGAGTGACCCACTCCTGTTTATGGACCATCATGCCTCTGTCTATCCAAGCTACAGAGCCAGAAAATCAGAAACTATCCTAGGCTCTACCCTTCATGACCCACCTCCCATCCCATTCAACACCAAACCCTCTGCATTTTCCTCTCTAAACCCATATCAAATTCACGCCGCCTCCCACTGGAATGACTCACAGCCTCATCTCTTCCCACCCAGATTGGCAAGATTCTGCCAACTTCATCTGCAAAGTACATCTCAAATCAGCTGTCTTCCCCGCATCGCCAATGCCACTGCCTCTTCCTTGCCAGGGACAACCGAACCAGCTTCCTAGCAGATTTCTCTGCTTCCAGTCGTGCTTTGCAGAGTAGCCAGGATGACTTCTACTCCTCCTTTGGTCCCTAAATGAATGTCACTGCCTAAGGAGGCCCTCCCTTGGTCACCCATTGAAGTGGACCCACCCCCTCCATACTTGACTATGACATCATAGAATTCCATTCATACCACTTACCGCCATTTGTAAACATAAATTTATTTGGTGTCTAGTTAAACTCGGCTCTCTTATTGTAAGCTGTCCTGGTCACTACCATATCCCCAGCACCTAAGCTGTCACCTGACACATGGTAGGCATTCAAAGAATATTTGTTGAATGAATGAACGACTGGTGTTTTCTAATAGGTCTCCCTCTCTTGCCCTTCTGTTATTCTATTCTCAAGCTAGAGAGGTTTTTCTAAGTTGCAAATATGATCTCATCATCTGCTGGTTAGAATTTTAGAATTTTTAGGGAATTAACAAGAATCAATTCAAACTCCTTTATGCTATCTGCCATTTTCCCAGACACAGCTCATGTCACATTGGTACTCCCTAAACTTACCCACCCTAATCTCCTGCCGTTTCCCACAAGGGCCACACTTTTGTGATTCCGTCTTCTTTTTTTCCTTCAACATCCCACATGCACTGTGTCCTGTCCTGAAAACCCTCCCTTGGTTCTTCAAACACTGATCTTGGTGCCACTTCTACTCCTATCAAGTTTAGGCATTTCAAAACACGTTAAGGAACTACGTTTTCCCCCACTGGTTTGTATGTTTCTTGAGGACAAGCACCACGCCATTCACCTTTATATTTCCAGTACTTTCCGTTGTACTCAGAAAATAGTGGGTGCTCAACAAAATTGCATTAATGGGGCTATACAATAATTAACATCTGGTAAAGCAAAGACAGCAACAGTTAGGACAGACCCGTCAGACAGATATTGGCTACAAACACTGGTGACCCACATGAGCATGTGCTGGCTAGATGTCAGCTGGGTCCGATGAGTCAGTGAATGAATGAATGAATGAATGAATGAGTAAAGACTGAAGACCCTCCTTTCTGTGCCTATCCCTGTGCTTCTTCCAAGGACAAGCAGCAGCAGAGTCCATCTCTCTGTCCAGGTCCCCCACAGTGGCTCTTCTCGAATGCTCTCGCCAGCCCAGAAGTCAGCACCAGGCTCCAGACAGCCCTGTCTGCATGTCTGCTTGAGTTGTGACCACATCACTTGCTGCCATTTGACTGGAGAGAGGTTCCCTTGAAACACATTCATGCCGCACGTTGAGTTAACACAGTTCAGCTGCAGAGTGATGTATTGTTCAGGGAGTAATTATCAGAACTTCTTGTCAACCCTGCTCCATTTCACTGAGGGGGAAAAAGATGTATTTTGAACAAAACAAGCCCAGGACACAGCACTTGTAGGAATTAGCTGATGAATGAGAGATAGAAGGCACGATGCTGGCCCTAGTGGGGGATGTAATCCTCACCAGATGAACTCAAGCCAACCTGCTTCTAAATAAATATGACTCTCCACGCTCGGCCCAGCCCACGTCGGGCTGACTCCACAGTTTTCCATGGTTTCCTTCCCTTAGAAGGCATCATGTAAATGGAGATCTGAGTAGCATTTTACCCTTTTCCTTCTCAGCCCTTCCCTTCCCTTCCTTTTCCTTGGCTCACCCAACAGGTCTGCTGTAAATATGCTACTTTATCCCCATCTCCAGGAAAGGGTCGGTTCTAATCTCTAGCCTGACTCCCCTACACCCCAACCCTGGAAATGCCTGGAATAAATGAAGTTTCCAATCCAGAGCAAGCAAGAGGTGCACTGACATAAACTGGCAAACAGCACATAGGTATACGTTGTGCCAGACGGTGACAAGTGATCTATCTGATATTTGATACATGTCACATCAGAGACACCAACATAAATTTGGAACAGTATTCTGTAATAAACTCATGAGATTGCTAATAATCCAGAAAATACAGGGTCCAGTGAGCTGGATGGCGATGCAGTCCAATGAGCTAACATCTCTGTGTCTGACCGTCTGCAATCCAATTTGATGCCTGAATTGGATTTGATCCACTTTGCAGGAAGGAAAGAAAGAAGAATCAGAAATTGGGAGGAGAGAAATCATACTTTGCTAGGTCTTCTTAGACCACGGGCATTTTGCATCGAATTCTATCTTCACAGCAATCCAGAGAAATCCACACATAGGCCCGGCAGTTGTGTTCCTGGTTTGCGGACCAACAACACGGGATCCAGAAGGTCAGGATACACACCAAACGCATGAAACATCTGGGCAGGGTGGACGCTTGGGCTACAGATCCCCACTGTGGTGCCCCCAAACTCCTTCCACTGAATCATGTTGCTTCTTAGTAAAATGGGGTGCGGAGTCTCTAAAATGATAAACATAGTAACAGCAACTACCAGTCCTAACATCTCCGTGCTCAGCACTGTTTTGGGACTTGACATGCATCAACTCCCCTGAGCCCCCCAACAAATGTAGAGAGTAGAGTCCACCTTACTCCCATTCTACAGATGAGCAAACTGAGGCACCAAGAGTTAATGCAACTGATAAGCGTGGGTAAGTAGTAGGGCTGGACTTTGGAACTAGGCAGGTTGCCTTCCAAGCCTGGGCTCTGCCACCAACACTATAGAAACAAACACAATTGGTGCTATGTATCCTATTCCCAAGATGAGCCCTGGAATTGACCTCATCACTGACCTCTGCCTCTCAGGCCGATGTAATTGCCCACCTTGGCCTGAGAGAGAAGAGCTGAGGCCCCAAACATCTTGGCTCTGGACGAGCATGAGGCTGACCTTTAGGAAGAATGCTGTAATCAGATGGAAGAAAAGAGGCCATTCTTTGGAGACAAGCCATTAAAGCTTAGGGATAATATTTTCAATTTATGTTGCTTCTGCCTTGCTGAGGAATCACAGGCTATCTATTCTAATTTTATTTTTAATGTTTGTGTGATGAGTTCGCTGAGATATTCCTCCCCCAACCTCCCCAGCATGGCATTATTTCTCCCATCCCTTCTATTTCCCTGAGGGAGCCTTGGGTTAAGCTGTCTGCTCGTTATCCACAATGTATTAATAGCCACCTCTGTCCGACAGCGTGCTGTTGTTCCTCCAACATGCATATGAGGCGAGCAGGGAACACAGTATTCTTTTGGGTTAAAAAAGTAAATAAAAAGACAGTGTGTGGGAAGTGTGGGGAATCGGCTAAGGAAGGGAGAGTGTAGTGTGTGTTATATGGAACAAGAACACGTTGGTCTCCTTGTAAAGCCTGCCAGTCAGAAGAACAAGTGCCTCAGAAACTTCTTTTCTTGATTTTTTTAAGGTGTTTTATTTTATTTATTTTATTTTTTAATGTTTATTTATTTTTGAGAGAGACAGAGAGCAAGCAGGGGGAGGGGCAGAGAGAGAGAGAGAGAGAGAGAGAGAGAGACACAGAATCCGAAGCAGGCTCCAAGCTCTGAGCCATCAGCACAGAGCCCGATGCAGGACTCAAACCCACAAACAGTGAGGTCATGACCTAAACCAAATTCGGTTGCTTAACTGACTGAGCCACCGAAGCGCCCCAAAATTACCTGACTTTTTTAAACATTTTTTTTACATTTATTTATTATTGAGAGACAGAGAGAGACAGAGCATGAGCGTGGGAGGGGCAGAGAGAGAGAGAAACACAGAATCCGAAGCAGGCTCCAGGCTCCGAGCTGTCAGCCCAGAGCCCAATGCAGGGCTTGAACTCACGCACCGTGAGATCATGACCTGAGCCAAGGTCTGATGCTTAACTGACTGAGCTACCCAAGCGCCCCAGAAACTTCTTTTCAACTACTGATTTCGCGATAGGAGGTGAAGTCTAGAAATATGGATTCCGATCTGTGCAATGGTGTGGTAGTCATGTTTTCTAAAATAGAGTCAAGACATAGGGTCGTGGACGATTTCCAGGTACCAGGAGTAGTCTGAGAGACAGTGGGGATTCTCACTGACTGGGACCCCCCCAGACATTTCTGTGGTTTGTGGGGGTGGCGGGAGGGGGCTGTAGGGGTCTGTAGGGCGAGGCCCAGTGTAGGGGCTCTGCTGCCTGAATCAGACACAGTGTGCAAGTGAATGAGTGGACAGTCTCAACGCCAGAACAGAGCATTTCACAATGGCATTTCTGGCATAGTATGAGCCTAGATGGAGAGCCCCTGGCAGTTGGGCAGCCTGCTGGCATCAACAAAATCACACCTCATGACCTCATTGTTGTGCTGGACAGCTACCTGAGCATAAAAGTAAGGTAGAAAACACTAAGTTGTTTATTACTATTACTATTATTGTTAATTATTGTTATTACTCTTACAAATGAGAATTTCCTGTTATTCTTTTTTAAATTATTTATTTTCTTTTTATATATATATATATATTTTTTTAACATTGATTCATGTATGAGAGACAGAGCGTGAGCAGGGTAGGGGCGGAGAGAGGGAGACACAGAATCCGAAGCAGGCTCCAGGCTCCGAGTTGTCAGCACGGAGCCCGACACAGGGCTCGAACTCACAAGCTGTGAGATCATGACCTGAGCTGAAGTTGGATGCTCAACTGACCAAGCCACCCAGGCAGCCCCTAAATTATGCTTAAACGAGACCATCTCAACTCTCATTTTCATCCAAAATGAAGGGACAGCAGCTAAAATGCTACCAACCCTTCATGCCAGTCGACACCCCCAAGATAACAATATTTCCTGAGTTTCCATTTTCTGTTGCTCTGGCCACTGTGGAGGAGAGTGGGGGTGAATATAAACACACAGAGAATTGCATCCAGCAATGACCACGGATGTCCCCGGGACGTCACCATCTACACCCCACAGATAAACCACTTAATTGGCGTGACTTGAGAAAGCAAAGCTTTTCTAATCTGTCGTGTGTGTCCCTCCTGCACTGCACAGAACACAGCGATTGAGATCTCCAACTTACCCTACCCCTGAAGAGCCTCAGAGCTTTTCACTGGCACCAGATTCTGTTTTCTAAGAAGGTTGCTAGTGAGTTAGCTAATGCATCCTCTGAGATTGGTGTACCTAATGAGAGCTCATTATCTCCCCAGTCTGCTGGAGTTGCAATTGCCCAACCTGACTACAAATCAGAAGGACCAGAGTGCTGGTTCCACTACAGACTCCCGAGCGCCACCTCCCAGACCTCGTGGGAAGCAGATCCTCATGGGGTGGGGCTCAACCATTGGCATGTTACATGAGCTCTCCAGGTGATTCTTTGCGTCATCAGATTGGGAGCCATTGACAAGAGGGGGAAACTTACTCGAAGGGAGTAAGACACTCCTCAGGTGGGCTAAATGAAAGAACATGCCACGGGTAAGAGTTGGTAGAAGGACCCAGTGGAGATTCCATTAAGTGACAGGACAATTACTGATGAGGTCTAGGGGCACTAGGGAAGGCATCTGGGCTTTGGGGCACCAAAATAAGGAATATAAGTGGTTCACATTCAGACAACACCTACTTTATGGCCTTGCCCATGAGCAGTATGGCCACTACAGACGGCCTCGCCATGTTGGCGAACGTGGACAGGAATATTTTTCTCCCAGCAACCCTATGCCTGCTGTAGGCCGATCCTAAACCAATGCTGACCCACAACAAGGCATTATGACTCTCCCTTCCTGGATCCCCCTCAATCCCCATCCTCAATGACAAAATGTATCAGTGCAAGTGTTGCCTTAGTGCACAATCATTTGAGAACCCTCTGCTGGGTCAACCTTGTTTTTCACTTCTAGTTGTATAAACAGCTGGGCTCTTGGCCTTCAGTTCCCTGACAAGCCTAATTATCACACAAGAAATAATCCTGACCACAGTGGCCCTGGCAAGGCAAGCCCAGAGTTGCCAGAGACAGCTGCCCCCAGACTCATGGCTGCTTTTCCAGCTCCATGACAAGGCCCTCAGGGAAGGCTCCCCAGGCCTGTGACTTTCCAGCCTGGATGGTTCCCAGGCATTCCTGCATCCTGGAAGAACCCTCTGTCTCATGCTCCTTCAAGACAACAGCAGTAAGCATTTGTTCCAAGTCCTCCATGAGCCAGACTCTTTGCCCAACCCTTTACATACATTATTGTTCATCTTGATCACAAACCTGCAGTACATGCATTGTTTCCAGCTCAGAAAAGTGAATTTTGGAGAAATTCAGAGTCTCTTATCCTAGATCACACAGCCAATAAGTGGACTTTTTGGTGTTCTGGTATTCCAAGAAGCCATGATATTTTAATAACTGGGATTTGAGTCCATTTGTTGTTATAAAAAAATATTTTCATATTCAAAACATATGAACTCTTTGGGGCTCCTGGGTGGCTCAGTCGGTTGAGCGTACGACTTCGGTTCAGGTCACAATCTCACGGTCCGTGAGTTTGAGCCCTGTGTCGGGCTCTGTGCTGACAGCTCAGAGCCTGGAGCCTGTTTCAGATTCTGTGTCTCCCTCTCTCTGACCCTCCCCCTTTCATGCTCTGTCTCTCTCTGTCTCTAAAATAAATAAATGTTAAAAAAATTTTTTTTAAATATGAACTCTGAATCACTTATGTTTTCTGATCAAAATCAATGACTCCGTTCGTTATTCAATTAAAAAAAAAAAAAACCTATATCCAAACTGCAAATCTAAGCAAGTGTTTGCCTGACAGGCCAGAGTGAACAACCATATTGTGTTATTGCAACGCTTCTCTTTCAAGAATAAATCTTACTTGGGGCACCTGGGTAGCTCAGTCAGTTGAACGTCTGACTTCGGCTCAGGTCATGATCTTGTGGTCTGTGAGTTCGAGCGCCACATCGGGCTCTGTTCTGACAGCTCAGAGCCTGGAGCCTGTTTCAGATTCTGTGTCTCCCTCTCTCTCTGCCCCATCCCCACTCGCACTCCGTCTCTGTCTCTCTCTCAAAAATAAATAATAAACATTTTTAAAAAGGATAAATCTTACTCTAATTCAAAAATTTTCCGGGGCGCCTGGGTGGCGCAGTCGGTTAAGCGTCCGACTTCAGCTAGGTCACGATCTCGCGGTCCGTGAGTTCGAGCCCCGCATCAGGCTCTGGGCTGATGGCTTGGAGCCTGGAGCCTGTTTCCGATTCTGTGTCTCCCTCTCTCTCTGCTCCTCCCCCGTTCATGCTCTGCCTCTCTCTGTCCCCAAAATAAATAAACGTTGAAAAAAAAAATTTTTAAAAAAAAAATTTTCCAAACAAGTGGGATGCAATGATGATAGTATGAAAGTTGATAAATTACCCGCACTGGATCTGTCGTCTACACCTGAGGAAAACAAAGGCACCAAGACCAAAGAGCATGCTGTTGTAGAACAACAGCACAAACGTGGAGCTCTTCCTGTATTAGTGAGCCCAGGAAAGCACCGCAGACTGGGTAGGTAACAAACAGTACTTTCTTTCTCACAGTCCTGGAGGCTGGAAGTGCAAGCTCAAAGCGTTGGAAGGTTTGGTTTCTTCGGAGGCTTCTCTCCTCAGCTACAGCTAGACCTCTTAGCACTACGTTTTCACATGGCCTTTTCTCCGTGCACGAGCATCCCCTTCTTCTTCTTCCTCTTCTTCCAAGGCCTTCAGTCATATTGGATTGGGACCACATCCTATGAACTCATTTAGCCTTAATTACCTCCCTGAAAACCCCATTCCAAATACAGTCATGTTGGGACTTAGGTCTTCAAGGTACGAATTTTGAGTGTGACATGATTGAGTTCCTAACAGCTCCTTATCAACTAGAGTCCAGTTCATGAAAAGAAAATGTTCCAACATGTCTCTGGTGGCACTTTCTTATGTAACATGGGAACTCATTTCCTGGGCGTCAACCCCGGCTTCATTTTCGTGCCCTTTGCTCCAGATCTGTGCATGTACATTTCCATTTTTATACCTTCTTGCAGGCCCCTTCTACTTTACATTATGTCGTAAATATTTCCGCACAAGTTAGTTGCTATGATTTTAATCTCAGTGGTTTCACATTTTGCACACAGTGTGACACATTAAGCATTGAACGTTCTCAGTAAGAAAGGGAAGAAGCTACTCTGGAGGTGGGGCTGGGAGGGTCTGAGGAGAAACGCAGCAGCTGGCGACCTCTCCTCCCTCAGTCCAGCCAGGAAACAAGATGGAGGACTGAGGGTAACTCTGTGGAACACGGGTCTATCCAGAAGAAGGTGGATTTTTGTACGAAGCAGTGTTGCTCATCGGACACACTAGGATTTTGATCTTTTAATCACTCACTTACTAGCAAATGATTCTGGTGAATCCCCTTTGCTCTGAGACCTGGATTCCCACCCTGTGAAGGAAGAATGCCTACCTCACGGGTTCAGGATGAAATGTGATAACGGGTAGGGTGTCTAGTATACAGTAGGTGCTCCAGAGGCCTTAGATGAATGGCTGAGGAGATAAGGACCATTGGAATCCCCTTCAAACACACTGAACACATGGGCTTTTGGTGAGATAGACCCAAATTCCAGTGTCTACCCCCCACCCACTTACTGAGGGCTCACCCCAGCTCACCAGTTACCTGCTTAGAGACCTTGGGCAAATCATTTCACCTGTCTATACCTCAGTTTGTGATAATACTACCTAATAATGAGTTTCTGGTGAGAATTAATGTATGTATCTAAGGTGCTGGGACATGGTACTTCTTGATATCTGGAAGATAGTAAACGGCATTTAATTTATCCAGAAAAAATACTGAAAACCAGACCTAAGCTTTGCTTTGCCTCTGTGGCATTGAAAGAGTTATTCAATATCCCTGAGCCTTGGTTTTCTCATAAATAAAGTGAAGTGACTATAATAATGATTATAGGATATATCATAGGGCATATAATAATAATCTTAGATAATGAATGCTTAAATAATGAACTAGAGTATCCAAAATCCTGATAAAGTGCCTGGTACATGGAAAGTTTCCGTAAATCTTTGTAAATGAAAGAGAAACGAAAGAAGACTTGAGGAGTTCCAATCCACTGACGAACATCATAGAAGCAATTGTGTAGACGAGTAATGTGTTATTTTAGGAGTCAACAATTCAAGGATCCCCTTCACCAAAGCAGACTGTTTGTGTTCTCTTTTCTAAGTGTTCATCACCAGCTCTCTGACACTCGTGATGTGCTGAGGGCTCTCACGTCTGACATTCAGAGTCCTCAAGTCATTTCCATCGTTCAAGATAGAAGTCCTGTCCTCAAGAACACAGGCAGAGAAGGAAAGTAATTGCTCTGGAAACCTTTCCATGTGGACAAAAGAGGACCCGGCTGAGACATTAAAACCTCTGTTGCATTTTCAGCCCCTCACATCTCTAATTCCAGCAACACAAACTGGCATCAGATTCATCTTCCTAAAGCCCAACCCCAGATAAGGCACTTTCCAGCTTAAACACACAGTTTTCTTATTGTGGGGCAAATTATGTTTTGGGGGAAAAAAACCCAAAAAACAAAAAAACCTCAAACTCAATATTCAGAATGCTCTGCTCTAGAACCTGCCCCCTATCTACCTCCCTGGCCTGACCTCCCACAAATCCCCAAAGTTACTGCCATGTGCTGAGCCAGCCCCATTGCTTACTGAGCCTGCATTACTTTCCTGTGAGTTACCCTATTGGTTACAGAGCCTGGATCACTTTCTCCGTGAGTTCACACCTCGTCAATCTCCCTCTGTTAAAATTCTGTCCAATCTTCATGAGCTATCTACCCTTGGAAGACCTCACTAGCTCCTCCCTATCTGTTGTGTTTTCTCATTCCTTTTACTCCAATCAACTCTTAATGGCTCCTTTCATCTTATATTTAACCATAACAGTTATTTGTATGTCAATTCTTATCCCCATGTCCACACCCCTATCGAAGTATAACATCCTTCAGGGCCAGGAAGACCATGCCTGGCCTCATACTT
>NW_024412377.1:7790745-7886387 GCF_014898765.1 Herpailurus yagouaroundi | reverse complement strand
CAGGGCCAGGAAGACCATGCCTGGCCTCATACTTTGCAGTATACACACATTTAAATACTCGTTGGATTCAGTTACACTTGCCAGGATCCAGAAGCCAGTCCAAAGGATTTTTTAAATAGTTTGTATTTTTAAAAATCCAGTTCAAATAGTTATTCAGCAATCATTTTCTGCACACTTGCTGGATGGCAAGATACAGATAGATAGATAGATAGATAGATATAGATAGATAGAAAGAAATTTTTTTTTTTTTTTTTTTACTGCTCTTGACAAGATTTCAAGCTGACATTAATAAGACCAATGTAGGGACTTGACTGAGGCTAAGGAAGCCAACTGCACAAGTGCAGGGTGCAGGGAGCCCATAATTACTACAGTTCACTGGGGGGCCCTAAGGTAGCAAGATAGCTCACACTACGTGGGACGATGCTCATGGAAATGGTCACCAGATCCAAAGGCATTTTGGGTTGTGACCCTTCAGGAAGCACTGAATAAAAGCCAGAGATGCTGCTAAACATCCTACAATGGACAGGACATCACCATTCTACACAACAAAGGATTATTCATGGCCAAATGTCAATAGTGCCTGAGGTTGAGAAACCTTGGTTTACAAAGAAGGATGATGGGTGCAGTGGCCTTGGGCCAGTGGCTTCTCACTCTGGACATAGCTGGCAGAGGGGATTCTGTGCAGACCTTGGGCTCCAGGGCAATGCACCAGTTGCTTAATATAACACTGGACCTCATCTGCAAATCACATTTCAGGTTGGCTAGTTGATCTGCTCTTATCAAAATAAGCCAGGTATGAGGAAGGGCTAAAAGCATGAGAAACAAATTCCAGAGACACCAGGGATGGTAAAATAAGAGAGAGAGAGAGAGAGAGAGTAAATGTCATTTGCAAAGTCCATAAACTCAGCAGGTACACTGTAGCTGTGCAAGACCATTAGCCCATGAAAATTAATTCTAGTTTTCATTCAGTAGTAACCGGCATTTAAAAAAAAAAAAAAAAAAAAAGACAAGTAATTTTGAACAGCGCCATCCCAGCCAACGCCAACTACTTGTCTATCTGGGGTGAGGCACTGTCAATCACTGAGTCCATGAAGCAGAAAAACAGTAATTTCAGAGAGCTTGCAAATCACCCAAACAGCAGCCTGTTTTCACTCCTTTCTTCCATTTAAAAGCATTTGAGAATAAGCTAGATGGAAAGCACTCCTCTGAAAATTTGAAGATAGAAGGTTTATTGGTTCTCTTCCGACCAAAAGAGGGAAAATAAGGTAGTGGCCACAAAGAAAATGAAGTGTGCGTTTCTCCCACTTCACATCTAATGAATGAAATAGTCAGACAGTCAACCTCGGTTGAGGGGGGACAATGAGCTGTACATCACTCGATTTGCAGGCTGTAAGTAATGGGTGCCCGAGTCATAGAAGACGACTCTGATTCTTCAACAAATAAAAATACCTGCCTTTTAGAGAAATGTTGATATCTGTTAATATAGGCTGAAATTGTTGCCGTAAAAATGGGGCCTGTAATTCATAATAACCACGAACATCCAATTCCCACAAGGAGCTTGGAAATTTGTGGGGAAGAAATTCTCGTTCTATTTTGAGGCCAGACCTTTCTGGTTTGACAAGTATTAACAAGAGCTGGCGAATGTTTTACGAGGAGCATGGTCATTAATGTGTCACCTTTTGAGATAGAGTGGGAGTCCCTTCCTATAAAGAAAATTTTAGAGCAGAGTCAAAAACTATGTCATGCTCTTTTTATCTCCTCGATGGAACACATCTAAAGAAGAACAATGAATTAAAATGTCCAAACTTTGGGTTGTTGTTTTTTTTCCCCTGTGTCCAACTGCTTGGTGTCACTTTCTAAAGTTTATGTCCTCGTCCCATCTTACCAGAGACCATTTCCTCTTGAGACTACAAAACAAAGGATACTTGAATATCAGTTTGATGGTGAAATACACATGATTATCTACATCAATAAGCATCCTAAAGCTAAACTCAGTGGATGTGACCAGTCACTTCGTTCTCTCGGTACTGGGCTCCACTGCACTTATTCTGCCTGTCCTGTAGGTCAGGAGAAGCAGGACCCAGAATCCCTGGATTCTTAATCCAAAATTCAGACTGAACATTTCCCTCTTTGCTCCCCCTTGGTCAAGAGGGCAAGTAACCAGAGCTGGTACTGCTGAGAGGTTCTACCAATCCAACATAAAATTCAACATGGGATTAAGAGCCATACTCTTGGTGTCTTTTCTGGAATTGGTTCTCTGCCCTATGGCCTCGGAACAAAGGAAATCAATCTGATCTGCATAAAGATCAAATCCCGGTCAGGCACAGAGAGAATTTTGAAGAAATTCTTTCTTCCATGGACGGATGGGAGGCGCGTTGGATGAACAGATGCACGGGTAAATGGAAAAGAGGTAAGTGGATGGGCCGATGGCTACATAAAGGAATGGAGAGAAGGCTAATTGGATGGATGGGTAAAGACACCAAGATGAGGCAATTATATGGTTACATTGTCAAGGGAACAGAAAAGAGGGCTTAATTACATCTGGCAGAAGGCAATACAGAAGCAGAAGACTTCAAGACAAAGCCTTTAAGTGTTTCCAGAAGGAGATCTCTCAGAAGCAAAAAAGGTCTGAACCAATATGAGAAAAAACAGAGTTTAAGCTGTGGTCACAGTGATGAGTGGCCCAGGGTGACCCAGGGTAAGTGTAACAAGAGGTGAGGTTTTCTACAGGAAAGAGTGATCTGCCAGCTACTTGGATCACTACTCGAATGAGTTCTGAGGATTTTTATACCCCAGCACAACCGTATTGTCATTGTAATGATATCCTATTCGATTCTGCATTTCCTTCGGCTCGGAGGAAAACTTTTCCTTCACCGGCTTGTGTTCAAGTAGTCCGGGGCCTGGGAAGTAATTGACAACAGACAGACTACCAGAGAGAAGTTGCTCATAAGCCGTGACTCCATGAACAGCCAGGGGTCAGGGTCTATAGGTCCGCTTGGCAGGGTGCGGGTGTGTATGGGAGGTTCTGATGGACCCTTTTACACGATGTTCTTGAAATGTTACAATGTTAAAGGTCAGTCACCTCCCTGACTGCAGACTCCCTCGAAGACGGGAGCAAGGGGTACTGGCAGCCGAATTCCCAAGAAGCCCTCATTTAGTCAGATAAGGGACGTTGCGATAAGATTTCGTTCTGCATCTGCTATAACCCAGATGTTTTCAGTGTACAGTAATCTTGATGTCACTCTGGACCCTTTATTTCTCTATCCTTTGTCTGGCTGTGGCTCTCCTATCATCCCAAGGTCACACGAAGGACCTTGGATTTGGTCCCTTGATGAGGAGAGCTTCTGAAGGATTTAAAGCAAGGTGACTCGGGGGGATCTGGAACTGAATTTCCAAAAGCGAACCCCAGCCTCAAGAGCCGTGCAAACAGCAGAAAGACCAATGGCTCCAGAGAGGAGAGTGAGGCGCGTGTCCGTGTGCAGCACTCGAGACCCACAAGAGCGCCCAAGAGGAGGCAGACCACCATGCCGGGGATGCGGGGCAGGAGCAGGGCCCCCCGTGGGCTCTCTTCTGCCACGTACGGGCGGCAGGGCACCTGCTGATGCCTGCAGACTTGGGCTCCTGTCCTGGCCCCATCCCTTCCTGGCCACGCAAGCTACTTATCTTCTTCAAGTCTCAGTTTTGCCAATCAGTTAATGGGAATAATACTTATTTTATGAGATCACTGTAAAGATTAAGATGAGAAATCAGTTGCAAAGTGTGGGGCTGAGTGCCTGTCACATGGTGGACATCCGAGACATTCTTTCCCTGCCCTTCCTCCCCTTACCCCCGTTCCTCCTCTTGGGAGAAGCCGTACTGTTCGTCAGCACAGGTCACTGCCTTCCTCCCGGTGTCTCATCTGAGACAGGTCCTTCCTTCCTATCTCCACATTTCTTATGTAGCTAAGACCAGATCAACAGCACCTCCCGACACCCACATCCTAGAACTGTAACCCAAGAGTATGAGAGCTAGAACCATCTGTAGCCCACAGCTTCCCACATACACTGACACGACTTCCCCATTCGACACTCTCATTAGGACCTTACATTTCCAGGGAATCCTTGCCCGAGGAGACCAGTCTGTAAGTTACTTCCTTGCTTGTTTCAGGAACTTCATGAAAATCCACATGCCTGAACGAGAGAGGACACAACTAGCCCCCATCGGGGTGGGAAGCCTTTTCTCGGAAACACGCATGACTTGTTTCCGGGCTCCTGGAACATCTCCTTCCCCCACCCAGCCCGTTCCAAACTCCCACTTCGCTGTGCCCACCGTGCCTGAACGACGATATGGAAACTTTTGCCGATCAGCATCTCCCTTCCTGGCGTTGAAAGACCTACCTGGAACTAACTGGAAAAACCTTAGAGACACCCTGCCCTTGGCCTCCCCCCCTTCTCGAGACAGCTCCAGCCCTGTCGGTGCACTGGCTACAGGGCTCCAGTGCCACCTCGGGCTTTGCCTCCTCCCCGGGCTGACGTGGGGCTGCTTTTGGGGAGCTGGCACCCTCCACCTGATTAGCACCGGCTGATCAACCTGGCCTTCTCCAGCCCCAAGGGGAGTTACTGAGGGGCTGTGCCCCGTCCGGCCTTTCCTTCTCAGCGGGGGTGGTTATCAGAGGCCTCCCATGCTTGGTTTGTAACCAAAGACCACAAGTAACCAGATTTGATTTGTCTCAAAATCAGCCCTCGCACATTCTGTTAGCACCTCTGCACTGCTTGGGGGAGCTCGTTTTGGGGATACATGGCATCCGTTGCCTGGGCTGGGGCTTGGCCTCTGAGCCAGGCCCAGGAGGGAGCCCCGGGCTCGGGACATCGTACCTTCCCTTTTCCAGCTTTTAGGGGCAGGCAGCGTCCTCTGAGGTCCCAGCTTTCCTGTTCACGTACCCGGGTACCCATTCCACTTCCAGGTGAACCTGCCCTGAGCAGTCCCCCAGAGTGACACGCCCATCTGGACAGACGGGAGAGCCACGCACAGCCCGCGATCTCCCTCTGCTCAGAGAACACTGGGAGACTTGAGGTTCAGACCGTTGAGTCCTGAGGGATTTGTGATCAGACCTGCCTCATGCCCTTGTCACTTAACTCCACTGGTTTCTGCCTGCGACCTAAGAGAGATCCAGGAGGGAATGAGAGTGCCCTGGAACGTTCCCAGAGCCAACAACAAGCCCGCCATCGGCAGCAGGTGGGTGACGACAGATGATCCCAGGTGCTCCCCAAAACCAGGCCGGGGGTTTTACTCTACACGGCACGCTTGTCAGAAATCACCAAATAAGAGGAGACTGGGGTGGCGCTATTTATTTTCTCAACTTTTCACGTCTCAGAAAATGTTTTTCCAAAGGGAAACCTGACTACAGGTAGATCGCCTCTTCCATTCCGGCAGAAACCTCGCGGAGTCTAAGCGGGGAACCATCGTCAAGACCTGGGGACGCAAATCCAAACACATCTGCCAGGAGCAAGTGACACAGGTCCCCGACAACTGGAATGTCTTTCCGTATTTGTCTCACTTGGCCTGCACTCGCCAGTTTCCCTGCCTGCACCTTTAATCAGGACGTGAGGCCCACTGCGCGTCCCAGGGATCCTGTTGAATGGCTTTTTCCAGGTCGGCCCAGCCAGCAGGTGTGCGGGTTTGTCTCTGCAGAAGGGGCGGCTTCGAGCGGCCCAGAGATGGTGGTGTCAGCCTGGCCCTCATGTCCTGACAGTTTCCCCGGTTGTGGGCTGGCTCTTGGGTGGAAGGAGAATGTCAGCATTGCTGCCGTTTTCAGCTAAAACGGAAAAAGTTCTTTTTTTTTTTTTTTATGTAATTTATTGTCAAATTGGTTTCCATACAACACCCAGTGCTCATCCCAAAAGATGCCCTCTTCAATACCCATCACCCACCCTCCCCGCCCTCCCACCCCCCATCAACCCTCAGTGTGTTCTCAGTTTAAAAAAAAAAAAAAAAAAAAAAAAGAGGTTAGAGTGGGAGAGAGCCAAAGAAAAAGGAGTTCTGAGTCAGAACCGAGTCATTCTCTCGCCGGATCGTGCCCCGCTCTGGCCCGTGCATGTAAGACCTGGTGTCTTTCTGATTCAAGCATTCGGAGCCACGAGGCGAGGGTCTGGGGCACTTCTCAGTCAGCTGACATCAATGTTAGAAGCACAAGACAGGGGCGCCTGGGTGGCTCAGTCGGTTGAGTGTCCGACTTCGGCTCAGGTCATGATCTCACAGCTCATGGGTTCAAGCCCCGTGTCGGGCTCTGTGCTGACAGCTCGGACCCCAGAGTCTGCTTCGGATTCTGTGTCTCCCTCTCTCTCTTCCCGTAACCTACTCTCATTCTGTCTCTGTCTCTCTCAAAAATAAATAAGCATTAAAAAAAAGAAGCGGCAGCAGCACAGGACAGCCAGGCGGCCCACATGGGGGGTGATAGTTCCGAATCCCCTGAAAGCAGCAGCCCTCCGGCTTCTCCGCATCCCAAGGCAGGTGGCTCCGGGCGGCCCTGTGCTAGGCTGCCTCCGTGCCCACTCTCCCTTCCATCCGGGATCAAATATTCATTGAGCGATGCTGTGAGTAAGAGAGGGGCTTTGACCTCCCACAGATCTGGGCTTCCAGCGTGAGAGACAAGTGAAACACGTTTGAAATGTTTAGTAACGATACCAAAGGCCAAAACAAGGGATTCAGAAATAATAGCTGCTGTAGAGTTCAGAGGAGAGAAAGATCAATAAGGGCCAGCATGATTAGGAGAGGCTTTCTAGAAGGTATCAGAACTGGGGGATAAGCTTCGTGTAGACCCAATGTGGGGGGTGGGGCGGGCGTCTGCAGTGAAAATGAACATTCAGGGCTTTGAAGGTGGCTTGGAGAGACACGGATCAGGGGTTCTCTTGAGGCAGGGAGGAATGTGCTGGGGCGTAGCAGCACGAGGAATGCTCTGGAAATAGACCAACAGCCTCTGAAGGAACCCCCTTATTAAAATAGCCCACCCCTCATCTCTTTCCAAAAGCACATCCTACCCCAAAGCTGTCACCGGCTTATTCCCTCCTAAGACCTGGAAAGGGGATAGGGAATTACTCCCTCGGCATGTTCCGCCCAAAACAGAGTTATCCTAATGGTACAGATTTGCTCCAAGGCACTTCCATGCAAAAAAGGTCACAAGTCTTTATTTTTGCTAAATCAAATTACATAGAGTGAAACGGCATCGAGGGCACAGAACAGACACACAGATAAGCTTGCCCTTGATTTACAACAGGTGACACTACAGAGCAATGCAGAAGAGACGATCCTTTTCATAAACAGTGCTGGGTCAGTCGAATAGTCATATTTTCAAAAAATGAGTCTTATCCCCTCACATCATACACAAAATCAATTCCCGGTGGTTATATGCCTAGACGATCACATAAGAGAACATGCACCTGAATTTGGAATGGGCAAAGATTTCATAAAATAGCACAAGAGCACACTGACCTCAAGGAAAAATTTGACTAAACTGGAATAGATTAAAATTAATAATGTGTGTTCATTAAAAACCGCCATTAAGAAAGTGAATAGGAGCCCAAAGAGAGGGAGATAATATTTTCAACTCATACCTGATAAAGAAGTTCTTTCCAGCACACTTAAAGTACTCTGAAAATAAATAAGAACAAGACAGGCAAAACCAACAGAACTACAAGAAAAATATGTGACAAGGCAGCCCATTCATTCAGAGAATAACCAAATGGCCAATAAACATACGAAGGGTCCCTCAAACTCATTAGTGATCAGGGAAATGCTCATTGAAAGTACAATGAAATCCTTTTACACATGGCTAATATGGAAAGGACACAATGCCATGAGTTGGCAAGAACATAGAACAACTAAATTCTCACACAGTGCTGGTAGGTGAGTAAAGTTATAAGCCACTTGGGAAAACTATTTGACAGAATCTACTGAAGTTGACCGCACACAAACCCCACGACCCACCAAGTCCACTCCTTAGTGTTTACCCAAAAGAAGTGAAAACATGTTTACACAAAAATTTATACTCAAATATTTATAGCAGCCTCATTCATAGTAGCTAAAAGCTAGAAACAAACAAATGTCTATCAACAGGAAACAAAGGAGAAAATTGTAGTATATTGATAACAATGGAATACCACTCAGCTATAAACAAACTACTGATATTCATAGGGAAAGAAATACACATATGATGATGTCAATTACATTGTAAGGGCAAGGAGAAGCCTGGAAATACTCTGAATGTTTATATCTTTAAAAAGGAAAATTCAAACAAATTATGGTATATCCATTCAATGAAATACCACACAATAGTTAAAAGAAAAGACATATAATTGGATGTGTTGATAAGGAAAGAGTGTCAAAGTAAAGTAACTGGAAAGTTCAAGTATGTAAAAACATGTATAGCATTTTTCTTTGACATTAAAAATACACATCGCATATGTGGAAACGTTCTGGTAGGACACCCAAGAAATAGGTAACTATGGTTAGCTCTGGGGAAAGGTCTGGGGATGGAGTAGAATAACCAACTGGCCACTGAGGTCAACCTAGTCTGAAGTTAAAGGCCCACTCACTTTTCATTGCATACCTTTTGTATGGCTTGGATTTTTTTTTAACATGAGCATGTTATTTTCTTAGTTTACAAGACTCAAATAAATAAAATGTAAAGTGCTCCTCACATGTAGAATTTAAGAAACAAAACAGATTAACATAGGGGAAGGGAAGGAAAAATAAAATAAGATAAAAACAGAAGAGGAGGCAAACCATAAGAGACTCTTAAATACAGAGAACAAACCGAGGGTTGCTGGAGGGGAGAAGGGAGGTGGATGGTGGATGGGCTAGATGGGCGATAACACTGTAACAACTTTGTAGGGTGACAAGCGGTAACCTATTGTGATGATTTTGTAATGTATATAAGTACAGAATCTCTATGCTGCATACCTGAAACTACATTGTATTCAATTATAGTTCAATGAATAAAAAAACACGTAAGGTAAAATTTTCAAACGCTAGGAAGCACTCTTTCTAGACAAGAATATGTTGGCAAAGGCTTATCATGTGAACAATCCAAGTATCTGATGTCAAGTAAGCTTGTAAGGCCAGGCTAGGTTGAGATCACACTGCCTGCTTTTCCTTGATGGGAATTTTATTTGTATGGCCCATTACCTTCACCACCGACATTTGCTGGACTCTGGGTAGAGTTTTGGAATTCAAATCTTGAACTCTGCTGTTGAATGCAATTTCTATGCTTGGGAAACAATCCGACACAGATTCAAAAATCAATACATTCACGCTATGACCCAGGATCAAACTCCAGCCAACGTCTGTAGATCTTTAATAAATGTGGGTCTAAACGAGGCCATTTTTTCATATCAACTAAAATCACCTCTGTATTCAGACTGAGACCTTCTTGCTTTATTATCCTTTTCACTCTGAGTTAATGAAAAATAGGTGGCAAAGTTTTCAAATATGTGTGAATCAGGCTATTGTACATTCCTAAAATTACTTTTAATTTGATAGAATAAATCAATTTGAGGAGTGCTAAGAATTGTCCAGTTTCTTTTTTTTTTTTTATTTTTTTAATGTTTATTTACTTTTGAGATAGAGAGAGAGAGAAAGAGAGCACAAGCCAGGGAGGGGCAGAGAAAGAGGGAGACACAAAATCCGAAGCAGGCTCCAGGCTCTGAGCCGTCAGCACAGAGCCAACGCGGGGCTCGAACTCATGAACCGTAAGATCATCACCTGAGCCTAAGTCAAACCAGAGCCCAAGTAGGACGTTCCACCGACTGAGCCACCCAAGCGCCCTGTCCAGTCTCTGATACTAGCCTTAATTGCTCATTTCCCCTAAATACAGTTAACCCAGAGATGTGATACCTACATATTTACTGGAAACATTTGCTTATGTGCGATAAGGGGGCAGGGCACGTACATGCTCTAGGATTTCCCTCCCGATTTAGTTTGTAGATTCTCCCTTTAAAGTACCATGTTTTAACCTCTCTTTTTAAAAGATTGAATCTAGAAAAGGGAGAGGCTTAAAAGGCCAGACTTTCCAGTGGCAAATTTTTACTGTTTTCTCTGATTTGTGTTTCAGCCCTCCCATCCCACCCCACCACCTGCTCTTTCTCTCATGGGCATGTTAGTATTTGAAAATGTTCTCCCTGAGGAATGAGGACAGGTGAGTTTGCAGGGCATTCCCTTCTGGAAAGGCTCTGATTTTTATAAGAGCGAAGGTATGTGTAAAGTGGGATTAAAGAAGGAGAGATTTGCGGAGAAATTCACTCCACCAATAATACCCACCATGAGGATCAGAACGCGCGTGTGTCAATGGTGTTTGTGCAAGAGTTTTAATTTCAATGCAGCTTCTGCACATGGAACAAAGCTCCTTCTTGAGTATCCTTTCATCTTCCCGGGTCTTTATCGTTCTCACCTCCAACTCAAGACATCAAGACTCACCCTAGATCCCCACACGAGGGCACAAAACATAATCTGCATTTTCAGATGCCAATTTCTGACTGCAGACAAGACAGAAGGAGATCACACAAAGGTTCACACACACACACACACACACACACACACACACACCCCACCACCAACAACAAAACTTGTATCCTGACCTCGGGCAGACTGTCTGCTTAACATGCTCTAATGGGTACTCGCTGACTCTGTAGTCGACAGGGAGGACTATTTTTAAAATAGTTCCCCTAAACTAGAGGTTTATACAAAGAGGGAAGAGGAGGAGAAGGAACTGGACTGGAAGACTGTGTTTAAGAAGAAAAGAGGAACATTGACTCCTACCTTGCGATGCAATTCAGTGGGCATTTCGAAGGGGAATCTGATGTACACTGGGGAGATTTCCCCAACACCCCTGACCAGTAGACTCAGGACGCTTTTTGGCTAGAGGTTGTCAGAATAATCCCCCCCCCCCCCAGCCCTGAGCTGGCAATTCCCATCAACCCCACCCCTCCGGCCACCTGCCACCCACATCCACATATGCTGATCTCTTCCTACAACAGACTCAGAGAAACCGTCCCAATGCCTCTTTGAAACTATATTATATTAATCCCGTTTTCCCCAAAAGATTTCCCTTTCCTTTCCCATTTCAACGCAAACTTCTTTGTTTACACAAGTTTGTCTAATGATGATGCCTATCATTTATTAAGCTTAGTATGTGCTGTTTTCCGTGCTAGAACATTATCTCTTTCCTTTCCACCATCCACTGCGGGAGGCATAATTACATCCCTTTTGCATCTGAGAAAGTGAGATGCATAGGCTTAAATTTACCCAAAGTCAGACCGTAAGTGAAGGGCCAGCATGTGCTTGCTGCTGAAAATCCGAGCCTTGAACACTCTTGCCTCCCAGCAGATAAGCAGTGGCACAGAGCGGCTTTTATTGGAAGAGTTTACAGAGCTGTGGTTCCAATTGATTTTTAAAATTTTTACAAATTTACCGCTGAATTCACACTAAACTTCACACAGATTATAAAGCCAGATTCAAATCCAAGATAGGAAGGAAGGAATGGAGGGAAACAGGGAGGGAGGGAAGAGAGACAGGGAGGAAGGAAGGAACGAAGGAGGGAGGGCGGGAGGGAGGAAGAGAAACAGATAGGGAGGGAGGGAAGAAGGAAGGAAGGAAGGAAGGAAGGAAGGAAGTGAAAGGGCGGGCCTACGCCAGCCGACTCCATCTTGTTCTGTGTCCTTCACCTTGACCACACCTCCTCCCCTTGAGTAACCCCCCCCTCACCTGCCTAACAGGACTCGACCCTTCCCCAGGACCCTTCCCCAGCCAATCGGCTGAGGCCATAGCCATTACCTCACCAACTGCCCCCAGGCCCCAATAAAACCTTTGTCCTTTTGAAACTCGTTCTCTCTCTCTGGTATCTCACCGCTGCGTCGGTGCAGGTAGGGGATTGAGCTCGAGCTAGCTCGAATAAAGGCTCTTTGCTTTTGCATCGGACTCGGCTCCCTAGTGGTCTTTGGGGATCACGAATTCTGGGCATAACAGAAGGAAGGAAGGAAGGAAGGAAGGAAGGAAGGAAGGAAGGAAGGAGGGAGAGAAAGGTTTGAGAAATTGTTCTTTTAAACCCAAGGAAATTCTATCAATGGCCTGAATTTTACCCACCTTCCCCTATAATGGATCACTAATTTGATGGTTATTTCTCCAAATACACAGAATAAAAGGAAAATCATCCTGTTGTAGTTTTCCCATTGGCTTCACATCTCTGAAGCAGAGGCTGTCAAATTGGCACAGGACCTATTTTTTATGGCTGATTGAGCCTGGGGCAAATGGACTACAGTGAAAGAGAGCATTAAATCAAGCCAATGGCCAGCCTCCAGCCACATTTGATAGCGGCCAAGATGTCACCTAAGTGGGAAAAGACTCCAGAATGAGTAGAGGAGCACTATCTGATTCTGGCCCCTGATCTCCACGGGCCAGAGCCAAAAAGATAAAATAACTATCTAAGATGAAAAGTTCCTGATTTACTGCCTTTTTTTTTTTTTCATATTCACAGAATGGAAAAAAAAAAACTGCCTTGGAGAAATTGTTTTTCATTGGCTTTAGAAGGTGGGTATGTAACATATAACTCTGCAACAGTAAGCAAAATACTAAGATAGGAGCCCCAGAAAAGCTCCAGTGGGCCAAGCAAAAGCTATGAATCAAAGCCAGCAAAGGGGAGATTTGTCATGTAGATTTCAGCAATCGGTTTCTATTTGCCCCGCCCACTCCCTGCTCGCTCCAGCCTCAGGGATGGTTATTAAGGGTGCTGACAGGCCGGAGGAGGAGGAAGGGAGCTGAAGAAGCATTCTCAAGGCCTGTATTGAAAGATAGTTACAAATTGAGAACTATAACGTAATTGTTAACATAGTAAAACACTTTCTGGTTTACAGAGTGTTTTCTCATGCAGTATAAATTCATTTGATCTAGTATTTATGATTTCCGGAACATGCAGCTGCTGCAGCCGTCCCCAGAGTTCCTGCTCTGATATAGAAGGCAGGGTTCTCCCAGGACTGCCTGAGCCAAGGATTCAGGCGCGAGTGATTCACTGAGGACGCTGGCAGAAACCCACAACCGCGTAGGTGGAACCAACCCGGGCGGAGACGCCAAACAAAAGATGTAATTGCAGCCAAAGTCCCCAGTTCAGCCTGACTCCAGGGAGTCTTTGAAGTGCACATTGTTGCCTCAGGAATTGTCCCACCTTTCAGCAAAGCAGACTGGCTTTTGTACACAGGGGCCCCCTCTTGGGGCATGGGGGGGAGGGTACCGCTTAAGCATCCAGGTACTTCTATCTTTGTTCAGGGAGGAGGAAGGACAAGTGTCAGGAGTAGGGCAAAGGGTGATCATCTTAAGGTCTCAGATAAGCCTTAGCCATGAAGTGCAAGGTTGCAGACATTGAGCTCGTATTACTGGAAAGGGGTCCTCCCTACTGAAGAACTCCCACCCATCCTTTCAAACCCTGTTCAGGTTCTGGTGACACATTCTCTGATAATTGGTAACCCAAGTGGGGGACCTTTTCTTTTACACTTTTCCTTCACCTGGAATATCTTCTAGAGTGCCATTTCTCATTACAATTTAATGCGTCTTTCCCCAAGAGCCAACAGGAATCCCTCTTAGTAAATTTGATCCCAGGGAGCAGATACTAATGAATCTCTCCAAGACCCTAATTATCCCCAGGGAGGCAATGAGGAAAAGCTAGCCCACTAGCTGTGATTTATTAATGTAGCGCTAAATGACTCCAGCTATAGGAAGTTTGTTTGCCAAGCCATTCTATGAAGACACAGAAGGAAACCATATGAGCAAGTTCCTAAGAAAACTTGATTTCAGATAGCAAAAAGCATTCAGAGAATAACACATTGTGTTTCAAGAATCTCATAGAGTTTCTCAAAAACCTGAGATTTTCTTATTTTCATGGACAATTATGTAGTGATCATATCCATTAAGGCGACACTCTAGGAATCTTGGGGTTTTCTAAAGAACATAAAATACCAAAAATTGAAGCAATACCATGGTCAAGATTCTCTCACGTTGACTCCATATTTATGTGTACAGTCCACAGATGTTCAAACTAGAAACACATTTAGCAAATAATTCGGTATTTGAAGAAATTCTCTTCTCAGTTTCATCAGGCAAGCTCATGGATGTGTTTTACAAGGCACGTAGGAAAAAAAAAAGATCAATTCTACTGCTGAGAGAGAATCTGGGTCAATTTTATAGATTCACACCCACATGAAATCCACATAAGTACAAAATTTGGGAGACATTGGTTAAAGGAAAAATCATACCAAGTATCAAAATCAGTTAAATTGCTATATGTTTACAGTTCCATAAATGGCAAATATCCTAGGTCTTTACCCCGATCAATTTCTTGGGCATCTTACAAAAGCTTGCATGAGATTCTAGTAGTACTTTAAAAAATCTTACACAGCCGTGTTCTTAAGAAAAGGGAGCCAAGACTGGCAGGCAAAATTTCCATTTTTGCTCATCAAGATTTCAATCAATTTTACTTGAGCAAGCTGTTTCACCCAATTCACACTGATTAACCTTAGCCCGGTCACTGCAAACTTTGTGGTTCTGGGATACAGGTTTTAATTGTCTTCATAATATACTTGGAAGGTCACTGGGGAAATTAAACACAAAAGGTTTTCTGCACAATGCTGATGAAATATGGAATTTGGGCAGGAATCTCCATCTCAAACTGACCTTTTTTTGTGCCTTCTCTTTGCTTGTAGAATGTATTTCTCCTTTTTTTCTTTTTTTCTTTTCTTCTCTTTTTTGGTCAATATGTATGTGGATGTCATCTATATCCTTACCTCTCTCTAAGTATTGCTTTTCCCTCGAGCCCTAATATGAAAACAAAATTTCAGTTAAAACTCTGATACTTTTATCCCCCTTCAGTGTGTCACAAGGATGGGACTCAGGTGCGAAATTTATACCAAAAAAGTCAGCCATGAAGATAAATCGTATCTTAATGCAATCTTTTTAAAAATAAAAATGAATATTAAAAAAGAGTTCGTGATGAATAAAATATTACAATTTTAACAACTCAGCCATCTTACTCTACCCTAGTCCCCACCCTGAGAGGGACTCTGGTGATCATAAGTGTGGTCATTAGTGCTCCGGGAACATGGTGGAATTGTCCTTCCTGGGTCCCTTGAGGACATGGGTAGGGCCATGTGACAACTTCCGATCGACAGGTTCTGAGCAAAGCGACGATTGCTAGTTTTAGGCAGAAGCATGTGATTGCCCATCCAAGCCCCTCGTGAGTGTTCTTTTCTCTCACTCACAACCACTGGCAACTTTCCAGACCAGCAACGCTATACTGACCAGGTCCCTGAATGACTATGTTGACCAGAGTGGTTCCCCAAACCCACAACGGATACACAGCATGAGTGAGGAGTAAACATTTGTGATCTCAAGACTCTGAAGAGTGTTTGTTATAGCAGCTAAACAGAGCCTCTCCTAACTGACACAGACTGAAAACAAGGCCCTCACTATGAGAACCCTCAGCTTTTCAGGTGGGAGAAATAAAGTTGTCTTTCACATCCAGTCTTCCAGCTCAAACTCCTTCTTGCCCCGAAAAAGCAAACTGCTTCTTTTCTTCTTTCCAGTTCTCCTGTAGATTTTATTCTTAGGGCTGAGGGCTTTGTAGACAGACAGATATAGATCTGAAAAACTCTTTCTTACAGTCTCATGATTATAAAGTTTAATCGCCAAACCTATCAGATAAGGTTAGAAATAGCTCCCATGCAAAGTAGTTATGGAATTAAATGATACAATGCAAGAACATACCTGGAACACAGTAGATAATTAATGCAGTGTAATCTAATTGTGCTCAAATCATACCTGAGATGTTTGCTTAAATACAGACCCTCTACATCGCCCGAACTCAGGAGATATAGGACCCAGGAGTCTGCATTTTAGCCATGCCACCTAAGTTTTACAATGGACCTCACCTTGAAGAGGCCTGGGTTCTTCCTTTATGCCATGGTCATTATTTGAGTCATGCCCAGTAGCCTGAGTCTTTGTTACATGTGTAAACTATTTTCTACTAAAAATGATCCTGGAACGAGAACTCTAACAACTTAAAAAAGTGGAGAGAAAAAACAATGTGGCTTTGGAAAAAAAAAAAAAAAGAGTTCTGCCAGTCTTTATTCCTTACCGATTATAACACATCTAAAGTAAAGGTAGATGAAAAATTCCTGAGATCAGGAAAGCGTGTGTTTTCACTGGGCAAAAATTCTCATTCTCATTAAGAAATCCATAAAATATGCCCACACAGCTAAGAGATTGGTACTCACCTAGGTAGAGCATTTTGCTGGTATAAAAGTACCACTTTTCCATGTCACGTCAAGGAGAGAGAACATTCTGGTGAATCTGAGCCACAAAGGGTCATCCCAGGGTCTGTACACTTTTCATAGTATCACTCAAACCTTATTCTGTAGGGGTAAGCAAATTCCTGCCTTCATCCAAACAAAAATACCTTGAATATATAAAGAGGACAAGAACTGACATGTACATAGATTTGCCACAATTATCCGTACACAGTGAGGTGCAGGGCAGCAAACTGGGAAGGGACAGTATGGGGACAGGAGTCAGTTGGCAATCAGAAATGTGGGGTGGAAAATGCCAACTTAAGTGACAGAGAAGTGCTAATGAAGAGCAGGAGAAAGCCTTATGTCAACAGCTTGGAGCTGTCACATTCACCGGCCATTGCGGTCGAGATTAACTGTTGGAAAGTCCTTTCCCTAACCCTAGATACCCTACTTAGGCTTTCCTTACAACTGATAGCTCAGGACATCCAGGGATTCTTCTCAGGTTTAAGCCTTGGAAGAACTACCCAGTCAAGGAAAAAAGAGATACCCGTGTCTGTACCCACTACCTGAGAGCCTACTATGCGGGTGTCTTGCAATCACTTATGTAGGAAAGCGTGTAGGAATCACTTATGTAGGAACCTTCTCACTTCTCCTTTCTTGGAGCATCAACATACCAAAGTGTACCCAATCATCTGTTGAGATCCTCCTGGGAGTCCCCAAAGCAAAATAAGAAATAAAAACCTTTGTTCTCAACCTTTGGGAAGTAGACCAGGCTGTTCAGCATCGTATATCCACCTGGGTGTTTGCTATAATATTGTTTGCTTACTCTAAGAGCAACAGTGTATGACTGGGGACCTATTGAGAAGCACAAAAATGAAAAGTTCCTCTCAAGAGGGTCTGCCGAAGAATTAACTCCTATTGTTTATGTTGTAGTGGAGACCAGCTTAGCATGCTAACATGTGTTTTCTGTGCAGTTCAAGTGAGCTGAGACACCTCTAGGGTTCAGCTGGGTGGTCCACCAGGAGTCCCCATGCATGAGGGACTGGAAAGCTCCGGAAAAAAAAGAACTCAGATTCATGGAAGACAGGACCAGGGTGCAAAAGCCAGATTTATGGGTCAGTTGTAAAAAGTGTCCATGACTTTGTATGAAAACGGTCGCTGTATCTCCGAGTATCTCTTAACCCAGGTCCCTATGGATTCATGCCTGAGTCATGGTTGGAGGACTGCAGCAAAGGGCAGGTGAAATATAAATGAGCTATTTTGTCAAAATCTCCATACGACAATGCGAGCATAAGGCAGTATCTCTTAAGGATTTCCGCTCAATGAAGGATGCCATAAACAAGGGAAAGAGACAGATGGCCCACTCAAAGAAGATAGTTTCAGTGTATAAAACAAGAGATTAATGTCTAGAATAAACAATGTTCTTTAAATTGGAAAAAAAAATAGGAGGTACTTTGCAAAAGGGGAGGTTCCAAAAGCCACTGGTACATGCGGAGATGCTCAAGTCACTGGCAATGGAAGAGAAAAGAAAGTGATGATGGAAAACCATCATCAGAAAGGAAAAAAAAAAGGAAAGGAAAAGACAGTCCCTGATGTTGGAGCGGATGGGGGGAGACAGGAAGGTTTATGTGTCACCACTGGGCATGTGCAGCTCTTGGGGAACTAGGGCAGCTCCAGGGGAGTAACATGTAAGACTCTGTACAGATAAGGGGCGCCTGGGTGGCTCAGTCGTTAAGCATCTGACCTTGCTCAGATCATGATCTCACAGTTCCTGAGTTCAAGTCCCACATCGGGTGATCATGAGCCCATTTGGGTGAGCCCACTTCTCTCTTCTCTCTCTCTCTCTCTCTCTCTCTCTCTCTCTCTGGCTTTCACTCACTTGTGCCTCTCTCTAAAAAAAAATAAAATAAAAAATACTCCGTAAAGATACGTCTGCATGTGCCCGGAGCTCAGGATCCATTCCCAATTGTCCATCCCGAGAAATTGTCATGCAAGTCCCAGGGGCTGTGTACAAGGGTGTCCACTGAGGTCATGCCCACAGCCATGGAGAAGAGGCAATCGATCTGTTTCTCACTAGGGAAGTGGCTAGAATGTGGTGGCACACACTGTGGAATACGCATGCAACAGAAAGAAGCATGTTTCTTTCTTTCTTTTTCTATCTTCATCATATTTAACCTTCACAATGCTCTTGTGAGGTAGGTATTATTGCCCCATCTTACAGATGAGGGAACTGAGGCTCACACAGCCCAGAGGCATAAAGTCAACAGGAAAGTTCTGCAGTCCCAACACTGGGTTCTCTCCTCACCCAACCACACCCCAGCCAGGGTGGTCAGGATTCTCTTACACGGACAAGAAGACAGCTCCCAGGGGGACATGAGCACACCCCCAACAAGCACCCAGGGAAGCTGCCACTGAGTCGCATCTCCGTGTCACTGTAGTTCTGGTTCAAGGGCATTTGGAGGACACTGCTGAATGAATGGATAGCACCAGGGACGGCTCTTGGACCGAGGGTGCCACCTGAAAACAGAAGGAAAGGGTGTGAGCTGGTAGATCAACAGCTAAAATACACACACACACACACACACACACACACACACCACTACACATTCAGTGTGGACACTGTCTCAATGTGGATCCCTAGATGCAGAACATGAGACAGGATTCAGATGCATGTGATGCTTTGAGGGAGGCTTTCAGGAGAAAGCAGGGAGGGAGCAGGATCCAGCAGGTGAAGGAACTCAGTGAGGCTATGGAGTTGGGGAACGTCTAGAAAGATCCCCAGGGCCTGCTGGGGCGCAAGGCACACCCTCGAGACAAGGGGCTGGCCTTTTGTACCGCTTTTCAGACAGTCATTTGGCAGGGGTGGGGGAAACTCTCAGCCCAGACGTTCCCCACCTGAGAGCAGTTACCACCATCCAGGGACACTGCACTCACAGTGGTAGGGGGTCAGGTACTCCACCCCCGGAAGGGGTCCCTGTGAGGTGCCATTAGCATCCACTACAGATACAAACATTTAGAATACATTATTCTAATGTTTCTAATTATTCTAATGTCTAAGTCTTATTCTAAGTCCCTATGGAAGGACAGGGGACTGGCGAAGAAAGAGCTGCTTTTCAGAGTGACGATGAGAATGTGCCGGAAATGGGAATATGATTAACTCAACCTCTGAACCTGAAGCCCCTTCTTTTTGATTTGTAAAAGAGAGGAAGGCACGCAGGGATGGACTGCCGCTCGAAGCACCCCCTCTGTCTCTCTTCTAAAAAACCGAGAAGGATGGACATTCTGCCACCTGCTGGCAAGCCTCGTGCAGGCTGCGGAGAGGTGGTGGCTCGGGGCCCAGGTTTTCTGGGAACAAAGAATCAGAAGCGTTCAGATCCCCTCTCTGTGAGGTGCAGGATCGGCAGCCACGAAACAAACGATCGGAGAGGTGAACGGAACAACAAAAGCGGAGAAGATTCAAAACTTCCTTCTGTGTAATTGACACGGACAAGGCAGAGCAGGATGAAACCCTGGACTTGGCTGGGCGGGAGAGTGAGGTGGGAAGGAGCGAACCCCAAAATGCCCGGACCTGCAAATGAGGATGTGAGGGCTCTCAGACAAAAATAGATTGCGGCACCCGAGGAGGAGTCCACATGAGAACGAGGTGTGTGTGTGTGTGTGTGTGTGCGCCCGCGCGCCCGCGCGCGCGCCCGCGCGCTGCGGTGGGGCTGTGGCTGTCTTGCCCTTTGTGCTGGGAGCTGCTGCTGCTGGTGGTGGCTGTCTTGCCCAGGTGACTCAGAGCACTCAACAAGGCCGCGACCGCATGCTTGTGTCACACCCTCGCGTGCATACACGCACGTGCACGCTTTTGCGTGTGCGCACACAGATGCACAGGCGCGCCCAGGGATACCCAGCTCCCCTTTCTAAGTCAAGCTAGTCCCTCTGCCCAACAGAAGTGTTTGGGGGACCCCCTTCACCTCCTCCCGACTCTCCACCCATCGCGCAGATTCTTTCCATCCTTTGCCCAGCTTCAAAGCTCTCACATGCAAGTTAATTTCCGCAAACCTCTCCCGCCCGGTACACTTGCCCTATCGGGTCTCACCCATCAAGCCACACAGCTTGGGCCACTGGGTCTCAAAGTGTGGTCCTTGAATCAGCAGCGGCAGCAGCCGCAACACCTGGGAGGTTGTTAGAAATGCCGATTCTCGGCTCAGTCCCACACTTCCTGAATCAGAATCTCTGAGGTTAAAGCCAGGAACCTGAGCGACTCTCCAGGTGCCCCCTGTGCGAGCTACAGCTTGAGAACCACTGCCTGGGGCCATGCCTTACCCAGTGCTGGATATAGTCACAGGGAAGAAAGTCTGCGCCCTCGGGGAGTCCCTCTACCTGGTGTCTGGGCTCAGCTTCCCCGGAAGCCACGCCCGAGGCAGGGACTGGGCGCAGAATAGGACTGGAGCTACACCCCCGAGAGGAGGGTGGAGGGCAGCAGGACCGGGCCAGGGGAGCAAACAGAGCCGCGCTCTGCAGGAGAGCCCCTCTGCCTGACCCCGCGGGAGGTAGGGTGCGGGGGTTCCGGAGCCGGAGTATGAGTAATGAGACCGGAGGCAGTCTCAGTAGAGGCGAGGGGAGCAGCACTGCACCCCACTGCGTCCCGCACCTGGGGACCGGCCTCCCTCCAGCGGTGGCGCAAAGTCTCCAGGCTGAGAGCCGCAGCTGCTGTTCCCAGAGAGCAGCGCAGCTCAGCCTTCAGCAGCCAGCACTCAGAGCAGCTGGGGGAACCAGCGCTCTAAAGGGGATTCAGTTGGAGCTCACTCTCTGGTGAGCCTTCTCTGGATCCCTGCAATGTCACAGCCTTCTGAATGTCTGACCCTGGGAGGGGCGCCTGGGGGGCTCAGTCCGTTGAGCGGTTGAACGTCTGACTTCAGCTCAGCTCACGATTTCACGGCTCCTCTCTTGAGTTCCAGCCCGCATCAGGCTCCATGCTGACAGCTCAGAGCCTGGAGCCTGCTTCTGATGCTGCGTCTCCCTCTCTCTCTGCTCCTCCCCTGATCACACTCTGTTTCTCTCTCAAAAATAAATAAACATTAAAAAAAAAAAATCTGACCCTGGGCTCGGGGAGAGGGAAACAAGGCAGGAGGGAGCGTCCCGAGCAAAGCAGCACAAATCATTGTTTCTGTGTAAACAATAGAAACTTACTCTCTGGCTGTCTGGAGACCAGAAGTCTGAAACCAAGGGGTGCAGGGCCAGGCTGCCTCAATGGCTCTAGGGGAGGGTCCTGCCCGCCCCTTGCTACTATCTGGTGGCCCCAGCCACACTCAGCGCTCCCTGGCTGGTGGGCACATCGCTCCAGTCTCTGCCTCCGTTGCCGCGTGGTCTTCTTCTGCTCTGAATGTCTCTCCCTGTCCCGGAAGGACACCAGTCATTGAATTTAGGGGCCACTCTGAGCTGATGTCATCTCACCTTGATTCTTAACTGCTTAAGCTTGCGAGGACTCCATTTCCAAACAAGGCCACCTTCGCAGGGGCCAGGGGCCAGAAGTTCCACTAGCATTTGGGGACACAGGTGAATGCACGACCCACTGAGGATGACTTTGAGTGCCACCCGGGGCCACCACACGCCAAGCCGACTCTACAGGAGACTCGGTGTCGATCCTTGAGCAGGAAGCTGCTACGACTCTTAGATAGAAAATACTATCTAATAATATTTAGTAGCAGGAAGCTGCTCCTATTATTAATGGAAAATATTAAGGCCAACCTCCAGAGGATGAAAGAGCAGTGATCATCCAGAGGCCAACTGGCCTACAGAGAAAGCCTGGAAAGTTCCTCCCGCTGGCTGAGGTTCTCAGTACACCGGGCGGAGTTTGGCCTTTGCAAGGGTGTCAAAGTGTTGGCTAAAGTGGCAGCCAGTGAATGCCCCACACCCCAGGGAGCCAGACAGGACGCTGTTGTGGCTGGAAGAACAGCCACGGAGCTCACTGAGCGAAATTACACTGTGAAATAGTCCCTGAGTGCTTTTTCCTCCCAGCAGCTCTGCTTTGTGGTCTTCTTTTTTGCCCTGCAGCCCTTCCTCCACTCGATCCAGACTGTGAGGTTCCAGAGAAGAGCTGGTCCCAAGGAGACAGCCAGAGCAAGTCATGGGACTCTCCCCTGGGGAGCTCTAGGGGGAACTTCAAGGAATCAAGAGCACGGGCTGGTCTTGGAAACAATAATTTTCTGTTGTAAGAGCCACACCGGTGGGAGAAGAAAGGGTTTTCCTTATTATTCAAGTAATATCAAGAGCCAGCCTGGGGTAAAGAGCTTGACCTCCAGTTCAAGGGGATGACAAAGAACCCTCCCTGGGTAGGGGCGCAGAGCTCACAGAGGGGCAAGCAAGCCAAGGAAGGGAGGTGAGGTTCTGTCTGCTCTTGAGATCAAGCTACCCCCCACCCCACCCCACAATGGGTTTGCAGCCATTGTGGGCTCATCCTACAGAGCGGGCTCATCCAAGAATTGGGGGAAGCCGACCCCCCCCCACACGGGTGGTTCTTGGAGCACGGAAATGGGAGCAAAGCTGGCCTACATATCCCCATCCCCAAGTCTCCCTCACTCCTGCAGGATGTGAAGGAGTCAAGGATCCCCGAATGTTGCAGTGGGATGTCGCTGGGAGCTGAGTTGCGAGCTGGCGTGCATGGCAGGGAGGCAACTGTGCTATGAGATCAGAGACCTGTGGGCAGCCCAAGCTGGGGACTGGATGAAGGGCATGCCTGAGTTTCTAGAAACTGAGCTGAGAGCTGGGTGTAGACACGGCCGGCAGCAGTGGCTGCCCGGTCAGCTGGGTCAATCACAAAGGTCTGCACCAGGTCGGAGGTCACTCCCAGACCAGACACTTTGCCTCCTGAACACACTTGCTAGAACATAGACCAGCCCCCAGGGAAAACAGATCGGGGTGAAGGGAATAGGAATCCCGAATTAGCTAGGTATTTCCCCCCCAAAGGTATCAAGTTTTATACCAGGATTGACAGAATTGCGTGGAATCAGCAAAATTAAGTTCTCCATCATTAGCAGCCATGAGGGTTTGTGAGCTAAATTAAGCTCAATTATAAAACAATAAAGAAAGTTATATTTCTGCACACCGGAGTTTTATGGCTGTGAGATTTGTACCCACCGTATGAGAACTGTAATTGCAATTCAAGGCAATATGTGATACATGCTATATCAATTGTAGAAGCAAAGTGTTTTATGATTTCAAAGAAAGGAGAAAACATACCTACTGGAGTTTCAGAACCTGTTTGTAGCGCAGCCTCCCCAGTTTATAGATTGCCTGACACCACAACTCAACTTCCAATAACTGTATTAGTTATGATACTTTCTGCTGCAAGTGACAAAAACCCTAACTCAAACCAGCTGAAGAAAAGGAACAGGAAAAGGAATTCATTTGCCCACATAACCGAAAACCCAGAGGGAGCTTCAGGTATGGTTTGATCCAGGTTCAGACGATTTCACTGAGATGGAGCTTCTGTTTGTGGATTTCTCAGTTCTGCTTCCTCGATGTTCCGTCCTCACTCAGGACCCGTGTGCTCACAAGATGGCTGCCACAACTCCAGTCCCATCATCTGTTCACCTAGGCGCCAACAAGAAAAGGAAGTGTGCTTCCCCGATGACAACAAAAGACTGGGAATTGAATCTCCTCAGACACGATGAATGGGATTTGTGTCATGTGACCATGGGAAGCCAGTCATTCTGATCAGAAGGATGGAATGTACTGATTGCCTTACATGTGGAGTCATTATGCAAACTTGACCCCAAATATGGCATTGGAAAATGGTGAGGCAGTGGTTGCTCAGGGCAAGGAGAAGAAGCTGGGAGCCAAAACAACAAACACCCAGTATTCTGTCTCACATTATGGCACACAGTTTGGTCACTTTTCCTTCTCAAGCACACAGACTGTCCTGAGGCTGAGAAACATTCCATTTGTTTTCCCATCACAGAGTATGAGCTTGATGAGGTCTTTGGATTAATTAATGTCAGATGAAACCAATGTCTACCTGTCCATTTGGGCTGCTATGACAAAGTACCATAGACTGGCTGGCTTAGAAACAACAAACATTTATTCCTCACAGTTCTGGAGGCTAGAAGTCTGAGATCACAGTGCCAGTCGGATGGTTTCTGGCGAGGTCTCCTTCTGTACTCAGTTTGTACAAGGCTCCTTCTCACTGTAACCTCCATGGCTTTTCCCCTGTGCATGCAGGCACAGAGAAAGACATCTGGTGCCTCCTCCTTTCCTTACAAGGATGTCAGTCCTATCAAATTAGTCCCCACCTTTATGACCTAATTTAACTTTAATGACCTCTGTAAAGGCCCTATCTCCAAATATAGCCAACCTGGGGGTTGAGTCTTCAATATGCAAATTTGGGGGGACATAATTCAATCCGTAACATCATTCTAGTAACACACGTAGATTGAGGATCTTTTGGTGAAAATCTAAACTCCAAGGAAAAGAATAATCTTATCGGCTCAGCTTGGGTCACGTTTCTAAACCCCATCCATCCAACTGTTGTCAGAAGGTTTGTAAGACCGTCATGGGTGTGGGCAGGTCCAGCAGAAGGGAGCACCATGAACCCAGGCAAACATATTCCATATGCAGTTTATCCCAATGTATCAATGCTTCGTGCCTTTCTGGCCTTTCTGGCTGTAAAGAGTAATTCTACTTGGTTTATGTTCTCAGTGTGTCGACGAACCTTGCTACATCGGGAACTAAGAATATAATATATTGGGTTGTGTAAAGACATGTCTTTTTCCGAGCACATCCACTAGGAGAGAATATGACTGTTCTGCTTTGAAGGGTTGCCATGTTTTACTCTGAATCATCAGCACGTTGTCCATTGGCGCCCTTGGCTTTTTTGGCCTCCTTCTCCATGAGGAAGCTTCTCAGCACATGAGGGGATCTTCCTTATGTACAACTAAATACTACTAATGGAAAGGCAACTTACATCAGCCTCAGGGACTGCAGAGGAACTGCAGACAGTCTTTCTATCTCCCCTTCCTGGTCCATGTATAGTAGTCAGGGTGTTCTTTCAATTGTCCAATTCCAAAGACACTCAACCATGAATAAACATGTAAATCCTTCAGGAGAAGTCCTCTTCGGTTAATAAGATGTGGTTTTTATCTTGTGTTATGGACTGAATGTTTGTGTACCTGCCCCCAAATTCGTAGTGAACCCCAATGTCATGGTATTTGGAGGTGGGACTTTGGAGGTAATTAGGTATAGATGAAGTCCTGAGGATGAGGCTCCCATGATGGCACTGGTGTCCTTATAAGAATAGGCAGAGACCAGAGCCTTCTCTCTGCCATGTGGGGACACATCAGGAAGATAGCACTCTACAAACCAGAAGGACAGCTCTCACTACGAACCAACCGTGCTTGCACCCTGTTCTTGGACTACCAGCCTCCAGAACTGTGAGAAATAAATACCTATTTCTAAGCCACCCAGTCTTTGGCATTTTGTTACAGCAGCCTGAGCACACTAAGACGTCTTGGCCTAAAAAGTTGGGTGAAGGGTCATCCAAGGAATGAAGATAAACAAGCAAGCCTTTTCCTTAATATGGGTATTTGCCCGGTCCACTGGGGATAGGAATCTATTCATATACACTTGGGAAAGGCTTCTCAGACACAGCTTGTGTTCCAGGGTTATTTACAGCCTCAAAATGTGTTCGGATTTTCAACTCAGTGACGACTGCGGCAATACTAATGTAAACAGGGAACAGGTGCAGGAGGCGGTGAGCGATACCAGAGGCAAGTGACTGTGCACATCGAGGGACAAATGGAAGGGGAATAAAAGGAAACCCACAGCACAAACCGGATCCCATTATGTGTCAGTTTTTGTTTCCTCTAACCTTAACGGTACCGGTGTCCCCAGGAAGCCTGGCCCTTTGCTGTGGAGCTAACCGCACACTAGCCCAGAAGAGCAGACACAGGCCCCAGAACAGCCCGTGCCAATGGGCCAACAAACCAGTGACAACACATGTGAGCTACCAACGGCTGTTGCTTCACACGCCCCGGCCAAGTCGTCCAGGAGAATCTCTCTTGTGGCTCACCCTCACCGGAAACATACGGGAAAGGGTATTCTGACATGTCGCAGATGACCTCACCATGGCTGTGTAACAAACCACCCTACAACTTACTAGTGGAAAACAACCATTTGTCATGTTCATGTATTCAGTGGATCGGGGTGCAGATGAGGCACAGTAGCTACAACTCATGTCTGCTTCACGATGCCTGAGGTCTCAAAGGCTGGGGGCTGGAGCGATCTGAAGCCCCGTCCGCTCATGTGTCTGGTGGGTGATGTCGGCCGGAGGCGGAGGGCCCAGCTCCTCTCTTCTCCTGGCTCGGCCTTCCTCGCAGAACGGCGACTGGCTTCCAAGGGAAAGCATCTGGAAGAGGGCCACGTGGAAGCCACAGCCTTTTTAGGACTTAGCCTCAGAAGCCGCAGAGCATCACTTCTGCCATTTTATCCTGGTTGGAGCAGTCCTGAGCCAACCCTCCCCCAGATTCACCAGGAAGAAACTCGGAGGCCATGTCTCAGTGGGAAAGCAGAGAGTGCATTGTAATAAATAACAGGCTGCGGGGTGACCTATGTGAATACACACAGCTGTTGAAAAACACAACCCGTCACGAGGACGTTGGCAAAGTGTGACTGTGGTCATCCCACATTATAAGGAAAACCATCCCACTGACATTTTGATGAATTTGGACATCGATATTATTCTGACAATGTAGGATAAAAACCTGAATCAACTCTTACTGAGGGCTCACCATGCTCCAGAACATTCTAGCACAGAAACAATCCAAGACTTCCAGAGGCCAAGAGGGGTCAAAAACTAAAGATTATGCTTTGCAGGTTCATTAAGACACTTTAATTGTCCGTGTCAAATACCCAACTCAAAATGGCTCTAAGAACAAAGGAGATGTCGTTGGCTCATTCCTGTAAGTAGAACGTCAAAAGATTATTTCTGATCAGGGAGAGTTTGATCCAGGGGGTAAGAATTTTCTGACTGAGCCTGTATCTCCTGTCCCAGCCTCGCTCCATAATTTTCAGTGCGGCTTCCATCCATCCCCAAACAGAAGTCTGCACTCACCTTAGGACTTAGAATGCCTGATGAAAAGGGCACGTCTTCTGATCAGGCTGGTGAGTTCCCTGGGAGCACACACATTGGTCTAGCGTGGGTTGCATTCTCATCACTGAGATGAAGAACTCTTATTGGAGCTTCCCGGACTAGCTGGAGCTCACAGCCTCACCCACACGACGTGGGCAGAGCCGGGATTATCCTGTGGCTCAGGAACATTCCCCAGATGAGGAGAGGTGGGGCAGACCAAAAATATTCCAAAATAGAAAGATGTAATCGTTGCTAATATTGCACTGATCGGTAGCTAGGCACTTGTGTTCTCTAATTAAATTTTCATGCGGACAGCTACATGATTCCCTTTAAAATAAAACCACCGATCAATTTAACTCTGAAGGAACTCAAGGGAAAGGCTCCTTAAGTAAATATACGGAACACTATTTAGTTCCCCAAAGGAAATTTTACACTACGTTAGTAGTAACCTAGTCACTGAGGAAAAATCGCACCCCATACCCTCATGCATTTCAGCTCAAGAAATTAGCCTGGGTATCAGTTTCCCAAGGCTGCAGTCACAGGGCCCCACAAGCTGGGCAGCTTAAACACAGGCATTTACTGTCTCCTAGTTCTGGGGGCTAAAAGTCTGAGACCAAGGCATTGGTAAGGCTGGTTCCTTCTAAGGGCTGGGGGGGGTGGGGGGGGGGGGAGAGCATCCATTCAGTGCACCTCTCTGAGCTTCTGGTGGTTTGCTGGCAATCTTTTATACTCGTTGGGTTGTAGAGATGTCTCCCGAATCTCTGCCTTAATCTCCACATGGCATTTATTCTCTATGTCTCTCTGTGTCCAAATTTCCTCTTCTTGTAAGGACACTGGTTATATTTAATTAGGGTCTGCCCTGATGACCTTATTTTAACTTGATTACCTCTGTAAAAATCTCATTTCTAAAAAAAAAAAGGAAAAAAAACACATTCTGAGGTCCTGGGGTTTAGTACCTCAATATATCATTTTGCAGGGGATCTCAGTTCAACTGACAGCAGCCTGATTTCATATCAGGTATTTAAAATCTAGTTGGTACTCTCCAAAATTCACGTCTTATGGTAGCATCACATCTATTCCCTTTTGGAACACTTCCACTATTGTTCAGCCCCTCCATGAAAGCAAAACTAATACTTCCTCCAATATTACCACCATATGATTACCACGGTTGCATATTTCCTGGTTATCTGGATATTCTTGTATAAGATGTTCCATCACATTGTCCTGTATCCACGAGAACTAGGAATGACTAAACACAGTTCCAAACCTGAAACGAAAGAAATAAACGTTACCTCTGTCAGAGACCAGCTAATATTAATCATTACTGCGAAAAGTAATTTTAAAAATCCAGTCATCAACAGCAAAAGTGTCAGGCATTTAATCAAGTATCACCAAATACTCGGAGGAAAAGCTAGAATGTTAGACAACTTTACCTGCACAAAAAGTCTTGAAGCACTAATTGGCTTGGAGAAAGTAAATATGAAGCAAAATTTACACGTTATTTTTTCAAGATTTTTAAAGTTACATTTTTCTGTTGTCAGCAAAAGTAGAGATTTCTTTCATAAATGGAAAAAGAAAGCCATAATGTGTCACTAGCTCACTGATATAATTGGATCTTCACTGGCGCACAGTCTTGAAAATGGACGTCGAAGTCCCATCTATTAACGGTTACATTTTGGACCTGTGTATGGTTTCCTCTTTATTAAACTGTTAAATCTCTTGGTTAGGGATTGCATCTGTGAATTATTGATTAGCCCTAAATTAAACTGGACTTTTGGGGAAAAAACCCAGAGTTTGAATCCTTAAGAGGCTGACACTACAATTTTGTCTTGATTTTCCCAGCCATACCATGAGCATGTTCCTATTTACCTCAGTAAGGGAGTGAGTTCCAATTTTTAAACTATTAAAAACTACCCTCTCTCCCCATCAAAGTAGCAAGTGCTTTCCAAGTAAAAAGAAAGACTAACTACAATATTTACACATCACCAAAAAATATAGAATACTAGTTTGTTAGAATTCAAATTCAAAATTCTTTTCTCTGTTGCCCTTTTTAAAAGTTTTTTTATTTATTTTTGAGACACACACACACACACACACAAGTGTGCAAGTGTGGGGAGGGGAAGAGAGAAAGAGAGAGAATCCTGATGCGGGGCTCAAACTCACAAATCGTGAGATCATAACCTGAGCCAAAATCACGAATTGGTTGCTTAACTGACTGAGCCACCCAGGCATCCCCTCTGTTGCCTTTTTATTAGACAAATAGGGATGGAGAAAACAAACAAACAGACCATATTCCATGTTTTTGTTAATTTCCTTAGGTGTGATAACAGCATTGTGGTTATGTAAGATACTGCCCTTATTTTAAGAAGGTGTGTGATGTAGCCCTTAGGAAAGAAATGCCAAGGTATTAGCAACTTACTTTCAAATTATTCAGCAAAACCTTATACATATATACAGTAAAACCTTGGTTCGCGAGCACAATTCATTCTGGAAACATGCTTGTAATCCAAAGCACTTGTATATCAAAGCGAAGGTCCCCATAAGAAATGATGGAAACTCAGATGATTCGTTCCCAAACCCCAAAATATTCACATAAAAATGATGACTTCACTCATATGACAACTTTAAGAGACAAAACAGATGAACGTAAGGGAAGGGAAACAAAAATAATATAAAAACAGGGAGGGGGACAAAACATAAGAGACTCAGAAATATGGAGAACAAACAGAGAGTTACTGGAGGGGGTGTGGGAGGGGGGATGAACTAAATGGGTCAGGGACACTAAGGAATCTACTCCTGAAATCATCGTTGCACTATATGCTAGCTAATTTGGATGTAAATTAAAAAAAAATAAAATTAATAATAAAAAAATGAGTGCAATACTGTAACATAATACAAAATGATAAAGAAAACACAAAATATAACAAATTAACCAGCACTCGCCTTTGAAAACCTTCGTGGCTGGTGTCAAGGAGACAAGAGAAGGGAGGGTTATTGTATGGGACAACTGTCACTATCCCTAACAGAATCACTGCTGTCTATTGGAATCTTCTGCGTGGGGGCCATTGGTTACGCTCACATGGATGTTGACTGCAGTACAGTATTAATAAACTCTTGTCATAGACTGTATTTAATGTAACTGGCAATAAGGCAGCAGAGGAAAGGGTCTATACCTGCAGGGAGCCTGACCTAGAAGAAGCAAAGCATTCCTAAGCTTACTCTCGGATGGAAAAGCAAAGGACTGTCCACAGGGGCTTGGAAGTGACAAAAAGGACACCAGTGCCAGTTGTGGGCATCTTCCAACATTCCGAAAAATCACTGATTTCTGCCAAACACCTCAGCTTGAGACCGAGCAGCCAAGCGTGGGAGATGATCACCCACAATCCCGCAGAGAGAGAGAGGAACCACTGGCTCATTGGTGATCATGTGACGTTCGGCAACATCGCATGATGCTGCAAGACATCACTCGCTTATCAAGTCATTTATTTATTTATACTTATTTAACATTTATTAGACATGTTTGCTTGTCTTGTGGAACACTCGCAGAACAAGTTACTCGCAACCCAAGGTTTTACTGTATCTGTCTACTTGTATGTTATACGTGCAGAATATTAGCGATCGCTGAGCTTAGAACATACATCTTGTACGATTCTGCCTATCGCTGAGCTTAGAACATACATCTTGTACGATTCTGCCTACTCTTCTGTATATTTGAATTTTTTTTAATCGAATGCTGCAAAGGAAAGAGGATGGCAAAGATGGGGAAAGTTTTCTTCCTCTGGTGAATTTGTCACTTAGCCCTTGTCCCACGTCTGCCACGTCCAAGTTTCAACTCACTGCTCCCCTACCCACCACCCCAAAAGAACATAGTTAAGGCTCAAGGCCCTTTTAAAAATTATTGAAGAGTGAAAAAATGTACACTTACAAATTATTGTCTTCTTTTGCTTTTTAAAAAAAAAATTTAATGTTTATTTGTTTTTGAAGGAGAGAGAGACAGAGCATGAGCAGGGGAGGGGCAGAGAGAGAGGGAGACACAGAATCAGAAGCAGGCTCCAGGCTCCAAGCTGTCAGCACAGAGCCCGACGCGGGGCTGGAACTCAAAAGCCGTGAGATCATGACCTGAGCTGGTCGGATGTTCAACCAGCTGAGCCACCCAGGTGCCCCACAAATTATTGTCTTCTTAATGGAGTGTTTTGAGGGTTAAGTGAGCTCTTTTGAGTAAGGTGCTTAGACAGCACCTGGCACAAATTAGGTAGTCAATACAAGTTTGCTGTCGTGACTGTTATCTAAAAATACAGGGCCTATTGATTACCTGGTGCTGGTGCTTAAGTACCACGAGTACTGTTCTGCTAGGAAACTATAGGCATTGGTAGGAAGAAAAGATCCGCACTGGCTGTGGTGGATAAGGGAGGTAAGACAGGCTGCATTGTGGCTTCCCCATGCAAGGAGGCTATAATTCAGAGATGTGGAAGGACACACAGTTTCACATATGCACACGCACACACACATGCACACATAATCAGTAATTCAAGAAAGGAAGGGGAAGGAAGGGAAGGGAAGGAAGAAAGAAGGGAGAAAAAAGAAAGAAAAGATAAGAAAAGAAATTTTCTATTAAAATATGAGTCTCTGGGGAGCCTGGGTGGCTCAGTTGGTTAAGTGTCCGACTTTGGCTCCTGTCACGATCACCTCGTGGTTCGTGAGTTCTAGCCCTGCATCAGTGTGTGGAGGCTGCCAGGGATGCTCTCTCTCTCCCTCTCTCTCTGCCCCTCCCCCCTCAATAAATAAATAAAATGTGAGTCTTTAATGGGCCCTACCTTGACCACAACCTAAAATGGCATGAAGTGCAGTCACGGTGGTAAGTCAGCCTTGTGATGGCTAAGCAGGGATACTTTGAGCCAGAAAACTACTCTTTCCAAATGTTTGTTAACTTCTGTCATTCCTAACATCTACCTTTCTTCACGGATGAAACCACAAATTTCTTTGCAAAACTTCAAGAAGTTAAAAGGGTGTGATATGCGGGGCGCCTGGGTGGCGCAGTCGGTTAAGCGTCCGACTTCAGCCAGGTCACGATCTCGCGGTCCGTGAGTTCGAGCCCCGCGTCGGGCTCTGGGCTGATGGCTCAGAGCGTGGAGCCTGTTTCCGATTCTGTGTCTCCCTCTCTCTCTGCCCCTCGCCCGTTCATGCTCTGTCTCTCTCTGCCCCAAAAATAAATAAACGTTGAAAAAAAAAATTAAAAAAAAAAAAAGGGTGTGATATGCAAACCGTGTGACAGCAGTCGGTTAACATCGTATTTCAACAAAACGGGACGACATTGTTACAATGAATATGCCTGGTACGGTCCGATGTAAAAAGTGATTCCCCAAATATTATCTCTGTTGATCAGACATCTTAGGGGACAGTCAGGCCGTGAACCCACTTGTGTGATTCTGCCTTCTGTACTGTTCTATGGGGAATTAAGGGAAAGTCAGTGTGTGCCTTTTTGGGACTCCAGTCTCTAAACTTCTAATTTGAACATCTGGAGCATGATTATAATCCAGTCAGGATATGGATTCCATCTGTGAGCTGTATTAGCTAAATAACCTTGTGTGAAACTTTTAACATTTCTGAACCTCAATTTTCTCATCTTTATTTACCACCCAGATTATGATGTTGATTGAAAAAGGTACATGAAAGCACTTTATGAATTTTAATGCACTATATGAATGCTCTTCATATTATTCTGAATGACCAACCTAAATGACCACGTTCTAAAGAACTTACAGAGCAAAACTTATTCAAGAGCGATTAAGAATTTCACTCTCCAGCTCAGCGTGTAATACAGTCCACCACTCTGCAGTGCTAACTGGAGACCAGGTGCTGTGCCCGGCTTTTCCATGTATGATCTGTTTAACCTTCAGAAAAGTTCCAGGAGTTGAGCGTTATGATTATTCCCATTCAACGAATAAAGAACCAGGCATCTTGGAGATAGTGAGCTAAGCTTCGAACTCAAGTGTTTGGGAGTCCAGTCCCTGCTGTGCCTCCTTTAAAGCTTGTATTTATTCCCTGATTATGCACATGGGTTTATCATAATACGATGAATCCTACTAAACCTATATCTCACGGACCTACCTCTCCAGCCACGTCAGACGTGTGGGCAACAAACACTCGTCATCGTACAGCACTGTGGTTGTGTGGTTATTTGCTATACCGCATTGCCGTGGCAAGAGAGAACCGATCAAGCAGGGCATTCCCACGTGCAGCCAAAGGCGAGAATCACTGCCCCGCTCGTCCAGAGTATCCTAAACACAGCCTCTCTGCCTCAAACACACCGGCTAATTCATATCCCGCCACCACTGCGTGTGCATCCACTTTCCAAGTTCTTGATCTAAAAATCACGCTATCTGGATGTATCTTCCTGGATGACCTCCATCCCCCGCCTCCCGGAGCAAATTTAATGCTTCTCTCCTGTGCTCCCAAGGCACCAGATTCTTTTCACAATTAGCACTTCTCCCAATTCACTGTGTAGCAGATGGAGAAAGCTTTATTCTCAGGAGGTGGTAGCATTGAGAGCCTGGCTTAGTCAGAAAAGAACTCTGCTAAGCCAAGGGGCTGGATTATCAAGAAGGGCAAAAAAACACAAAATAAAACAAACAAACAAACAAAAAAAAAAAACCCACAAAAGCAGGGTTGGGGGGATGGTGTCTGGTGAGAAAATGTTGGAAATGACCACACTCCATGTTTATAATTCTGCAGAAGAAGCATTTAGAAAAGAACATGATGGAGGGAGAGAGGAGGACATATCATAATCACTAATATCTATCCAAAATAGAGCACTTTACAGTTTATATCATGGCTTCCGTGCACAGATTTCTCGATGAATATTTAAACATGGCTACCTTATTACCTCTGTCCTTCTTGATTAATCGGGGGAAAAGTTCTACATGTTGATAAGTATTCTGTGCTTACATGCTAGCTAGATTTATTACTCTAGGCCAGTGCCACATCTAAATCAGATAATTTAAAATGACAGGATGTAGAATTACTTCTAAAAGAAATTGTCAACAATACTAAAGCACCACCAACTCAGACCCACTAACAAAGCTTATTATTGTAAAGGACATTTCCTGAGAGACCTTGCTTTTATTTCTAGATAAGACCTGCTTGCAATTACCTTAGGAGTTATATATTTAAATGTCATTTCTAAAGTAGTTGATGACTAGCTCTTGAGTTTGAAATATATATCTCATACTGAAATATTAATTGACATTACCTGTAAAGAAAATGCTTGATAAATAAAAGAGATGTGGGTTGAGTTCCAGTCTGAATGATTATAAATTTTAAATCGATGAAGTCTAAATAAAGGAAGTATGTTTGCCATCAGAGCTCTTAACTTGCCAGAAATTATGATTTGAATTATTAACATAAAATACATAAATGGAAAATTATACTCTTGATATATTTTTATTTATGCCAGTAGAAGAATGTTGGGGACTTTGGATCACATTTACCAAAAAAGCTGTGCAACTATGTTCTTCATAAAACCTATTCTAGAATGTTCAGATGAGAACGATTAATGATAGCCCACATGGGAAAGCACCCAAATGCCCATCATGTGTGGAATGATGAATAAAGCTATTCGAGAATATTTGTCTAGTCTATTAGTTGGTGACTCCATTACAAAGTATCATTTTGTATAATAATAATAACACTGTAATAAAATACTGAAGTTCACACCAGGGAGTACTATGCAGCACTGAAAACAAATGATCTACAGCTACATCCTACAGCATGGGTGAGCTTCCTAAACATATTATCGATCAAGAGAAGCCAGTCACAAGAGATGTCCGTACACAAAGAATGAAAGCAGGCAAAGCTAACGTGTGCACTTAGCTTTTGGGCCAGCAATTACCCTTCAAGGGCATGGTTTCTGAGAGAGAACACAGGACGGTTTCTGACAGGCTAAAAACTTTGTTTCGTGCCCCTAACTTCATAGATAAGCCTGTGCTCCACTGTTGACGGTTTATCGTGTGAAATCTTTCTGTATACAGGGTACATTTTAGGAAAAATTTTTCTTTCTTTAGTTGGGGAGAGAAAATAAGACCCAGAGAAGAGGAGTGCAGAGTGTGTCCCAGAAGACGGTGGTTCACAGTCCACTGTCAGTAAAGTTGCATTCGAATTCTGTCTCGTAAAAAGCACATACAAAATCAAACACGGTAAACAAAGCTAGGAGAGCTGGAGGATCCAACACACGTTAAAGCACTGGAGAATCAGAGTCTCTGGGGTGACTCAGGCGGTTAGCATCTGACTCCTGATCTCAGGTCAGGATCTCCCAGTTCATGAGTTCTAGTCCCTCGTCAGGCTCTGTGCTGACAGCATGGAGCCTGCTTGGGATTCTCTCCCCCCGCTCGCTCTCTCTCTCTCTCTCTCCCTCTCTCCTTGACCCTTCCCTGCTCATGCATTCTCCCTCCCTCTCTCTCTCTCTCTCTCTCTCTCTGTGTGTCTCTCTCTCTCAAAAATAAATAAACAAATATATTTTTTTAATTCTTTAAGAAAACACTGAAAAATGATAATGAAGACCACTCACATGGCTTTGCAGAGCAAAATGCCCAGATAGACCTGAAAAACCCAAGTGTATGGGGAAACCACTTAGAATGTGGTAATGCACTTGAGGTTCCCGGGAGGAATTCTGCATTTGCAAATTGCATGACCCTGGTCAAATCATAATTTCTCCATTCCTTAATCTGTCAAATGAGGCTAAGAATACCTACCACACAGGCTTATTCTAAAGATCAAATAAGGGGAACCTGAGTGGCTCAGTCGGTTAAGTGTCCGACTTCAGCTCAGGTCATGATCTCACGGTCCGTGAGTTCGAGCCCCGTGTCGGGCTCTGTGCTGACAGCTCAGAGCTTGGAGCCTGCTTCAGATTCTGTGTCTCCCTCTCTCTCCGGCCTTCCCCCACTCACGCTCTCTCTCACTTTCTCTCTCGGAAATAAATAAACATTAAAATTTTTTTTTAAAAAATCAGGGTCAGGGGCGCCTGGGTGGCGCAGTCGGTTAAGCGTCCGACTTCAGCCAGGTCACGATCTCGCGGTCCGCGAGTTCAAGCCCCGCATCGGGCTCTGGGCTGACAGCTCAGAGCTTGGAACCTGCTTCAGATTCTGTGTCTCCCTCTCTCTCTGACCCTCCCCCGTTCATGCTCTGTCTCTCTCTGTCTCAAAAATAAATAAACATTAAAAAAAATTTTTTTTTAAAGATCAAATGAGAGAAAGTGTGGGAAGATGTTTGGTCCTACACAAATGGAAGATCTCCTTTTGAGTGCTCCCCCTCCCACCCCCGCCGGCATCTTGTACAAACCAGCCACAAAAGTAATGCCACTTGTGGCCACGGTGAGGCTACAGTCTGAATATACAGGTGTGTCTTTACACTTCAGGTCACAATCATCCACCCAGCACAACCGAGGTCAGAAACTGGAACTCTGGTTCATTATTCATTTATTAAACTTTTGTCTAAAGGGCAAGACCCAAGAATTCAAAACAACACCATTTTAACTCAGAATTATCCTTCATAATCCTTCTAAAAAAAGAGATTGCCTCATTATTTGGCATCATAAGACCAATTTTATCACTTTGTGATCAGCTATCGCTGGCACTTTTCATTTTTATGAGGCCTTTCTTCCAATGCATGTGGCACCTAAGCCTAATTTGGTCTAATTTTGGATCCACAAATATAAACGTCACATAGCATTTCACTTATGTCTGAAATAAAGTCATCGCTCTAATTTTAAATTCCTTCCTCTTACACATTATTGTTTGTTGAATTATTGATCTTACATGGAAAATTAAAATATTAGCTTTCAAGTCCTTTACATTAAAATGCCATTTGTTAATTTGCATTAAATAGCTGGCATTATGGGCCCACTGAGAATTAACTTTGCTTCTAGCTGTTACTAATTATTAACATTTTTTATCCTTGGCCTTCAAGTATTTGTTTGGATACCCTACTTTCGTAGCTGTTCCAAGTCATAAGTCATCAGGGAGGAAGCAATTAAGCCACCAGATTGCCCTAATGGCATTCATCCTGGGAGATCATTCATATTATGAACTAGAGTTTGTGCTTTAACAACTGGCAAAGATCAATCTGTTTAAATATTGAGAACTAAAATACAGAGACTTCCCGATTTTATGTGTAAAAATCCAGATTCTTCTGCTTGACCTTGGACTTCTGGCCATAGGGGCACTGGACAGGTGAGGGTGTCTGTTTCTTCCTCAAACACAGGGAAATTTGGGGTAGATATTACAAAATATTTTGAAGTGCATTGTCAAGTTCAAACATAAAAGAAATTTTCCCAGGCTGCCAGAAACTAAGCCAGAGCTTGCAGAGACATGATGCTACGTGATGTGGATCATGAACATGAGCCTTAACACCTGAGGGACAAGGTTTTAATGACCGTGTTGGGAGAGCCAGAGAGGTCTTGGGGCCTTGAGGACTAGAGACAACTGGGACTCCCAGCACCTTTGGAGACCTTCTGCCTCCCTCAAAAAGCTATTCTGTTATCAGAAGTGGGGTAGGATTAGTTACGCATGGCTGTGTAACATATTTCCCCAAAAACCTCTTAGCTTAAAACAACAAAAATTTATTATCTCATAGTTTCTGTAGGTTAGGCATCTTGGTGTGGCTTAGCTGGGCCCTCTGACTCAGGCTTCCCCGCCAGGATGCCATCAGGGTGTCAGTTGGGGGTAGATCACCCCCAACTTACCCATGTACCTGTTGGCAAGATTCAGTTCCTCACGTACTGTGGGCTTGAGGGCCTCAGCTTATTGTTGCGTATTGGCCAGAGGCCTCTCTTCACTCCTCATCACTGGGTCTCCCTATGGGACAGCTTGAAACATGGTAGCCCACTTCCAACAGAGCAAGCAAGCAAGAGAGTGAGAGAGGGGAAGCAAGATGGAAGCCAAACTCTTTCTGAACTAATCTCAGTAGTGGCATCTCATCATTTTTGCTGCATTCTGTTTGTTTGTTAGGTACAGCTCGTGTTCAAGGGGTGGGGATTATACAAGGGCATGAAAACCAGGAGACAAAGATGATTGGGAGCCATCTTAGAAACTGCTTCACGGGGCGCCTGGGTGGCGCAGTCGGTTAAGCGTCCGACTTCAGCCAGGTCACGATCTCGCGGTCCGTGAGTTCAAGCCCCGCATCAGGCTCTGGGCTGATGGCTCAGAGCCTGGAGCCTGTTTCCGATTCTGTGTCTCCCTCTCTCTCTGCCCCTCCCCCATTCATGCTCTGTCTCTCTCTGTCCCAAAAATAAATAAACGTTAAAAAAAAAAAAAAAGAAACTGCTTCACATACTTATTGGTCTGGACCCATACGTTCTTGCCGAGAAGTGGGGTTATTAGAACCTAGAACTTTGGAGGGGGGGGGAGGTTCCTGAAGACCTGAGACCCAGAGCTTGAAGGAAGAAGTACTGCCCAGCTGATATTGGTATCTTGGGGTGAGACTGGCACCGGTGGTATAAAAAAAAGCCAGAAACTAGAACCATTGCCATCACTGGGATGATGAGCCATAGCCAAAATGATGCTTCAGGAACAGTGAGCAAACAAGAAATCTTTTCTCTCTCCTTCTGCCTTCCATTCTCTCTGTGAGGCCCTTTTGGCAAAAGCTGAAAGACAGCCAGATGGCATAGGGAAAATGTGGCTTGCAGAATCCCATCCCTGGCATCAGAAACAGAGTATAGAAGCAGGGGGTAAAGCTGAGAGCCTCCAGCTGAATAACCAGCACAAATGGCAATAAAGAATATCTTCCTACTGGCCCAAGAAGGTGGCTGAATAAGCAGCTTCTCTCTACATGAGGGTCTGGGTGAAAAATAATATTCAGTGTGGGTCTAAATTTACACTATCCAAATAATACAGGAATCTCAACAAATAACAAAAATCTCAGACAACGAACCCTGTGGTTACCAGCAAGAGCAAATGCTACAACACTCAGCAGGGACTCTTGTGTAACCCCAGGGCCTCCCACAGAAAGAAGTAAGCCTCCAGTGAAGATGAGCTCATTGTCAAAAATTAAAGAACAGAAGAGGACCTGCTTTACCATAATGGTGACTCAGCAATCCCAAAAGCAGAAGCAAGGAAGGAAGGAAGAGAGAGAGAGAGGGGGGTAGAAAGAAAGAAAGAAAGAAAGAAAGAAAGAAAGAAAGAAGGAATTGCAAGGGCTTGAGAGATTAGAAAAATCTTGAAGAGATCATAAAGCCACAGCTGTTAAAAAGTGTCAACAAGAAGATAGATGAAAGATAAAGGAAAATAATTGTAATGAAAAACACAAGAAAACATGGAGAGAGAGAGGCAGATTTTTCTAATGGGTGAAAAGGAAAAACATATGGTCATTAAAATTACAAACTTAGTGGTCAGGCTAAACAGATAAAACCAAAGATAGAATTTACCAACAAAAGCTCTAGATCTGAACAAATTAACCAGAATGCAGCAAGGGAGATAAAGAGGCCTTTTTAAAAAGAAGGGGATGGGGAATCTCTAGTAAAACATGGCAGCTTTAACATAAACATGTATCACACCTCCTTCCTGAAAATTCCATTAACATGATAGTGGTCAAAGAAAGCGGGACCCCAAAAGGACAAACAATGGGAGAGAAGATGTAATGATAAACATTAGTAATAATCACTTAGACTGGAGAAAACTCTGCCAAATCTAAGCCAAAACTGGCAAAACATGAATGCAGTTTGGTTCACACTGTGAAGCCTCTGTTACCTCTGGGAGCAAGAGTGTGTGTAGAAGTCAGAATAGAACTGGCTGGAAGACGGAGTGAGAAGAGGTTGGATCTGGTTCATCCTCATTCCTTAGCAGAGAACTCCCTGGAGAAGTTGAACCCAGCTCAACCTCAGGCAAGGATTATGCTTGAAAATGGAGGGAGTAAATGAAATTCTGCCTACTGCACAATGGGTCCCTTCTTGTCCCTGCCCCACATTTGAGTTTGAAAACATTGGCAGCCAAGAGCTATCAATCAGAAGGGAAGATGCAGGGCGTGCCCTTTGAGAAACTGAGCAGCTCCAGAGAAAGCATCTACTCTTTTTTTTTCCTTTCTTTTTCCTTTTTTTATTTTAGAGAGAGAAAAAGAGCATAAGTGGGGGAGATGGGGAGAGGGAGATAAAAAGAGAGAGACAGAGACAGAGAGAGACAGAGAATCCAAAGCAGGCTCGATGCTCAGTGTAGAGCCCAACGCAGGGCTCAATCCCATGCCCTGGGATCGTGACCCAAGCTGAAGTCATGAGTTGGACGCTCAACTAACTGAGCCACTCATGTGCCCCTACATCTACTCTTTGGCTGGGTTTGTATTTAAGACTGAGGATTAAAAAATTAACTGGAAGCTCTGTGTGTCAAAAAGATGAAAGGAGAGGAAGGGAAGGGTAGTGAAGGGAACAGAAAAGGAAACAGAAACAATGAATTGAGGCAAAAAAGTAAAAAAAGAAAAAGGAAAAAACAACTATAACATCCTCAGAGTTATAAGAGAAGACAGCACATACACTAAACAAGAACAGGACACAAACAAAAAGGAAACAGCTGGGGAACAAAATAATTTCTTGGAAAATAAAAATATGACAGTAGAAAGAAAACCTTCCATGACAAGTTTGAAAGAGAGTGGAAGGAAGAGGAACACATCAAAGAAGTTATTTAAAAAAAAAAGAGCTAATTCCTCTGGTTTGGAAATTGTATTATAGCAATACAGAGGCGAATATCAGAAGAAATGAAGAGTTGAAAATGGTTGTTTGGAAGGTGGAACCTACTGTAAAGCAGAGACTCTTCCTTATGTTGTCACAAATCTTGTAGAACCATTTGGCTTTAAATATTATACATGAGGGGTGCCTGGGTGGCTCTGTCCATTAAGCATCTTAACTCTTGGTTTCGGGTCAGGTCATGATCTCATGGGTTCCTGAGACTGAGCCCCGCAACGGGCTCTGCTCTGACATTGTGGAGCCTGCTTGGGATTCTCTTTCTCCCTCTCTCTCTGCCCCTCCCCTGCTCTCGCTCTTTCAAAATAAGTAAATAAACTTTTAAGAAATGCACTAAACTGCATGTTAAATATTCCACATGTATTACTTTAATAAAAATGAAATTTAAACTGCATATATATACATATATGTGTGTGTGTGCATGCATATGTGTGTCTATACACACGTATATAAAGACATCATTAGGAATCACATAGAATAAAATAAGAAAGTCCAACACATGTCTAGAAAATAGTTTCAGAAGAAGAAATAGAGAAAATGGGAGAGATACAACATTTTAAAAGACACTGGCTAAGAACTTGGCATTTTTAGAGAAATACATGACGTTCAGATTCAAAAAGCTCTCCAGGTCTCCAGCAAGATAAAGTCAAGTGCATGTATTGTAGTAGATCTCTTTCCCTGTGTTCTGCATTTTACTTAATTGTGATCTTGTCTTCCCTGGGACTCCCACCTTCTCGGGTGGTGGAAATGTCCCTAAGACTGGTTTAGCCTTTGCTTTGCTGGGCATCCCAAGGTTCCTGTCCTGACATCTGTTTTAAACTAATCTCTTGGCTTCGGAGTCCTCACCCACATGAATAGTGTATGTGTGGGTGCTGTAACAGGCCACTTTATGGAAAAGATTTACTTTCTCTCAGGAGGCCTATAATTTTTTTTCTACTCCCCACACAGACTCCCGGGCTGTGTTTCAAATATGATGGAGTGAGTAACTGTGGAAAACATCGTTGAAATTTGTGAAAAGTCAAGTAAGAGGAGTCTTGAGGACAGACCATTGGTTTAGCAGATTTAGATTATTGTTGAACTTGTCCAACAAAAACCTGAACATATAGAAACTTTAACATAATATGATATGATATATAATATAATATACAGAAGGTTTGAAAGAAAAGGGATGGAAAAGACACACCGAGCTAAAAATAAGCAAGAGGAAGTTGGCTTGGCAGTGCTAATATCAGAAAGTAGTCTTAAGGTGGACTTCTATCCTGAAGGCATTCATCGCCCAAGAGCCCCAGGAGATGGGAACGCTCCCCATTTGTAATCGATCCAGCAGGTGTATGCGGTGGCTACAGACAGAGGCTGTCCCGTGGGCTGACCAGCCTGCCCCTCACCGGCCCCTGGGTCTCTCATCCTTCTCGCCTCTGTCCGCAGTGCTGACCTGTTTCCACACGCACCACACCCCTGAAACCCCACACCAGTGCCCCAGTGTTTTTCAATCAAATAGCCATTCCCCCTTACTCGTCTTGTTGGTACTGGAAGCAGGGTTTGCCCATCACCTTCCTCTGACCTCCATGGGCTTTGGTGCCTCCACTCTCTTCCCACTTGTCTCCCTATCTCTCTTCAGTCTACTTCTTCGGATCCTTTTCCTCCACTGGCTTGTTGAAGGTGTTTTTCAGAAACCCTCCCTGGAGCCCTCTGCGCTCGGGGGAGGAATCCTTGAGTACAAACCAGGGGCTTCAGTGCACACTGAATGATGTTGTCTCCCAAACCAGTATGTCTGTGGGGGGCTCTTCAGTGAAACCCTCCTCTTGAATGTTTTAGCAAGTATAAAACTGACCGCAATGTTTCTGACCCCAGCCAACCTGCCACACCCTCCTTCCGTGTCCTTCGTGTCCACCCAACCCCCAAAGAGCTCTCCTTTCTGTTCTTTGTCATATGAAATGTCCTACTTTCCTCCTTGGGACACATAACTGAGTGGCCTGGAGTTCTCTGAACTGCTTCTTTATCCACCCCCATCAAAGCTGTGATCAGATCCTTATAATCTACCTGGTTATAGCTCTTACAAATAAGATATAATATAAATAAATAAATAATATTAAAAATAGAAAATATGAAAGGGGCACCTGGGTGGCCAGTTGGTTGAGCATCCAACTCTTGGTTTCCACTCAGGTCATGATCTCACGGTTTGTGAGTTTGAGCCCCACGTTGTGCTTTGCACTGACAGCGTGGAGCCTGCCTGGGATTCTCTCTCTGCCTCTCTCCCCCGCTTGTGCTCTCTCTCTCTCTCAAAATAAATAAGTAAATAAAAAAAGAAGATATGAAAGCCCAACACAATGAGAATTATTAATTTTTTTAAAGAGGAGGGAGAAAGGTTTTCATTAATAAATACTAAAACATATTAAAAACTATAATAATTTAAAAGCACGGTATGGTGCCAGAATTAAATAAATGAATGGAAAAGGAGAGATGGACCTCAAACAGATCCTGAAAAAAGACAAAAAGCTATCGATTTTTCAATGAATGGAACTAGAAACAAATCAGGTACAGAAATCCTCACAGCAAAATAGGTTTGTGATGTCTTCAAGCTTTAAATACAAAAGGCACATGAAGCTAAAGAATATTGGAGAAAAATTAGCCTGTGTGAAGAATCAGTTTCTTTTTTTTAATTTCTTTTTTTTTTAATTGTATTTATTTTTTTAAAGAGAGAGAGTGCACAAGCAGAGGAGGGAGGGCAGAGAGAGAGGGAGACACAGAATCCGAAATGGGTTCCAGGCTCTTAGCTGTCAGCACAGAGCCTGATGTGGGGCTTGAACTCACAAACCATGAGATCATGACCTGAGTCGAAGTTGGATGCTTAACCCACTGAGCCACCCAGATGCCCCCTTAAGAATGACTTTCTGATAGACAAAAAAGCAACTGAAGAACTTTCGACAATATGGTCAACAGATTTGACATCATAAGAATGTAAACCCAGCTTGTCAAAACCTCAGTAATATAATTCACACATAAACAGTGAACTGGTTTTTAGTAAGTTAACAGCCAAACTAAATGCACAGGCTGCCCAGTGGAAATCAAGGCTGGAAGAGGGATGGCCTGGATAACCATGAGCCGCATTCCTTGGGGGGTTGTTCCATCGTTTCAGCACTGAAGTGTTGGAGAACTTTCACACCAGCTTCTGGATAAATGTTGACAACTTCTCAGCTTCAAGTAAAATACAATCAAACTAGGGACACCTGAGTGGCTTAGTCAATTGAGTATCTGGCTCTTGGTTTCAGCTCAGGTCACAGCTGGTGATATTGAGCCCCCCATCAGGCTCTGCACTGGCAGTGCAAAGCCTGCTTGGGATTCTCTCTCTCCCTCTCTCTCCCTCTCTCTGCTCCTCCCACACTCATGCTCTCTCTGAACGTAAATAAATAAACATTAAAAAATACAATCAAAATAGCCAACTGGCATCTTTACTGAAAGCTGGTGGAGTACACTTGAGCCCCCCTCTGTCTCAGGCCACCCATAGTCAGTGGTTCCGGAACAGCTCTGGACTCCCTCCCCCACGTCATGCCTGCTGCCCTTTTCTCGGTGTTCATTCCCCTCGCCTTTCTCCCTGGCTCTGCAAAGCTTTCTCCCTACTCTCCCCACTGCTGACGAGGGCCCCAATAATATGTACTCAGTACCATCACCAAGTTCAGGAGCAACATAGTGGTTAAGAGCATGGACTCTGGAACAGAATGTGGAAGTTCAAATCCTGGATCTGCCTCTTACCAACTGCCACTGAAGCCCTGTGCCTCAGCTGGCCCATCTGTGAAACAGGGAAAACACTGATGAAGTTGTTCTGAGGGTTACGTGAGCCAATACTTACAAGGTGATGAGAAGGGGCCTGTCACAAAGTGTGCTGTCACTGTGTGATGCATGCTAGCACCTGTTAGCTGTCGTTGTTTCTTGCGGTGCACTTGGGACAACAGCAACCCTCCGGTCAAGTTTAATATCTTGGGTATGGCGCCCAGGGCTTCACCATCCGTCCTCCCTTCGGGCCCTAACTCCCCAAATTCCCACATGAGTACATAGGCAGCCTCAGTGAGATTCCCAGCCAAGGACCTTATCCTTAAAAACAGGTTAGGTTCCCCAAAGCATATATTCCCAAACCCATCTGTCCCCAAGAGCAGGGTGGCCCTGAGCCCATAGCTGCCAGCACTGCCTCCTGAAAGCTAGCAGGGCAGATGCATGTTTTCTGGATGCAACGTCACCCACTCTATAGACTTTGAAGGGTAGAAAGCTCACACTTGGGCGCCCGAGGCTCCCCGAGAACATCTAGCTCTTTCTCACTCTCAGCCCTTCTTGGGCACTGTGTGCCCATCCCGCACCCCCGAACTGCCATTTCCCCCCACTCCGATAATTCATACATCGACAATGTTCCTCGGGTTCATTGTTTGTGTCACCTTAGTGTTTATTATTTAAGTTATGCTACTATTATTCGATTCAAGCAAGAAGCACCTTTCCTAGGAGCTTCCCTAATTCCTCCATTCATTCACTTATTTGCTCACCAGTTAGTGAGATCCTGTGCTAGATCCTGGGGACAGGCAGGGAAAGAGACTTTGTCCTCTTTGTCCTCAAAGCGTTTCCAAGCTGACTGGGCTGCTCCCTCCCTTCAGGGTACTGGAAGCAGAATTTAGGGGTCTGTTTGCCCTACCAAGCTGTCATAACAGTGCCTAAAGGCACTGACACAAGCCCTATTTGATTTTACTGACATTCGTCTAGTTATCCTAGTTAACATTTATTTAACACCAACATGGGACAGTCCCTATGTTTTATGTGCAGTGTTCTGTTTAACCCCCGTGACAATCCTATGCAACAGGCACTATTATGATGCCCGTTTTATAGACGAAGCAACGAGAGAAAAGAGAGGTTAATTCACCTACTCAGAAAGATGGAGAATATAGATCCAGATTTTGAATGTAAATCTTTTCAGTCCCCAAGTTAACAGCTCATCTAGACCAGGGTGTCCCAACCTTAGCACTACTGGCATTTTGAGCTGGATACTGCTTTGTTGTGGGGGCTTCATGGTGCACTGTGGGACGTTTAACAGCATCCCTGTCCTCGAACCACTGGATGCCAGTGGCACCGTTAGCCACCCGATCGTGGCAAAAATGTCTGCAGACATTGCCAGTGTCTGCTGAGGGTAGAGGGGGCAAAAAAGCCCCTTGATTGAGGGCCACTGCTCTGGAGTATTTTTCTATATCCCCAAACTAAGGGCTACGGCCATCTCCTGGAATCCTTGGGAGAGCTTTCAGGCGATAGGAGCAAGGCTGAGGACCATGGCTCTATGGTCTACACCGGACTCCCAGTCTGTCTACACCTCCATCTTGTAGGCTTTAAAATGAAAGTGGATCAGATATAATCTAATGATTCTATCAACTCTGCAATCCTGTGATGCCCTTACAACATGGAAATACCTTTGGGTGTGGAGATCCATGGAATGTGGCTGCCTACTCCACCATGCCCCTGATTTGATGGACTCATCAAAATGGCCCCATAATGGGAACCCCTGGAACAAATGGTCAGTGAAGCAGCTTTTTCATCCTCTCATTTGTAATCCAGAGAATTGGCCAGCTACTTCATAGCACTCTATCAATTTACTCAATATACTGCAACACCCAGAGGAATAGAGAGCAATAAACAGTATTATAGCACTCAATTATACTCCGAGAAGGCAGGGGATAACTAGAGAATTCTAAAACAGAACCATTCTCCTTTGCTTGAAATGATTGGATGTCTCATTTTTTAAGAACGTGAATTCTTTAAAAAAAAATAAAAGCTTGTTTTCTAAAATAAATTCGGTGTTAAATTTAACTGTTTTCAACAGACCTTTGAGGTTCTCAAAGTATGAAAATGCAGGGTGCAGTTATGCAGTATTTACTATTTGCACAGTACTTTTTAATGCATGACCTTGTTTTATTATCTACATTTTATTTTCACAACTCTGACTTGAACAGAGCTATTCGAGCTGTTATCATTCTTTGATGAAGAGCGTTAGGCCCAGAGAGCGTAAGCTATTTGCCTAAGGTCGCATGATAAAACAGTGCCAAGGTAACAAACCGCCTCGGAGTTCCCACATCTATCACGTGACAAAGAGCGTGTGTTGACCTGAGACGACGTCTTCTCCACGTGATCCGTGGTGCCCAGGCATGCATTCATTTGATGTCTGAATTTGAGACTGGGCACTCAACAGAGACAGGGTTGGATGGTGGGGAAGTGGTATGTCCCAGCTGAATTTGAAAAATGGAACCTAACAGAACACCTTAGAAAAAACAAAGATGGGGAAGATAGGCAGAACACGATTGTTCAGACAAAATCAGAATTAAAAAAAAAAAAAAAAATCCAGCTACAACAAATACCCCCCAATTATCAAATTCAGACCGGAATTAAAATATTAAAAACTTGAAAGTAGGGGCGCCTGGGTGGCGCAGTCGGTTAAGCGTCCGACTTCAGCCAGGTCACGATCTCGCGGTCCGTGAGTTCGAGCCCCGCGTCGGGCTCTGGGCTGATGGCTCAGAGCCTGGAGCCTGTTTCCGATTCTGTGTCTCCCTCTCTCTCTGCCCCTCGCCCGTTCATGCTCTGTCTCTCTCTGTCCCAAAAATAAATAAACGTTGAAAAAAAAAATTTTTTTTGTAAAAACTTGAAAGTTTACAAATAGGGCTATGTTAAATCCCCAGCAGACTATAGATGCAGGGTCCTAGGGAGGATTCACAGGAAGAAGTAGTTGGGGGCAGGGGGGAACAGCTGATAATTCATTACCCTTCCCCCTCCCATCCCTGTTAAGGGGCCTGCCCTCTGCACAAAGCTCTGGCGGGGAATGTGGCCCATGGTTTCTATTTTGCCATCGTGAATGTTGGAAATGACATGTTGCAATGAAAAGAGCACAAGACTGCATATCAAGAGAGCTGCTCCTTGTACGCTGCCATTGACCAGCCCGATGACCCTTGGTGAGGCGTTAACCTCTGGGGAACACGTGATCCTCACTTGTGAAATGACTCTATTCAACGAGCTGACCTTTAAGGTTACCTTTTGCCGTGAACATCAATAGACGAAGCCAGACGAAGAGAACACAGCTAGATCCTTGAAGTGGAACTGAGATCCCTACAATCTCTACCTTTTCTTTTCTACCCCTTGCTGTCCAGGCTGTGCCTTTATTGTCCCCCATTAAAACAGGATAGGATCTGATGCCATCATTTGTACCTTGGCATTACGCCTTGTATACCAACCCATTGTGTCCCATCGTATTTATATAACAAGGCTCTCAGTCTACACTGGTCTGGATGAATGAGCGAAGATTTCAGCTGAAGCCATGAGTGGAGATTTGGTGTGCAACGAGAACACCTTTTTAGCGCTTGTGAAGCCGTGTCCTTGGATAACCTGGCTGGAGTCATTTCAGAAAGTCTGTGAGGTGGGGTGGAAAGAGGAAATGTGGACGTTTGCCTTCCCTCCCCACCTTCTTGCCCTCCCCTTCTCTTAATCTCCCTTCCTTCTCCAACACGGGCCTAGGAGGGTAGGACATGTGGATAGAGTTCTGGATATGTAAAGAATCTTGTCGCCCTTGAACCCTGAGCCTGTAACGTACGTCATCCCTGGGGTCCATCCATCTGGAAGAATCTGTGTGCGTTTCCACACACGCAGGAGCTAGACTTGCATAGAATATTCTCTTGCAGGGGAGTAAATCTGCCGCAAGGTAAACCTGACGCACTACACCTACCAGAAATTTGGCTTCGCGCTAACTCGGAATAAGTAATAAGAAGTCCATGAGTGTAGTTGTGTTAGTTTTGGTTCGTTTGGGGCTTCTCGCTTTGCCGGCACCCTCGTTTTTCCAGTGGGCATGCACTCCCACACTCACAAACACACTCAGGGAATTACCTCCGCACGGCAGGTGTCTCCTTCTCCTGGAAATCTGCTCTGTGCGATGTCCCGGGTTCTGCCTGCCCGGCAGACGCCATTCTTCAGCTGCCCAGATCTCCAGAACTCTGCCGCCATGTCCTTCCTGTCCATCCCCTGGCCTGGGGGTGTCCCGAATTACCACCTAAGCTGGAGTTTCTGCCCCAGCATCGAGTGTGGGCTTTGACCAGCAGGTGCGTGAGAAGGAAATACTGAGGCTCAAGAGAGAGAAGAGAAAGATCCCAAACATTCAGAGGCACAGAGTGTTTCACCTTCTCTGATCCTTCCAAGACCACTCAACTTCTCGTTTGATTTTATGTCTTTCATTTTTCTTCTCAATACAATGATTAAAAGTAAACTGAGGGGGCACCTGGGTGGCTCAGTCGGTTAAGCGTCCAACTTCGGCTCGGGTCATGATCCCGTAGTTTGTGAGTTCGAGCCCCACATTGGGCTCTGTTCTTGACAGCTCAGAGCCTGGAGCCTGCTTCGTATTCTGTGTCTCCCTCTCTATCTGTCCCTCCCCCGCTCTCTCTCTCTCACACACACACACACACTCTCTCTCTCTCTCTCTCTCTCTCTCTCTCTCTCTGTATCAAAAATAAATAAACGTTAGAAAAAATTAAAAAAAAAAAAGTAAACCGAGGACAGCTCTAAAACAAAAACATATGAATAAGGTAACAAAAGCACAAAACTGAGACTCTATCTGTAGAATCCGCTGACTCCCTGGGACACTGTCCCTAGCCAGTATTCTTTTCAGATACTGTGGCTCAGCCACAACATGATATTTAAAGCCCCTCACATTGTGTATGTTTCAAACATCCACCTGCACAAGTAGGAAAGAAGAGGGATACAAGTTCAGGGCCCAGAGAAAGGTAGACTGATCTGCAGGAAAACCAGAAAGCCAGAAAAAAAAAAAAAGAGACAGAGAGGGAGAGAGAGAAGCTAAAATTTCAGGAAGAAGTGGTCTTCACCAAAAAGTCAAGTAATTGAGTATAGATTCCCTGCATCCTTTCAAGAACTGCATGATCATCCATCCGAGATATGTCTATGGATGCTGCAGCTTATGCTCACAGAAGTCTCATCAATAAACTGCAAACCAGACTTTCTCTAAACATTGGTTTCTTCCTCCTGCTAGAACTAGAACGCCCATTGGGGCGCCTGGGTGGCTCAGTCGGTTGGGCGTCCTATTTCGGCTGAGGTCATTATATCGCAGTTCATGAGTTCGAGCCCCACGTCAGGCTCTGTGCTGACAGCTCAGAACCTGGAGCCTGCTTCGGATTCTGTGTCTCCTTCTCTCTCTCTCTCTCTCTCTCTCTCTCTCTCTCTGTCTCTGCCCCTCCCCTGTCTGCGCTCTGTCTCTGTCTCTCTCAGAAGTAAATACACATTAAAAAAATTTTTAGAATGTCCAGTATTCCCACTCTTACAGCAGAAGAGAAGGGAAAAAGAGAGGAGGATAAAGCGAATCTTCAAGAAACACAGCCACCCGCTGGGATGCTGCAAAATACAGCAAAATATATTGACTCCGTGTATTAATCCAGTGATGGAGCAGCCACATGCAATTTCCCAAATAAGAAGTAGTTATGGTTACTGCACACGGGAAAACAGAATTGGGGGGGGAGTGTCGCCTCAGATAACTGCAATGTAAGGAAAACAGCGGCTTAATAAAGTGACAGCAGCTCCCTCACAGTTTAAAAACAGATGGGCTTCGCTACCCGGGAAGAAAGAATTTTTAGCTGCGCTGCAATTTGGAGAAATCTGTCATCGCCTGTACGGAATTGTTAAAACTCCGAGAAGCTTAAAGAACGATAAAATTTCACTTCGCAAACTTGGGTGCTGAAGATCTCAGGTGGCCAGCAGTATAAAGCCATCATCATGTTCAAATCATGACACAGAGAACAGACAGTTATAGATCTGCAAACTTGGAACAGGATTTTGGCCAAAGTATTTACAACCTTTTTAATTTTTTTTGTGATCGAGTATCTAGGATGCTAACGGGAAGGTTAACATTCCAAGCTTAGACCCATGGATCATACGTGCATGTGCGTGTGCGTGTATTTCCAGTGTGGAATGTAGAGATTTCCCTCCTGCCACAGACACGGTGAGCAACTCGGTCCAGCATGTGCAGAACTTTCCCAGTGTTAGCCCTGGGAAGTTCCGGATTCCTGGGAAATTTCTCGTTCCCAGGCCAAGCAGGACAGATAGTTACCAAGCCACAAGAGACTTAGGCTCAGCATTTTCAGCATTTCAGCTCAGCATTTTCAACGCTGCTATTAAGTAGAAGTAGAATCTCTTTTTCTTTTCTTTTCCCTATCTATTGAGATGTAATCGACCTAAGTATTGATTTGATACATTTATACACTGCATTATGATTACCATGGCGATGTTAGCTTTTTCTTTTCTTTTTCCAACTCTACTGAGATGTAATTGACCTAAGTATTGATTTGATACATTTATACACAACAATATGACTACCATGGCGGTGTTAGCTAACACCTCTATCATGTCACAGAACTGCCATTTCTTTTTTGTGGTGACACCATCTAAGATCTACTCTCTTAGCCACTTTCAAGTACATTAATACAGTATTGCTGTCTATAATCACAATGCTGTGCGTTAGATCTTCAGAACTTATTCATCTTCTAGCTGAAAGTTTCTATGTTTTGGCCAACATCTCCCCAATTCCCCCACCCCTGGTAACAACCATTTCTGCTTTCTGTTTCTATAAGCCTGGCTTTTAAAAATTCCACATGTAAGTGGTGTCATACAGGAATTGTCTTTTTTTTTATTTCTTTTTTTTAAATTTTTTAAATGTTTTTTTATTTATTTTTGACAGAGAGAGAGAGAGAGAGAGAGACAGAGCATGAGCGGGGGAGGGTCAGAGAGAGAGGGAGACACAGAATCCGAAGCAGGCTCCAGGCTCTGAGCCATCAGCACAGAGCCCGATGCAGGGCTCTAACCCACAGACCGCAAGATCATGATCTGAGCCGAAGTCGGACGCTCAACTGACTGAGCCACCCAGGCGCCCCCAGGAATTGTCTTTCTCTGGTTTATTTCACCTAGTATAAAGCTTCCAGGACCACCCACGTTGCCCTCAAAAAATTAAAAATAGAACACTGTATGATCTAGCAATCCCACTTCTGGATATATTCTTAAAGGAGGTGAGGACAGGATCTCAAAGAGGTATCTACATCCCCTTGTTTACCACAGCACTATTCACAATAGAGCCTTTTTTCTTGATAGAAGTCTCTGGCACCTTAAGAAAACCATTAAAACCCATTTATCCCCTGACCCTAACATAAGAACCTTGTTTATTTTCCATTTGGAACTGGAAACGAAATCATTGAAGACAGAATACATAGTTCCTAAACCTGTCCCATAAAGAGACCTGGAATTAACGAGACTTCAGAGGGTTCTTTCATCACAGGCCCTATACACCATTTAAAAGAAGTGACCATAACATTTTTTTTAAGGTGGAAGCAGCCCTGGGGTAGTTCAGGAGACCGGGGTTCTTGTCCTGGTGCTGCTCTGAGTGGCTGTGTGACCTGAAGTAAGTAAGTTCACCTACGTGGTGGACCAGCCACTGGTTGACCAGCCAATTGGTAGGTTGGGCTGAAGTTCTCTTCCCAAGCGTCCAACTCTTTGTATTATCCTTTCTGAGCTGCATGCTATTAACTCTGCTCCTAACAACCCTCATAGGCTTGTGTGTCTCACATACTGGGCCACGTGAGGCAATAATACAGTGCTTCAATCGGACATTTTTCTTCAGGCTACCGAGAGGTTTCCAAAGGGATGATAAGGTTAGTGAACAACACTTTCCTAGAGCATTTACTCCCTGATAGGATTAACATCTCTCCCCATCTCTGAAACCCTTTAGAATTTCTACCACATTGTAGTAAATTACGAAATGACACTACACCTTCATGTTTAATTACTACTGAAAAGAGAGTAATACGGCATCATTTCATCAAACCAATAGAGAAGATGGCTTTATGTGATAGAAGAAACGATGTTACAATTTTAAATAGGAAGATCTCCCATATTTCTATCAAAATGTTGTGCACTTCTCCCGTTAAAATTTGATTCTCATTTTTTGGTTGTTATTCCCATAACGACATTTATTTTAAAAGTGAGATCTTTAGGGGAGCCTAGGTGGCTTAGTCAGTTAAGCAGCATCTGACTTCAGCTCAAGTCATGATCTCAGGATTCAGGAGTTTGAACCCCACGTCGGGCTCTGTGCCGACAGCTCGGAGCCTGGAGCCTGCTTTGGATTCTGTGTCTCCCTCTCCCTCTGCCCCTCCCCTGCTCACGCGCTGTCTCTCTCTCTCTGTCTCAAAAATAAATAAAAATATTTAAAAAAATTTTTTTAAGTGAGATCTTTTTATACCAACACAGACACACTAAGATAATAAGACAACGTCGTATCCCTTGTGGCTCCTTATGAACATTGCCTCACACCCCGAGGCTTTGTCCCAGACTGAAAAGAACAAATCCGTCTCCCTCGTCTTCCCCTTCCAACTCTGTACGGTCCTATCAACAAGCCCAATTCTTCACACGCTCACACTCTGTGTGTTAAAGGAGGAGTAGGTCAGTAAAAATTAATTAAAAGAGTTGCTTGAGCAGAAAAAAGAAATTTACCGAGCAATTTCCCACTTCTTGGTGAAAACCTCATCCTGGGGAATAGGGTCCCCTGAACAAGTGGCTTTATTTCTGATTTAACAGTAGGGTATTTCTAAGCCTCCTCATCCCATCTGCATCCATTTCACAATGACTGAACAAATGCAATTAGCCTGCAGTGAGCCAAGTAATGGTTTTCTTAAAGGACTGGGAATACTTTCTTAGACTAATATGGACGGACGTCTGCTGCAGCTTCTTCCAGACAGGCTCCCCTCAGCAGCAACCACATGTGTGCGTCCAGTGCCCCGAGACAGACGGTTTTTACAAGAAAACAGTACCAAGGCATTGAGGAGCTAGATGGGAGTGGGGATGGGGAGGTGCAGGGCCTCCCTGCCATTTCCGGCTTGGGAACCTTACCTGGAAAGAAAAGAAACGAACACTCCTGGCACACCTCCCGAATGCTGGGTAGTGCACTCATGCTTTTATGTGCGTTACGCAGCATTCTAGAACTTCGGTTCCATCAGAGCAGAGACGTCATCTGTCTTGCTCACCACTATATCCCTAGCACACATGGGAGGCATGCAACACATATTTATCTGGGGGAAGCCGCCGGAAGACCCCTAGGAGTCCTCTCCACCCTTGGATCTAGTGGATTCCAAGGTACTGTCTCACTGCTGGGTGGTCCTGGAAACCGATCGGCTTCTCAGGAGTCATCATGCCTGGGAATTCCCTGAGAGCTTGAAGAAAGACTTTCAGAGCTCAGGGAGCGTGCAAACACATTCATGAGTACCTTTTATTCAACGCAGAGTCTGTAAGTGGGTAGTACATCAAGGGCCACTTATGGATGCCAGTATTTGAATGAGACTAGTCATCTACTCCAGGGATGGCTCTCTTTCTTGCCTGATTAAATTAGCTGCCTCTAATCTCTAGAGTTACTGGTCATCTAGTATTCTTCAGCTATAGTTCTTCAATATTTGTCTTCAATAACAAGTACTTGAGAATCTACCCTGAGTGTATAAGGCTCTGTGCTGGGGACAGTGGGGATTCCAAGCTGAAGCAGCCACAGCCACTTTTGATCAGCCGGTCAGCCTTAAGTCTCCTGCATTCCAGCTCACTGGTCACTGCATTTCATCAACTCTAAGAGACATTAATTGTAAGACACATTCTGATTTCAGAGCATTCTTATCGCTCCTGCTCTGTTCTGCCTCCTGTCACTGTACGGCCAGTGACACGCACAGAGGAACAGGTTAGGAAAACTGAGAGTGCCTGATGGTTCCAGGGAGGGCTGGGGCCCTTCTCACCAGAAAGGATCATGCAGTGTGAACCCAGTTAAACTCTTTTCCCCAAGCCTCTGTATCCTTCTGTTACCACAATCCACTATATCACTTGCATTTGAATACACAGTTGCACACACACACACACACACACACACACACACACACAATTTAATTTAAATGGGAATTGACAGTAAAACTACATTTTTAATGACAAATGAAGTGAAGTGATACGAGAATTGAAGAGAACCAGATTCTTATGCGTGTATACTTTTTGGTAGGTCCATATTTGAATTCAATTGTTACACACAAAAATATCTGATTTTTTCCATAATCAGTGCAAATCTATTTGGCAGGCTTAATTTTGCATGCTTCAAATGTATTTCCAAGTAGTCACTATGATATTCATATCTTCCGACTTCTTTTTTTTTTTTTTTTAAGAGAGAGAGAGCGAGGAAGGGGAGGAAGGAGAGGGAGAGAGAGAATCTTAAGCAGACTCTCCAGTGCAGAGCCCAACCTGGGGATCAGTCCCACGACCCTGAAATCATGACCTGAGCTGAAATCAAGACTCGAATGCTCAATGGACTAAGCCTCCCAGGAGGCCCTCTTCAGATTTATTTCAAAACCTAAAACCAATATTGCTCACGTTTTTGTAACCAAGAGAAACTTGTCCAAACAACTTTTTTTTTTTTTAAAGAAATTAAAACTCATTGTAAAAATTCATTTCTATATTTTTTAGTTTGGGGGAAGAAGAGTGAAAATTCACCATTACTAAGTAGATTTTTCCTTACAAATAAATCAAAACTTCCTGATTGTAATGATTTCTAGTACAGAATCTTGGACGATTTCTGAGGTGTAGAAACTTGATCAGTAAAGAAACCATACGTCCTTGGAAGACTTCCCCTTTTGTAAACCGTTCATACCAAAGACACTCCAATAGGAAAGCAAAAGACATAAGTACGAACCCCCTGAAGCATCAGCCTCCCAAAGGGAAGGGATGGATACCGGGTTTCATAACACTGGACAAGTAATAAGCTTTTAATAAATGTTCATTCACTGAATGGATAGAGGGACGGCTGGATGGATGTGTCCCACAACCACATAAGAAGAAGCTATGATAAAGCAAAGGATCCCAGGACTATAGGACATTAAATAGTGGCTATAAGAAACTGGTGTGGACATCCACTTAATAGGATGCATTATCTGAGAACAAGTTAGATAAGATGGAGATCTTTGTCTCCTGTAGAGGTCATGGATTTATTCTAATCTGTAAAGCCAGAGAGCTGGTGCATGTTCACATAGAGCAGGGAGGCAAACTCGAGCAGAATACAGATGGGCTTTCTAAATTGGGATATTTTAAGAGCTACAGAGCCCAGGTACAGCTCTGCTGGCTTCCCATTACGGACTCTGCAAGACCTAAATAAAGCTCGTGTGGGTTACTCGCAAAATTGAATGACTTCATGAATCATTTCTTGGAGATTGCACATTTAATTTATAGGCAGAACGCAGGAGGGGTAGATCTCAAACCCTTGTGTTCTCAATCTACATCCAGAGCTGGTTCTCTAATGCATAATGCTTTCCTGAGTCCTCCCGCAGGAAGGCCAGGGGCAGGAGTGATGGATTCATGTCCTGAAAATAATGGACACAGCGACGGAAGGTAAACCGAACAGTCACTCGACTCAACACTTGCCCAGGCACATCTTCTCACCGAAGCGAGAGGGCAGATTCCGACGTGGGACATTGTTGCCCACTGCGGTACAAGCTCTTGCCCGCCAGCCCAGCTTGCTTTGCCTGACGCCGGGCCCCAGCCGGCTCCCTCTGCCGCTGCAGAGCTGCTGATCTGGTTTTTCCTTGGCCTTGGGTGTCGCTGGCAACATTGTCAGTTGAGCGGGGATTGCTGAATCTCTATTCCTGGCGACCAGGTGAGAAACAGCCAGTGCACAGCTGGATTTTCTGATCTCGGGTTGGGTTCGCAAGGCTCGGGGTTGGAGAGGGAGGGAATCATCTTTTCATGTGCTGAGTAGTCAGGCTGGAAGTCAAAATCCATAAAAGCCAAGAGGAAATCCTATACTTTTGTCTGTTTCCAGTTCTCAGGAGGGGCTTTCTCTCAAAAAAAAAAAATTATTTATTATATTTATATAAATATATATATAAATTGTATATAAAAATATAATATATATATACATAATATATAAATACATATTATGTGTATATATATTGCTATATATATAATATATATTGCTGTATTGCTATATTATATATATCGCTATATATACATATGTATATATATACATACACACACACACACACACACACACACACACACACACATATATATATATATAATATAGCAATTTTCTTTCAGGTGGTTAAATGAAACAAGTAAGAACCTCCCAAAATAAAAATCACTGGATTTAAATAATTTACAGACAAATTCTGTCTTCTCTTTCCAGCTTGTCTATAAACTTCCTGAGAGTCAAGACCTTGTCTTCTGCCTCTTTCATTCACCACAGTACAGTTTACACTGCCATACGCTTGACAGGAAGTGAATAAATGCTTTTGGACTGAGTGAAAGAATGCAGACCCAATACAACTTCACTCTCCATCAAGCAGAAATATGCAGGCCTGAAAGGAGGCATAAATGAGACGCGTGGATTAAAAACTTTGCAACCAGTGGGGCGCCTGGGGGGCTCCGCTGGTTAAGTGTCAGACTCTTGATTTCGGCTCAGGCCATGATCTCTCGGTTGGTGAGATTGAGCCCCGCATAGGGCTTTGCACTGATGGGAGCCTGCCTGGGATTTTCTCTCTCCTTTTCTCTCTGCCCCTCCCACCCCCTCTCTCTCTTTCAAAATACAAATAAAAAATATTCTTATAAAAAAAAAAACTTTGCAACCAACATATTTGGAAGGAAATATTCCCAGTAGATAGAGCAAGGACTTTTGACCAAGAGCAGCCGATTTCAAGTCCTAACTCCACCACCCTCTCTCTGTGTGACAATCAGGAAATTATCACATTTCTGGAGCCTGAATCACTGACTTTGCAGGGTCGTGACCGCCCTGTGAAAACACATACGTCGGCTTACATCACCCGTCCGCTGTAAGACCACCCTCCAGCAGCTTCTCAACTCCTGCCAAGCAAAAGCCAATGTCCCTATAAGAATATTCTCCCCACTCTGGCCACAACCTTTAACTTCTAGAGGAGCAGGGCGACGACGGGTCTCATATATTTTGTTGACTGATGTCATTTATTTTCTGTCTTCCTCCTACCGTGTAAGCTCAGGGAGGACTGAGAATTCAGACTTTATCCACAGCACGTTGAAGGTTCCTGGAACTCAATGAATATTAGTTGAGTGAATGGATGACCTCCCAGCACAGATTGTGGCACATGGGAGCTGCCCACTAAATGGGGATTTTCACCATTATTCTTATTATCTGGGATCTTCGGGATAAGCTAAGCTACGTACTGTTGGCTTTACATTGCACACAAAAATCAGCCTTTCTAGGAACAAACCCACAAACACGTATAGTAAAAAGTTTTCATATAATAGTTTCAAGACCTCTTCTCCTGGATCGGATTTCATTTTTTTACTTGGTCCTCATTATTCTCCAGTGTTCTCGTCAACGGATAGAAAGGAGAAAATAATGAAAAATGAAAGCGTAAGACCAAAAAAGAGAGAGAGGGGGACTACAATGAATCAGAGACTGGCCGAACAGTAAAGACTGGCTACAGGAAGAAATCGAAAAGAGCCAAAAGCTGTAAGGGTCTGTGCAGGAAGGACATTCCTGGATGCATGTTAATATATAAGGAAATGGGGTAAAGACAGAAGGAAAAGCCTTCAGAGAAAGGAGAGAAAACTAACATTTTCGCAACGCAAAAGCCAACTTTATAACTTGGAGATGCCAGTCTGAACACTCAAAAAGCTGCATTTTCTTTCCTTGCAGACAGTTTTCCTAGTTGCCAACAGTGGTGGAAATTACATTGATTCCATTTACATGGTTCACGAGAGGCGTACTCTCTCAGAGATTCCGATTTCAAACATTTCTTCAGAGCTGCTAATACAAAAAAAATGTTTTCACTTCATATTTATGTATCGGGAAAACTGAAAAGAATCAAAGGGGAAGCTACTATGACAATTAGAGACTTTGTAAGGTAGTGATTTTTTTTAATTAACAACGAAAAATAGGTACCCATTATATATCATAAACAAAAACTAGTACAAAGATAGAAAAGAAGACCACATTCATGACAGCAAAAAGAAGAAAATATTTAGGCACAAATCTTGCAAAAGAACGTCTGAAACCCAGTGAAGAAAACTAGAAAACACTCCTAAATGACACAAGAATCGTCTCGAACAAACAGGAAGGCACTCCACATTCTCAGATAGGATGATTTGGCATCAAAAAGGAATCAGTTTTCACTAAACTAATGTATAAGTTTATTGTGATTTAAATATTAAAAATTATCAGAATTTTTTCTCTCTGGGGAGACAGGCTGGTTATAGAGTTGATTTAGAATAATGCACAAGCAGGCACCTGGGTGACTCAGTCGGTGGCTCAGTCCAACTCTTGATTTTGGCTCAGATCATGATCTCACGGTTCGTGAGTTTGAGCCCTATGTCAGGGTCTGTGCTGACAGCTCAGAGCCTGGAACCTGCTTCGAATCTGTGTCTCCCTCTCTCTCTACCCCTCCTCTCCCTCTCTCTCAAAAATGAATTAAAAACTAAACGTTAGGGGCGCCTGGGTGGCGCAGTCGGTTAAGCGTCCAACTTCAGCCAGGTCACGATCTCGCGGTCCGTGAGTTCGAGCCCCGCGTCAGGCTCTGGGCTGATGGCTGGAAGCCTGGAGCCTGTTTCCGATTCTGTGTCTCCCTCTCTCTCTGCCCCTCGCCCGTTCATGCTCTGTCTCTCTCTGTCCCAAAAATAAATAAACGTTGGAAAAAAAAATTAAAAAAAAAAAACAAAAACTAAACGTTAAAAAAAGGAATAACAAACAAGCAAGCAGAACCCTGAAAAGAACAGGAATGGGGGAGGGGAGGGGAGGGTGGCTGGACCTATCAGATATTAACACACACTACGAAGCTTCTATGATCTAAAAGGGTTTCTACTGGTGTTTGAATAAACATACATGACCCAGGACAGAAAATCCTGAAACAGATGCACATGGATATGAAAATTTAGCAAACAACAAAGACAACATCTTAATAGAGTAGGGAAAAGACGGACTTTTTCACAAGTGGTGTTGAGCTAACTGCATAGCCATGGGGGAAACAAATTCTCTGTTCATGCTGCCTGTACACCAGGATAAATGGCGAATGGTGTTTATTTAAATAGTAAAAGAGATAAAACCACAAAATTCTAGAAGAGAACATGACTGAATTTCTCTTTAACTCAAAGTGAATAAAACTTTCTTAATTAAGATTTAAAATCAAGAAGCAATAAGTGAAAAAGATTGATTCGTCTCATTACAAAAGAAAAACTTTTATGGCAAAAAAAAAAAAAAAAAGCATAAGCGAAGTGAGAAGACAGGAGACCCACATGAAAATGCATCGGAGAGTCAATGTCTAATGATAAAGAGGTTCTAAAAATAAGAGGAAAAAAAGCCAAGAATTCTACTGAAATGTCATCTATCTATAGATAGATAGATGATAGATGATAGATAGATATAGATATAGATATAGATATAGATATAGATATAGATATAGACAGATATATAGATTAGATATAGATATAGATAGATATAGGTGGTTTATGGAAAAATAAATGTGACTGATTCTTAGACAAATAAAAAGATGTTCAACCTAGCTCATAATAAGGGAAATCCAAATTAAAATTATACTGAAATACCACTGGATTGAAACACATCAAATGTGGCTACATCTGTATGTTCATAATGACACATACAGGCACAAAAGTCTTTATTGTTCCTCCCTGGAGGATGCCTGAGAAGCAATTCATTACTGTGAAACTAAGGAAGAGAAGAGAAAGGATCAAACATTTATCCTGCCTTTCCTAAATGGACTGTTGTTTACTATAATCAAAAAGGTGATAAAAGGAGTTTTCTCTTTATGGAGCTGTCCCAGCTAATACATGAATGATGGAATTTAAATATCACCATTTGCAACCCTTCATGAATTAATGTATTGGCAAAATCCCCAAATCTGACAATATGTGCTTTTCCTTTACCTGTCGCACTTCTAGGATCTAACCCAATGATACACTGGCAAAAATTTGAAAACCTATATTCAAAAGGCTGTTCATTACAGCACTATTTGTGAGATTGCACAAAACTTGGGGCAACCCAATTGTCCATCAGTTAGACTCAAGGTGAATTAACCAGATACATCTACAAAGTTCTAAGGTATTTTGCAGTATTTTTTTTAAATTTATTTTTAACATTTATTTATTTTTGAGACAGAGAGAGACAGAGCATGAACGGGGGAGGGGCAGAGAGAGAGGGAGACACAGAATCGGAAGCAGGCTCCAGGTTCTGGGCCATCAGCCCAGAGCCTGACGCGGGGCTCGAACTCACGGACCGCAAGATCGTGACCTGAGCTGAAGTCAGACGTTCAACTGACTGAGCCACCCAGGCGCCCCTATTTTGCAGTATTTAAAAAAAAAGTGGGGCGCCATGGTGGCTCAGTCAGTTAAGCATCCAACTTCAACTCAGGTCATGATCTCATGGTTTGTGAGTTCGAGCCCTGCATCGGGCTCCGTGCTGACAGCTAAGAGCCTGGAGCCTGTTTTGGATTCTGTGTCTCCCTCTCTCTCTGTTTCTTCCCCTCATGCTCTCTCTGTCGCTCTGTCTCTCTCCCCCACCCCCCGTCAAAAATAAATAAACATTAACAATTAAAAAAAAAAAAGAATGAGGAAGATTTCCATTATGAGGTGATCTCTAAGATGTATAATCAAATGGAAAAAGAAAGGTGGAGAATAGTAAATACGATAGGCTAAGAAAAAGGAAAATATGAATATATATGGGAATTTACTTAAAATTTTAAAAACATTAATGGGGGCCTATGGAAAGAAGGAATAGAATAGAGAGGATAGAGATTAAAGCTAGACTCCTTCGAATAAATCTTATTCTGTAGATTTAATCTTAAGAGCATAGCTATAAAACAAAATTAACTTGAAAAACAATCCCTAAGAATCAAAAATAAAGTGAACCAAATGAACTTAAATGATATCGAGGAGATAGCATAACCACACAAAGGAATGTACATCTGCAGTGACAACTCTCTAAGGCAAAAATAACTTCAAACAAATCTTAAATTGTTTTCAGTAAATATATTGCTTCTGCAAATGTTGATATTGTGATTTGAAATTTGTATGTGTGCATTGTGGGATAATGCAAATGATTAATTGCATTGGTGTCACTGAGATCCTGAATTTTAGCATAGAAGAAAAAATCCAAATGTAAGATTGATGAGGCTAAGTAAAAACAATGGCCCTAAACTTTGAATTGGAAGTTTAAGCATGAACTCTGGATAGAGCTTATCTTAAACAGCAGATAAATACACAAAAATATTTCCTATCTCTGTCTGCTGCAAGTCCCAGAATCAATGACCAGCCCAATAGCAATGAGAATCCCCAGCACCCAGAGTTTGACCTCAATTTTTCCACTTAAGGGAGTAAGTACTCCTTGGAAAATAGGCTCTTACGGGTCTGGGTCATTAATGTATGAGATGAGTCTGAACATCTTATCACACCAGAAAACAGGGAAGCTATCCAGAATTGCTAGGGTTCTATGAAATAACTTGGGGTCCAAATGGAAACAACCCAAATGTCCATCAATGGAAGGATGGGTAAATAAAATGTGTATACCCATAGAATAGAATGTTATTACGCAATAAAAGGAAACAAAGTATAGACACCTGTTACAGCATGGATGAACTTTGAAGGCATTTTGCCAAAAGAATCCAGGCACAAAAGACCACATGTTGTATTATTATACTGTAGGACTCTCCAGAATGGGCTTATCCATGGGGACAGAAAGTCTATTAGAGGTTGCCTAGGTCTGGGGGTGTGAAGGAGGAGGAGGCAGGCAGAGGGCAGCTGGGAGTGAGAGCTAATGGATACAGGGTTTCTTTTGGGGTGACAAAATGTTCTAAACTTGATCTTAATGATGACTGTGCAACTCCGAATATAGTAAAAACAATATACTAAAAACAATCCTTTAAATAGGTGAATTGGCATGTGAATTATGCACCTCAATAAAATTATCTGAAAAATTAAGGGGGCGCCTGGGTGGCTCAGTCGGTTAAGTGTCTGACTCTTGATTTTGGCTCAGATCATGACTGTCGTGGGATCGAGCCCCACATCGGGCTCCACATTGGGCATGGAGCCTGCTTAAGATTCTCTTCCTCCCTCTCCCTCTGCCCTTTCCCTGCAGATGCTCATGGGCATGCTTGTGCTCTCCTTCTCAAAAAAAAAAAAAAAAAAAAAATCAGGGACCAATGTGGTCCAAGGCAGCAAATTTGATTCTCAATAAGGACAATCAATACATTGGATGAGAACATGTGACATATGGTTAAATCCATACATTCATAATAATGTTCTTTAAAGTTTTGATTTTCTTTGGGGAAAAGTCTAGGAACTCATTATTATTAAAAGCAGTAAGTAAAGAGAAAAAATCCAAGCATTTATTCTGCCCTTCTTAAATGAACTGTCCCTCAGGGTTATCAAATCGGTGATAAGGAGAAACTTCTACTTTATAGAAATAATCCAGCTACTAAATGAAGATTGGAGAGTGAGACAATTTTGCCATCTCTAATAAAGTAATGGATTTAGTCAATTGGGGATTGTTTGTACAGCCCTCAAGCTAAGAATGGTTTTATATTTTTAGAGAATTATAAAAGAAAAAAAAAAAAACAAGAAGAATATGCTCATCCAGTGTCCAACACCACAGACAGCCAGGTAGGTAATCCTTGATTCTTTCCGGTGGAAGGAAGCTCACCCCAGCACACAGGAGCAGCCTTGCCAAATAGATCAAATCTGATTCTGACCCTCCACCCTCCTACCACTTCATAGGAAGGACAGCAGACAGAGGGACAGGTTCAGGATCCCAAGGACGATGAGTCAGCAAGAGTCAGACTGCGGGAGAATCTACAGGATAAAAGCTATTGGCATCAGCCAGTAACTGCGGGGGGAAACCCATGTATTAAGACCCTGTAAGAGAGATGTCACCCAGAGCCCTGCCCGGGGCCTTGCTAGCACCCTGATTCCAGCAAACAAACAAGAGGGGCTCCTGGGTGGTTCAGTTGTGAAGGATCTGACTCTTGATTTCTGCTCAGGTCATGATCTCATGGTGGTGAGATCCAGCCCCACCTCAAGATTCTTTCCCTCTGCTCCTTCCCCTCCCCACCACCCACCCCCAGCCCCCACCCCCCAGCTCTCTCTTAAACAAAAAAGAAACACGCACACAAATGTAACATCTATAAGCCAAGACCAGTGGGCGTGGGGGGGAGGGGAGCACAACCTGGGAGTTTAATAATAGTAACTCATTCCTGATGTGAAGTCTTTCCTGTTACTTTTGTTTAGATGGAATGATACATAGTACACAATGCACACTTACATACTTTACCTATCTTAAACTCCTAGCAAGGAATTGAAGTTGCTCCCAAGCCAGCTCTGTAAAGCCAGAAACACCTCTGCACCACATTACCCACCTCCGGTGGTCTCCATCTGTCCTTTCCTGCCCTTGTGCCCACAGCCTCCTTTTCACCAAATAGCAACAGAGAAAGGTCCCTGCAAAGGGTGTCTTTTCTCTGCAAGAATCAAACCCCCAAGACTAAAAAGTGTTTTCGATCAGAAACGCTGCTCCTTTTCTTTCTGAAAGAAGAGGGAAGCAGTTTCTCCCTGCTCAGTGTCAAATAAGGAGCTTGTGAAAACCTACTTGTGCCCACTGTGCCCACTGTGCCCAAGAACTCCCCTCGGACCCTCAGAAGTGGCCACGGTTCCCAGACTTTTCAACTTTGTCCTGTGCGAAGCCTGTCAGAGAGCAGGACAGATTTCAAGTGTGGATCTATGCGACCACTGGCAGCATCGGTCATCACCAGCCAGGGGTCTGAGGTTCCAGGACGAGGACAGTAGCCAGAGGGGGGAGCCGAGGGTCACCAGCCAGGGGTCTGAGGTTCCAGGACGAGGACAGTAGCCAGAGGGGGGAGCCGAGGGTCACCAACCAGGGGTCTGAGGTTCCTGGACGAGGACAGTAGCCAGAGGGGGGAGCCGAGGGTCACCAGCCGGGGATCTGAGGTTCCAGGACGAGGACAGGAGCCAGAGGGGGGAGCCGAGGGTCACCAGCCAGGGATCTGAGGTTCCAGGACAAGGACAGGAGCCAGAGGGGGGAGCCGAGGGTCACCAGCCGGGGGTCTGAGGTTCCTGGACGAGGACAGTAGCCAGAGAGGGGAGCCAAGGTGCAGGCAGCAGGTGGAATTTGGGAGCCGGGCAGCTCTACCCAGACAGGGAGAAATCTGGTGTCTTGTTACCCTCCTCCGTGTCACTTCTACCTTTTCATCTCCGGGATGACACCGTTTCTCCCTAAACCCTAATTTTCATCATCCCTTCCCGTCAGAGCAGGAGACCCCAACTGCTTCCCGACAGCGTGGCTCCCTCACTCCCGAGCTGGCCTGAGGCCACCTGGGGAGCTTGGTTGGTCCTGGCTTCTCACCTTAGCCTCCAAACCGTCCCCACCCCCAGTTCCACACGCTGCGTCTTAGTCACATGGTGTCTTTGTGGAGAAAAGTGCTCCTCTGCACCGAACCTGTGTTTAACGGCTCTTAGCGGTTTCCTAGCAGGTGAAAGCAGGGGTCATGACTAAAATGACCCAACTCCGGAGCTCGCTTTTCAGGTTCCGTGTGGAGCGGGCACTGGGGGGCCCTGCCCAGCTCCTCCTTACGGGCTGGTGGGCACACCCATCCCCCCCACTGCTGAGAAGAATGCTGCCTGGTGTTATGGGTCGAATCGTGTTTTTCCTTCCCCCCCCCAAATCCCCCTGTTGCACGCCTAACCCCAGTACCTCGTATTGTGACTTTCTTGGAGACGGGTCCTTACAGAGGTGATCAAGTTAAAATGAAGTCATTAGGGTGGGCCCTAACCCCGTTTGACTTGCTTCCTCATAGAAAGGAGACACAGACACGGAGAGGGAGGATGAGGCGAGGAGACGCAGGAGAAGGCGGCCGTGCGCAGGCCGCGGAGAAAAGCCTGGAACAGATCCTGCCTCACCACCCTCAGAAGGGACCAGCCCTGCAGACACATTGATTTGGCCTCCAGAACTGGAAGACAGTGAATGTCTGTTGTGGAAGCTTCTGGTCTGCAGCTCTTTGACGACAACCCCATGACACGACTGCGGGGGGTAACTCCCTCCTGTTCCTTCTCCTGAGCATCCCTGCTGTCCTGGCGGATGTCACCCCGCCTGGCGACCCCCCACGGCCAGTGATCGGTGGCCATGGAAAGACAAAAGCCCAGCCTTCTTGCCTCAGAAGAAACCAACTGTGGGGCATGACTCATGCTTCAGGGCCTCCCGTGGGATCGGGCTGAGGCTGGCCTCCAGTGGAGCCCACACCCTCGCTTAGCTGCCCCCACGCCCCCCTTCGTCCCCGGATGCCTTCCTCCCTTGTCCCGAGAGCACTTCTTCAATCAACCCCCTGCGCCAGCCTCCCCATAACAGGCTCTGCTTCCAGGAGCCGGACTCTAGACGCTTAGCAGCTGAGTGAGAGCGTCTGGGTGGGTGGGGGTCTTTCCAGCACTCACCCCAACATCACATCATCCCCACCTCCGCATCTCCAGCTTGACTTCCTTCCTCCCAGAAACCTCATGGCTTTGACAGCCGGGACACTAGAAATCCAACAGAAATCCCCCAGAAATCCAACACCATCAGGCATGTGCCAGGGACACAGAGCACCCCCCACCTCTCCGCTGAGCCACAAAGCAGAGCCCCAGGGACGCCAGCCCGTTTTACTCCCCACTGAATTGCCACATTGCTGCTATGGCTCCTTACCCCTGTTTTCAGCTTCTCGATGCATTTTAATGTGCCGCTGTGCTGGGGATGCCTGGGGATCATTAGAGAAGCTATTCAAGTCCTCGCGAGCAAGCCTCGCTAATGGACAGATGAAGAAGAAAAGAAAGAGAAAAGAAAGGGGGGGGCGAATCTTACTGGTTTAAGATTCACTAGGGGAAGCGTCCACCCATTTTCCCGCTAGATTCACATGGCTAACAGGTTTATCTCCCAGTTTTCTCTTGCAGTGAGAAGAAAGTGTTCTCTCTCAGTTTGCAGGTGTTTGGGGGGAGAGGTGTGACTTTTGTGTTTTGTTTTCTTATTATTTTTTCTAACCTTTGATTGAGTGCCTCACTCGAGTCCGGCCCCAAAAGCACATGGGAAGGGAGAGATTATATAAATCACTTTCCCTTTGATTGTGTTCCAGCAGATCCAGGCAAACCCACACTTACGACTTACAAATGGTTTCCACGTGTCCGCAGAGTAGATGGTTTTCAGGGCGTACGCGTGCACTTGGAAGCCTGCTGCTCCCTGCTGAAAACCGCTGTTCACTCTCTACTGAAGCATCGCAAAGGCAAGTCAATCCAGAGAAAAAAGACTTCAGAAGCTCCGCTGTCCAGCCAGCCTTCCAAGGCAAAGCTTCTGGGGAGTTGTCTCCAGAGATCAAATGTTTCCCTTTCAGAAAACATTCTAGAATATTCAGCCAAAGTGCTATCTTGAATAGCCTGGGTTTTAAAATACAGCAGCAATACCAGGGGGAAGTCATTCTGTCTTTCTTCTGTTCAGGTTTCTTCCCAGGATTTCACATCTTCCTCTGGGTCATATCAGAACTGACTCCCTTTTAGTCCTTCTTTTGGATTTCTTATTTTTACGGACACTGTTTTCATTGCTGGGCCCTAGTTTCGATCTAGTTTTCAGTCTGGCCTGTCATTGTAATTCTCCTCATATTTGTGAAAATACACTACGTGTCTAACCATCCTCAATTGAAGATGGAAAGCTGAGCGAGATGTAGAGTCCATGCTCAAGAATTTTACAGAATTAACAGAGGAGGTTAATCCACAACCCACTAAGTACAACGTGGGGCAGAATATGATGTCTATCATGAGAATTTTGCAAAGTGATGGGGGGTGTTGAGAGTGACCTACAGGAGGCATTCAGGCCAGGCTTTAGGAATGGACATAATTTCAACAGGAATGGGTTGGGGAATGAGGGACATGGTTGGGGAATGCAAACATATTTTCTGGGGGAGGGGGGACAATCTGCACAAAGGTCCAGAGGTAGGGGAACACAGGTCATGGCCACTGCACCGAAGCCAATCTAGTGTGAGCAAAGTATGGAGGGTGGATACACGAGCAGTGAAGACAGCAAAAATAGGTCGGTGCCAGATCATAAGGTCCCTTAAAGGCCTGGGAGAAGAATTCTGCCCTAATGTTAAGAACCTGGAAGCCATCAGGGGTGCCTGGATGGCTCGTTGAGCAGCCAAGTCTTGAATTGGGCTCAGATCATTAATGGGTCACATGGGCCACGGGGATGCGGCTGTTAGCGGCCGATGCCCCCAGCAGGTCTTCTCCTCCTCGCTCGCCATCAGAAGCCCAACTGTGTTCAGCAGTCGGAACGCCCTGTGCCTGTGAGGACCAGGCTCTCTCTCCAGTCCCAGGACGAATCTTGATTGGTCTAAGCCAGCCACTACCATTTTATACCCCATGTAGGTAGCTGATTCAGGTTTGGAAGGGAGATGCAGTCATGGTCAAGTACGATGGGGGGGGGGGGGAGCTGCCGCCAAACATCTGAGAAACTAGTCCCTGCTCGCAAAATAAGACTGTCAACTGTGTGCTATGCCTGGAGTTTCAGCAGCCATCTTTGAACGGTGAGGGAAGCCAGCCTAGCAGGACAAGCCAGGCCACCAAGGATAGCAGAGGGGGCAGGGGGGGTGAGTTGAGTCCCAGCTGATGTTGCCGTTAGCTTGTCTGTTGCTTGCAGCCAAAAGTACCCCAATCCGTGTAACTCTCACTGGTCCACGTGGAAGAGTTTGGCTCCCCTTCCTCTTGTGCATCTCTGTTGCCGTCACTGAGACTAGGAGCAGAGTCCGGAGGGCCCTCTCTGTACATCAGCCCTCACGCCACAGCAGGTTTCATATCCCTGAAACAGCTTCGCCTTGGAAGAACCTGGGAAAACAAGTACAAATTCCCGGGAGCCAAAGCGCACACGTTTCCTGCCGACTCCCTCCCAAGTTGGGCCTTCTGTTCTGGAGTGACTCACGTCGCTTTTCCCCTGGACTCGTTCCAATGTTTTCGGCGTCCTGGTGCTCGTGTTTCTAAACCCCAGTGCAGAATCCCAACTGTGGGCTCGTCAGCTTTCTCCAGACTATGCTCTTCGTGTTTGCCAGGCATCTTTTCTGACAGGAGTCACAATGCTTTTCTTCCCAGATCCAAGCTCCCTGCTGGACCCGAAATGGTAACAATCACAACAGCGCCTCACATAGCACTGCAGAGTTCACAATAGTTTGCAAAGCATTATCCACACATGCCACCTAATGGAATCCTTGCAATGAGGTAGTAGATAAGGAGAGCAGACAGAATTATTCCTACTTTACGGGGCGAGAAGCACATTTAGAGAGGATGACTGGGCCGGGGTCGAATGGCAGCTGGCACGGGTAGGATCGAGACCCAGGTAGACGGGGTGTCTCTCCACCAAATCCAACTCCACCAGGTTCAACTCTGTTCCAGTCTTCCCTTGGTGCTTGGCACTCTTGGGCTTGCCTGGACAGCCACGAGGATGAGGACTTTGTTCATGCTCCTGCTTAAAAGACACGGAAAGAGGTCCAATTGATGTCAGACACCAGTGATGGGATTCAAGCCACGTTTCACTGTTCATTTGTTACGTAAATTTAACGCGGTGCCAGGAATTTGATACAGTCTGCTCTTTGTTCTACTAGGAAGAAGGTCTTCGGTTTGTGTTTTCTTGAGCTCTGTAGAGGGAAATGGAAAGCGGGGAGTGGACGATGTTCAGTGGCTGTGAGGCACGGGCTTGGCACAGAGAGCAGAGGGAAAGGAGGACCGGAGAGGAAAGTCACACGGAAAGGGGAGGGTCACTGTGGTGCAACCAGGACCTGTTCGGTGAGCTGAATAAAAAATGAAAGTACTAGCCATATTTACCAAACGCTTATTGTGCTTGAAGCGTATCAGTTAGTTATTGATGAGTGACAAAATGTCCCAAAGTTCTGTGCCTTAAAACTACAACTGTTTATCGTTTCCGAGTTCGTTGTGTGGTTCCAGTGATCTGGGCCGGGCTGTTCTCGGCTTGGCATGCTCATGAGTCTGTGATCCGTGGGCAGGGTGGCTGGGGGCATGCTGCTCCGGGGTGGCCGTGGCTGGGACAGTCGTCAAACAGGCTAGCCTAGCCATGTCCTCGTGGCAAAGTAGCCCAGCACGAGAAAGAACAGAAGTACGCAAGGTCCCTGCCACACCGTCCCATCTGCCGTCTTTGGGACAATGCAAGTCTCAAGGTGACCTATACTCAGGGGTCGGGGAATAGACATCACATCTTGATAAACAGGGCAGCAAAGTCACTTGACGAAGGGCTTGGGAAGTGGGAGGGGTAAGGAATTGAGATCCATTCCACAAGTTGGATTGTGAGGGCTGAGAGAAAACCATGTGTAAGATCATCCTAATCCCACCATGTGGAAATTGGTTACAGGTTGGTCTGGTGACCTATAAATGCTTGCTGAGTAGGACCACTGGAAAGACATTATTTGAGACCTTGTTGATGATTCCGAGGTCAAGGGGATATTTTTGCATGAGAGAGGATAGCCGTCCACACACCTAGAAAATAAAAGAGCAGATCAAGAACAATGGCTTTGGCCAAGGTCAGGGCTACTAGCACCTGGAACAAGGCCGCTCAGGAGGTTTGGAACATTCACCATATCCAGTAGCTCATGCTCAACATATGAAGAGGTCTTGGCACACATCATTGTGTGTGACCCCACAACACCTCAAGGTGAGGAACATTCTAAGATTTCTCTCCGAGTTTGATTCAGGAAACTTTTGAGCGCTCTGATGGAGAAAGCAGCTGTCAGGTACATGTGAGATGTGTCGTATAAGAACACTCCTCCCACCGAAGCAAAGGGGAAAAGAGTACGTTTTATACTTTGCATCCCACCAAAGAACATCCTTCTTTCCGACCAAGCCCCTCAGAGCTCTAGAATACTTCAAGGCTTGACATTCTTCTGTTCAAAACTGAAATGAGCCATTAGAAACAGATAATATCTGGAATATGTTATTCCCAACATATTTTTGTGATTACCTAAGTACCAATAGTCAAAATGTTTACGGAATGCTGAAGAACAGCTTCGCTCTGACATCTGTTAACAGTAAGCAAGTGGAACAAAAGTGGACGTCTCTCACTGATTCTAATCATGTCGCTGCCTTGTCCACGGTGAACATTTTTATGATTCAGTAGAAAGTGCTGCCTTTAGAACAACGACTTACCGGGAGGAAGATGGGGAATCGGCCTGAAGCCCCTGCTAAAAATCAAAAATTTATGAAATTCATAAACTTGTAAAATGTTATCATATTCCCTTTTACTAGCAGGCAGTAAAGCGACAGCGATGCTCAGACAGACAAGCGGTTCCAGTTAAGAAAAGGAACAGGGGCGCCTGGGTGGCTCAGTCGGTTAAGCGTCCAACTTTGGCTCAGGTCATAATTTCGTGGGTTCGAGCCCCACGTCGGGCTCTGTGCTGACAGCTGAGTCTGGAACCTGCTTCAGATTCTGTGTCTCCCTCTCTCTCTGTTCCTCCCCCACTCTCTCTCTCTCTCTCTCTCTCAAAAGTAGATAAACATTTTAAAAATTCAAAAAAAAAAGAAAAAAGAAAGAAACTGGAGCCAACCCACACCAAGACCCTCACGTTGGCCTGGGAAGGAAGGATTCTGCTGGTTATGCTTAACACACAAAATGGTTTGAAGAGAGGCGTACCTGGTGGCTCACTCGGTTAAGCACCCGATCTCAGCTCAGGTCATCATCTCACAGTTCATGAGTTCAAGCCCTGCATCAGACTCTGCAAGGAAACCGCCTGAGATTCTCTCTCTCCCTCTCTCTGCCCCCCCCATCTCCCTCATGCACACATGCTCTCTCTCTCCCTCTCTCAGAAAAAAAAAACAAAAACAAAAAAAGAATATTTAAAAAAATGCGTTGAAGCGAGTCGCTTTAGGGATCTTAGAACCCTGCAAATAAACAGAAAGATTGCTTCTGGCCTCCAGAGAAGACAGAAGTATGGCTGAGAGTCTGGAAACTTGGCTTCCACCCCTGCCTCTGCTACTTGCTGACTGTTAGATTTGGGGCCAGTTGCTTCGTGTCTTGGGACCTCAGTTTCCCCCAACACTTAAGTGGGATTATAAAGGACCTACCCCAGTGGATCCCTGTGAGGTTTAGCTACAGCGGGAGTGATGTGTAAGGATTGTAGAGCAAAGAGGCAAACCGTAACAAGGGCATGTAAGGACTGGAACAACACAGCCTCGGGGCACGAAGAGGAGGCCGGGGCTCCTGCCCACATCTCTAACTCTGGGCGATGACTCAGGCCTGAGAGCCTGAACAGTAGCTGCAGTGGCCAGACAACAACCAAGCGCTGGACAAAGGTGCAGGGACCTGAGGTCAGTCTTCATTTTCATTGATGAGGAAGGAGAAGCCCAGCTGGAAGTTTCCAGAGAAGCCCCGAGGCTCCGACATACAGCCAGCCCTCAACTCCCACCATTGCCAGGCAAATAGGCAACACTAACACTCCCTCCTCCTTCATCCTCCACCTGCCTCCCCGTTGGGCACTGTTTCCTCCTTAAAAGTTCCTGAATGTTAAGTTTAACAGACAGGATGGAGCAGTAGGCAAGAAAAGGGGGACTGACGTGATCAGAGTCTACCCCGTCCTCATATTCTTCCAGATGGCCACTCCCGCAAAGCCGTGCACAGCCCTGAGGAGCTCTTTGCCATGGCTCATGAACGCCCAGCCCTATCCAAGGGGGGCTGCTATATGCACTCGCTTTCAGGAGCTTTGGGGCACATGTACACACACACACACATGCTCACACACTCCTCACACGTACGCACAGACACCTGCATGAATGCACACACGTGCACACACACAGGTTCAACCACGCAGGCACACACATAGGGGCACACACAGCTTCTCACATACAGATACAGGTTTGCACATACACACACACGCACACACACACGGGCACAGTGACAGCTTCCAGCTGAGTGATGGCAGCAGTGATGGCAATCATAATGCCCAGCTTACTCACCTGCTTGTAAACCCCCAGACCAGGTTCCCAGACAGTGACTTGCTTTTGTTCATATATTTTTTGAAAATATAACTCATGTATAATTAGTATCATTTTGATGAAAATATTTCTGAAGAAAACAAAATATTCCAATCTAAGCCTCCAGCAACTAAATTTAAGTAGCGTTCATCTGTAGCACAACTTAACAAATATTTTTGTTTGTTTGTTTCAAGTTTCTATGTAAATTCTAGTTAGTCAACATGTAGTGCAATAGTTTCAGGCATAGAATTTAGTGATTCATCACTTGCATACAACACCCAGTGCTTATCAATCACAAGGACCCTCCTTAATGCCCATCCCCCATCTAGCCCATTGCCCCGCCCACCTCCCCTCCAGCAACCTTCGGTTTGTTCTCTATAGTTAAGAGTTTGTTTTATGGTTTGCCTCTCTCTTTTTTCCCCTGTGTTCATCTGCTTTGTTTCTTAAATTCTACATATGAGTGAAATCATACGGTATTTGTCTTTCTCTGACTTATTTTGCTTCGCTTAATACACTCCAGCTCCATCCACATCTTTGTAAAATGGCGAGATTTCATTCTTTTCATGACTGAGTAATATTCCATTGTATATCCATAACACATTTTCTTTATCCATTTATCAGTCGATGGATATTTGGGCTCTTTCCATAATACGGCTCTTGTTGACAATGCTGCTTATTATAAACCTCAGGGTGGCAGGTACCCCTTCAAATCAGTAGTTTTGTGGGGCGCCTGGGTGGCGCAGTCAGTTAAGCGTCCGACTTCAGCCAGGTCACGATCTCGCGGTCCGTGAGTTCGAGCCCCGCGTCAGGCTCTGGGCTGATGGCTCAGAGCCTGGAGCCTGTTTCGGATTCTGTGTCTCCCTCTCTCTCTGCCCCTCCCCCGTTCATGCTCTGTCTCTCTCTGTCCCAAAAAAATAAATAAACGTTAAAAAAAATTTAAAAAAAAAATCAGTAGTTTTGTATCGTTTGGGTAAATACCTAGTAGTTCAATTGCTGGGTCATAAGATAGTTCTATTTTTAAATTTTGAGGAACCTCCATACTGTTTTCCAGAGTGGCTGCACCAGTTTGCATTCCCACCAACAGTGTAAGAGGGTTCCTGTTTCTCTGCATCCTCACCAGCACCTGTTGTTTCCTGAGTTATTAATTTTAGCCATTCTGACAGGTGTGAGGTGATAGCTTATTGTGGTTTTGATTTGTATTTCCCTGATGATGAGTGATGTTGAGCATCTTTTCATGTGCCTGATAGCCATCTGGATGTCTTCATTGGAAAAATGTCTGTTCATGCCTTCTGCCCATTTCTTAATTGGATTGTTTGTTTTTTGGGTGTCGAGTTTGGTAAGTTATTTATAGATTTTTGGATACTAACCCTTTATCTGATATATCATTTGCAAATACCATCTCCCATCCCATTGGTTGCCTTTTAGTTTTGTTGGTTGTTTCCTTCACTGTGCAGACGCTTTTTATCTTGATGAGGTCCCAACCGTTCATGTGTGCTTTAGTTTCCCTTGCCTCCGGAGATGTGTCTAGTAAGAAGTTGCTACGGCCAAGGTCAAAGAGGTTGCTGCCTCTGACTTCCTCTAGGATTTGATGGTTTCCTGTCTCACATTTAACTCTTTCGTCCATTTTGAATTTATTTTTATGTATGGCATAAAAAGTGGTCCGGTTTCATTCTTTTGCATGTCGCTATCCAGTTTTCTCAACACCATTTGTTGAAGAGACTTTTTTCCATTGGATATTTTTTCCTGCTTTGTCAAAGATGAGTTGGCCATATAGTTATGGGTCAATTTCTGGGTTTTCTATTGTGTTCCATTGATCTATGTGTTCATTTTTGTGCCAGTACCATACTGTCTTGATGACTAAAGCTTTGTAATGTAGCTTTAAGTCCAGAATTGTGATACCTCCTGCTTTGCTTTTCCTTTTCAAGATTGCTTTGGCTATTTGGGGTCTTTTGTGGTTCCATACAAATCTTAAGATTGTTTATTCTAGCTCTGTGAAGAATTCTGGTGTTATTTTGATGGGGATTGCATTAAATGTGTAGAGTCCTTTGGATAATATAGACATTTAAAACATTTTTGTTCTTCCAACCCATGAGCATGGAATTTTTTTCCATTTCTTTGCGTCCTCTTCCGTTTCTCTCACAAGTGTTCTATAGTTTTCAGAGTAGAAATATTTTACCTCTTTGCTTAGATTTATGTCTAGATATCTTATGGTTTGGGGTGCAGTTCTAAATGGGACCGATTCTGATTTTCTGCTGCTTCATTATTGGTGTATAAAAATGCAACCGATTTCTGTACGTTGATTTTGTATCCTGTGACTGTACTGAATTTGTGTGTTAGCTGATGTTCCATTAGCATGACATGTGATTCCCCATCACCTTACTTTCAACGTGCAGGTGTCTCGAGGTCTAAAATGAGACTCATGTAGTCCCAACGGTGACTTTCCGTCCAATACTTGTAACGTGTCCTCCACGGTTTGTCACCAAGATTTGACACCATAGGCACTGGAGGACCATCAGTATTTAACATGGGTTCCCAAGGTGGGAGAGGGGCAGGGAGAAGGCCCTGGCTTGTAGGATTTGTTGATTTCTGTGGTGTAGAAACTCTCTCAAGGTCAGTTTCAAGCTACCAGCATGACATCACTGAAAGTCAGGTTGGGAGAGACACCAGCAAAGACAGCTCCAGGAGCTCTGGCAATGGTTCAGGGGCCAGAGAGGCACCAGTGTGAACCACAGGAGCAGATGTCTTCCCGGTCAGAGACCATGATGCCAAACCCTAGGAAGAAACAAAACCAAAACACCTTCCCAGCTACAGGCCAAAGTTTATTTGTTCAGTTGACAATATTTACTCAAACAAACTAAAACTATAGAAGAATATTAGGGAAGAGAAAACCTTCCTTTTGACTTTTGGTGAAACCTATAGTTAACAAATTTAGAACGTTTTTCTCTCCAGAAATCGGCAGAATAAGTATTACTGGGCAATCTCTGGCAGTCACCATTTCTTATGGAATTTTTTTTTTTTATCTTTTTGAGTCTGGTTTAAAGTAACTTCAAACAGCTTTATAGCACACAAAGTCAGAAAAGAAGAAGAACTTACTGGAAACACACCCAAATCTAAGCAAGGCCAGTGTGGAAGGATCCTCTGACTAATGTGTGTAGTTTTGCACAAGGGACTAAGGGGCATCGGAAGCTTTGGGAATGATTACCTGGGGTGAACACACACACCTGCCCCCTTTCCCAAGAAACCACCAAGTCCTACTGCGAGGACAGCCCTGGGCCATTATTCTGCAAAATCCTCATCAAACAATTTCTTTTCATTCCTGCTTTAGCTCAGTTGTTTCCTGCTCACATTTTTATTAGGTTTTCTGAATGTAAACCTGAGATGACTCCCAGTGCAAACAGAGAAGCTTCTGTTACAGTCCATTTGAAAAACTGCCCACCGGAATAGAGAAAGAGAAAACACATTTTCGTATTTACCCAAAAGCAATGGAGCCTCAAACAATAAGTTAAGATTATAATATTCTTGAGGGAGGCGAATTCTCTATTCCAATATAAACTCTACAATTGGTTATCTCTATACCATTAAGGAAGTGTCCCAGCCGAATGAGCTAAATACACTCTGGATGGCCGAGATCATTTACAGAATAGCAATCAGAACAAAGGCAAAAGAGAGATAAAAATAGAACACCTCTCGCTGACAGCAACCCCCAAGCAGAAAGCTATAAACCTATTAGGAGTGTGGGTTTAACTTCTCATCCTTCAGGAGTTTATTAATGAAGCCATGTGGCTATGAGAGCTTGGATTTATGAGGCACAGGCTTCAAGACTCATACTTAGACACTGAAACTCAGAAAGGTGAACTTTCAGCGACGTTATCACTGCAGGTATGTGCAGAAGTGAGGATCAAACCCTGGTCCTTCTGTCTGCAAGGTGAATTCTCATTCCAGCAGATCAGAAGGGAGTGGGGAGGCCACAGCACCAAAGCATTCTTTCCATAGCATGCCTTTGAAAACTAAAATTCCCCTTGTGAACTTGTGAGCTATGAGCATTCTATTTTGTGCCACCTCTAGAAACTTGTATGTTGAGTGAACTGAAGTACATCTGCTTTTTGGGGCAACTGGGAGTTGAAGAGGGGTAAAGGAAGATGTAGCCTAATGTTCACCAGAAGGCTAAGGCATGAGGGTCCTGGAGTTGATTCTTTCTTCCAACATTTTGGAGCTGTGCAATCCTGGGCAAGTTACTTAACCTATATGAATCTCAGTTGTCCTCATCTAAGAAATGGGGATAATAAGTGTCATCATATGTAACAGGCATCACCCTGTTGAGAGTGTTCAGTGAGATAAACCAGGCACGTGGTAAAGAGTCAGAGGTTATCAGCTATCATTTCTGTTCTCCATTGGCCCGAAAATGTGCTTCCCCACTTCCCCACATTTTAACATTTCTTCAGTGAAACTGACAGTCTGCAGCATCCTAGCATTGTGTCAAATTTTAATGGCACATCTTACAATCAATGGAGTCTCGCTTTCATGAAATACGGCGTTATAATTATCAGTACTATTATCGCCAGAGATTTGACCATAAAATAATAATGAGACTGCTTCCACGAGCTGTGGACAATAAGCAGCCTTATTATTTTATAATAGCATGGCAGATTTCCCAGCTAGAAGACTCTCCTGGGGGCCACTGTGCAATGGCTAAGATGGATGAATGTTGCCTTCTGGCAGTAACAGACTTTCAATAGATCTGTCTGACTTTAAGCAAGTGCAAGATACGAAAATCCACATTTCTATTGAAAAACTAATTAGAAGGTAATGCTGTAAAATAGAAGAATGCTAAAAGTACCCATTTAGGCACATTTCTCAACCTTTATTCTCCACCCCCCATCATGGGCCGTTTAAGACATTTTTGTTCAAATCCCTTCCCCCAATGAAATTTTAATGTTAAAGACACACTATCTATCTATGTATTGGATGCATATCTGTGCTTGACACATAAAAACCTGTATGAACAATGTACAAAGGAGTATGACTTTTATGCTCTCTTGAGGATTCCCCTTTGAGAATGCATGGTTTAGAGACAGATGTTAAAGGTCATTTGAGATACTATTTGACGGGAAACTTTTATTTGCACGTAGATTTTCCATGATGTGTCAACTGCAGAAAGGAAGAAACACAAGTAGCCTGTTTGATAAAATGTCCACAGTGGGGTCCCTGCTCCACGTTCATTACAGGCCAGTGTCTCTCTGTTTTTTAGACCATGGTACCCAAGCAACATACCAGGAAGGTGGGTGCAAGTATGAGCCAGATTTGACATTATAATTGAAGAAAACTTGCCTCAAAGTTCAGTAGACTTCTTTTAGTGTGCACGAGGGTCTATCTACCCCATGACAAATAGGCATGAATGACCAGTAGTTCATTCAAATAACCGTGATTGGAATAACTTCTACAATAGATCTCAATATATATTTTTTTCTTATCTCATACTGTTATTTCTCTAGTAGCTGAAATCAGCATGCAGGTCAACAAGTTTCCTGAATATTCTCTGCAGGTTAGCCCCAAGGGCAGGGTTCTCTGCCTCCCTAATCTTACTGGCCATGGGCAGGCTGAAGTTTCCTGGACCCCAGAGGAAGGACACCTGAAGCAGCAGAAAACAACTGCTTCCTGTTTCCTGCCTCTCACTTCCTGTTCCCTGCTTCTCACTTCCTGCTTCCTGCTTTGGCCAAAGTCCAAAGCATCAGGAATGAAGGACTCCTGGCACCTCTGCCTCAGAGTAGATGGCAGAGGCTTGGACAGAAAATGGACAGAAGGTTCACAGGAAATGAGCTCTGCAGAGCTGGAAACCTTTGCCTGGAAGGAGGAAAGAACAGGGGCTAAAGGAAGGTTAATGAGGGGAGCCCCAACTTCGGTGATGGCAATGAAGGGAGGGAGCCAGTGTGGGAAAGCCAGGAAGGAGGCAGCCGGCTCACAGAGCAAACTCCAAGGAAACAGTGGGCTCCAGTCATGGGCAGCAGCAGAGGGAACCAAGCTGCCCCTACCCCCACGTGTGTGGGGACATGTGTACAGAAGCCTGGAAGCAGCAGTGATGGCCCAAAAGTTAGCCTCATCCCCCATCCAGGGGCCACATGAGAGCAGGCTGCGAGGTTCCTTTGAGGACTACTCCAACCCAAGGCAAGATTTCAGAGGCACCTGGGACTGGGCTCAGAGCAGCACCCACACCATCACCTCGATGCTCAGGAGATAGGCAGTTCAGTCTGCTAGTGCCTGTTTAAAGAGGCCAGGGCCTTCCACTCCAATGAGATTGTTCGCCTGAAATGTGGAAGGAAGGAAGGAAGGAAGGAAAAAGGAAGGAAAGAAGGAAGGGAGGTGGGCAGGGAGGTAGAGAGGGAGGGAGGGGGGAAGGAGGGAAGGAAGGAGGGAAGGAAGGAAGGAGCCTACAAGGCTGTCCACCTCAGTAAGGGCTCCATGCAAGGGGTTGGGATATTCGGTCCTTTCCTGCTGAGCCTCAGGAAAACAGGGACCTGGTAAGAGCCATCTCTCCTCCCAAGGTCTGAGGGCCTCTTGCACCTTGGAACGACAGTGCTTTTTCTATAATATAAATATATTTTAAGTTTATGTATTTATTTTGAGGGGGGAAGGGCAGAAAATGAGGGAGAGAGAGAATCCCAAACAGGTTCCGTGCTGTTGGCACAGAGCCCAATGCTGGGGCTGGATCTCATGAAACACGAGATCATGACCTGAGCAGAAACCAAGAGTCAGATGCTTCACCGACTGAGCTGCCCAAGTGCCCCTGTTCTTATAAGGATCCCATTCCTGGCTGCCTCCAAGCCTCACTCACAGATCCTCTTTCCCCATGCAAGGGCCCGTTGGAGCCCCTGACTCAGTGGGCCAGCTTGGGGTCCCCAAGCATGAGGAATGGAGAGGCTCCAGAAAAATGCACCGGCTTCATTTCTGGATAGAGTCCCAGGCCCAGCACCCCCGGTCCCAAGTTTTCATCTGACGGTAAGCCAGGGATGGCCACTCTCTTCTTATTTGGATAAGTGGAGGAGATGGGGGGCAGAGCAACAGGAAAGAGATCCCCTTCCTCGACTCCACAGACTCTCCAGGTGCTGCTTTGCCTCCATGGATGCTTACGTAAGGGAGGTGCTAGCAAGCAGGTCATTTCATACCCCATGCCCACAGTCATTCAGGACTCGACAAGAACACTGGCGAGACCCACTTATAATTGTCTGGTGGTTGAGTGCTTATTTAATCATTTTAATTCCACAACTGGGATAAATTCAAAATTTACTTTGCATGACCCTTACCTGGCAAATGAAGGGAGGTGACACAGGTGACCGGGTGCTGACATAAAGGTGGGTCAATAGAATGTAACTTGGCTAATGGCGTGTAAATTAGAAACTGGAGAGTTTAGCATTGGAGGAATCTAGAAGGAGGAGGCTTATGCACACACACCCACACACATGCACACACAGGTGCACACACACACGCACACACACACACCTCATTGTCCTGTTTATTTCCAACACTGCTGTTCGCACAACCTGAATGCACTTAATTGGTTTACTTCGTTGTCACCAGTTGACCCACTGTTAGAATGTCCCTGAGAGCAGGAACCTTGTCTGTCTTGTTCAACCCGGGATCCCTGGGATCTAGAACAATGCCTGGAACCAGAGCCCATCACTGTTGGTGAGGAAGAGAGGGAGGGCTAAGCAGCCAGGCACCTGTCCCATAGTAAGTGCTAAGACCAGGCAGGCTGCAAGGCCACGCTCAGGGTGATGATGTCAATCTCTTCAATAGTTCAGAAGGCCAAGTACAAAACCACAGGTCTGGGACAGTAACCATCTCTCGAAAGTTACCTAAAGGGCAACTACGTTAGCTAAAGTAAGACAGTAAGATGGAGAAGAGGAAAGTCCTTCCTGGTTTCAGATACACAGGAGATTTGCAGTCACCCGGGAGAGGGAAGAAACCAAACACGCCATCGGCAAAGCCACGCTGCTGGCTTGCTCACCCTGAGAGCCCTGCTCACGGGGAGTTTGATGTTGGCACAGCCCAGTGAGCTGGAAACCTGGGCAACGACCCCAACAGTAGGGCCTTCGCTCTGTCTGGAACACTAGGCCTGACGTGCTTCAGTTTATAACTTTGCCCTGGTCTACACAGTGGGCGCATGCATGGAGTTCTGGCCTGCAATGTGTGCTTAGCCTATATTCTGATGCACTTACACAGAAAGGACGGAAACCGCGTGTGCCCTGGACTGATGGGACACCATGCACGTGCAGCTGGGAGATTTTTGTTTCCTCTGAGCACAACAAGCCAGCACAGTTGGAGCAGGACTGTGTCCAAGCCCAGCTCCAGACTGCACTGGGGACAACACCGTAAAGTGCTCATCAGCAAACTGGAGAGATCCGGGAAGACGGAACCACTGTGGTCAGAGGACCCATGGTGTGTACCCTGGAAAAGTGAAGGCTTGAAAGGGCCGAGAAAGTTACAAGGGTCTGACAATGAGGAGGAGCGCAGCCGCCCTGCCATCCAAGCAGAACAAAGAATTTAGGCCAAGGAAATAGGAAAGCAAATACTGGCTAAGGGCAAGAGGATTTCTGCACCAGTTAGAGCTTTGGACAACTGAATACACAGCAGAAAGCAAGCATGGCGTCCGCATCATCCCTGCGCTGCCATCTGCTAGTGGCGAGGCCTTGGGCAAGTTAGCTAATTTCTGTGAACCTCAGCTATTATCTCCAAATTGGGAAACATAGCAGTTTCGTCAACGTTGGCAGTGAAGGTTAAAATTAAATGGTGCATGTTGGTGGGAATGCAAACTGGTGCAGCCGCTCTGGAAAACAGTGTGGAGGTTCCTCAAAAAATTAAAAACAGATCTACCTTATGACCCAGCGATAGCACTGTTAGGAATTTACCCAAAGGATACAGGAGTGCTGACACATAGGGGCACGTGCACCCCAATATTTATAGCAGCGGCTTCAACAATGGCCAAATTATGGAAAGAGCCCAAATGTCCAGCAACTGATGAATGGATAAAGAAGATGTGGTTTATATATACCATGGAATACTACTTGGCAATGAGAAAGAATGAAATCATGCCATTCGCAGCAACGTAGATGGAACTGGAGGGTATTATGCTGAGTGAAATAAGTCAGAGAAGGACAGATATCATATGTTTTCACTCATATGTGGCATTTGAGAAACTTAACAGAAGACCATGGGGGAGGGGAAGGGGAAAAATAGTTACAAACAGAGAGGGAAGGAGGCAAACTGTAAGAGACTCAAACTGAGGGTGGATGGTGGGGGTGGGGGAGAGGGGTAAGTGGGTGATGGGCATTGACGGGGGCACTTGTTGGGATGAGCACTGGGTGTCGTCTGTAAGCGACGAACCACGGGAATCTACCCCAAAAGCCAAGAGCACACTTTACGCACTGTATGTTAGCCAATTTGACAATACATTATATTTGAAAAAATAATAAAAATAAGTAAAGTAAAATTAAATTAAATTAAATTAAGAAGCGCATGTAAAACACTTAGCACAGAGAGTAAGCACCCAAAAACAGTAGCTCTGATCATCTCAACATTATGGAATACTCATGACATAGTCCTCTATTATGTAAAGGGGTGCTAATAGGGGCCCAATTGTTGGGGGGGGCGGGCGCCCCCCGCAAAAAAAAAGATGTATTGGAGCCCTAAGCCCCAGTATCTCAGCCTAGGGCTTTATTTGGAGACAGGGTCTTTACGGAAGTAATCCAATTAACATGAGGTGATTAGAGTGGAAGCCAATCCAATATAACTGTTGTCTTTGCAAATAGGGAAATGTGAACATTCACACACGTAAACAGAAGATGACACACAGAGACACAGGGAGAAGAGGGCTTTCCGCAGGCCAAGGACAGGGGCCTGGAGCAGACCCTCCCTCCCAACCGCAGAAGGGACCGACGCGCTGACGCCTTGACCTTGGACTTCCAGCCTCCAGAACTGGGAGACAATAAATTTGTGTGGTTTAATCCCCCTGATCTGTGATTGTTTGTTAAGGCGGCCCTAGCAAACTGCAACAGGTTTCCCACTCACCAAACACGCGGCAGCCTCCCGTGGGGGCTGGGGCGGACGTGACCAGATTGCCACCATATAAATACAGGCTCCTGGGCTGACCGGAGACTTTGATTCAATTAGGTCAGGACAGGACCCAGATACGCATTTTGAAAAAACAGCCGCAAGGTCCAGCCCGTGGAGGCTTGGTTTAGGGCCGGACAAGCTTCGAAGTAATTCTCCAGCTCTGTTAGCCCTCCACCTTGTTGTGCAAGGTGTGTGCACAACACGTGTGTGTCTGTGTGGGTCCAGGCGTCCGTGCCTGTGTCGTTCTAAGCATATGCCAGATTCGGAAAGGATCCCCACGTCAAGATTCCGCGAACGTACATGAGAAGAGAAAGGTGAAGAAAACAAAATGAACCGATTGGTCTCCGCCCAAATTGGCTTCCATCCAGGCCCAAGCAGCCGCGGCAGCGGTCCTGCCTCCGTTGCCCACGCAGCTCCAGCCACAGCCTCCCAGCGCCCCCTGATGCCCCCGCCACCCAGGCAGCCACCAGGGGCCCCCGCGGACCAGGTCTGTGAGTAAAGACAGGGGAAGACCCACCGGAGGGTCCTGCCCGCCCCCGAGCAGTGTGTCAGCCTATGCGAGGGCCAGGACATGTAGCCTCCGTGAGTGTTTGCCAACAGGTGGGGTATGTGAACTCGTGGAAAATAACAGTGCACTTGGAAAGGTCACTACTTTACCTGTGCAATAGTGTCTAATTTCATTCAACTTAAACAAAGCAGATTGAGTAAGTTATATAAGCCCAAAAGCTATAGCGTTCCCTAATTCAGCTCCAGTCTTTTTTCCCTGGGTAATAGTTACCTACAGTTGCATGACAAATTACCTCCAAAATGTAGTGGCTTAAAACAACACACATTAATTATCTCACCGTTTCTGCGGGTAGGAATCCAGGGTGCCTTAGCGGGGTGCCTCTGGCTCAGAGCCTCTCGGGGGGAGGCAGTCAAGCTGTTGGACAGAGCTGGGGTCTCATCCGGGGCGGGTGCCAAGAATCAGCTTCCAGTTCACTCACACGGTTGTTGTCAGGGCCCCGTCTCCTACCACACGGGTATCATCCTCACAGGACCGCTTCCCAGGCTAGCTCTGCCGAAGGTAAGCAAACGAGGCGAGCAAGAGAGAACAAGAGATAGAAACCACAGTCTTTTTATAACCGAGTCTCAGAAGCGACATTCGTCACTGTTGCCATATTCTGTCCAGTGGAAGCGAGTCATTAGGCCCAGCCCACACCGGAGGGAAGCGTCTTATACAAAGATATTATCGCGAGGAGGAGGGGACTGGGGGGACGTGATCCGTGAGGCTGCCTGTCATATTCTGAGTCAAAGGAGAGTTTCAACGTGGCCCCTCGGACAAGGTCTTCCTACGTTCCACCATAAACTGTTCCTCACGGCACATGTCACCATGTCACAGATCGGAAAGATGGCACTCTCTGGAAGGGTCTACCTGTGTCACGTTTCCTAAGAAATAAAGGCTTAAACATAAACCCCGAAGTGATCCGTTATCAGAATATTTACCGAGGGCAAATCCCTTTGCTTCTACTTTTTGTTGATCCTGTAGTCTATAGGGGTGAGCAAACAGGCTACCAAGGACCAGACAGTAAGTATTTTTGGCTTAGGAGGCCACGTGACCTCTGTCACAACTACTCAACCTTGCCATGGTAGCACGAAAGTAGCATGGAGCAACATGTACGCAAATGGGCATGGCTGTGTTCCAATAAAACTTTATTTACACAGCAGACCTCAGGCAAAATTTTATTCACAGGTCGTAGTTTGCCAAGTGTCACAGAAAATAGCCCGTATTCTATTTGAGAATAAAACAGAAGTTAGCAGTAAAAGTAGAGCTAGCAGGTTACTGTTTCTGACAAAGGCATTCAGGTGACACATGTAGTAAATGCTTCATCGTAAACACACGCAAATCATATCGAATCTGTATTGACCACCATCATCCAAAATAGAGAACACGTGACCTTGAACTGTCCTGTCGCCTAGAATCATGTTAGAAGTTGTGTGACTGTTGAGGCATTGGGGTGAGTGTGGAAGGCCTGGAATTGCCTGAAAGGTTCCCCTCGCCATCCTAATGATGAATTTCTACCTAGTCACCTAGAAGAGAACTTCCATTCATTTATTTTACTTAATGACACAACAAAAGAACATTGGGCCAACCATGACAATCCCATCTGTTGAGGGGATACCGGTAATGTAAATGGGAGGAAAGGCTCATAAAAATAATTTCTAAACCTATAGCGAAGATACAAGAAGAGGTTTGCTTGTGATGATTTTTCAATTCTGAGCTTCTAGAAACCAGAGCCAGACCAGTCATGGGTACAAGGGAATTTGCCCACTCCTGCTCCAGAGGATAAAGGACTGCCACCACCCCTAGCTTGCAGGGCATAAGCGATGCCTGAAAGGGTAAGGGGAGCACAAGACAGCCTTTCCCCACCCCACATTTCTTCCTGAAGGATCTTACCGGCAAAGGCACGGAGAACCGGGGATGACATGACACTTGAATTTTATCTTTTAAAATGCGTCTCAAGGAAGTCTACGAAGTCTTTGTTTAGAAACCACCCAGCACGTTAACACTGCAAAGCTTCAGAAACTGGGAAGTTGTTCATCATTTTAGTTTGTTTTAGAGGAGAATATCAGACGCTTATGTCTGTCGCTCACTATGCACAGTTTCAGCCTCCGACAGACTAGAATGTAAGCTCTAAGAAGGCTGAGACCTTATCTTCACTTTCTAGAAAAGGGCCTGGCATAGGGTACGTCCTCAAAAATATTTATTGAATGAAACAAAGTCTATGAAATCGATAAACTCCTTCCGAGTCTTGAGATTCCTAGATTTATCCTCAGGGCCTGGTAGCCAACTGTGCCTCCCTCCCCCTGCCATTAAACCCCTGGGATCATAGGAAGAGGACAAGGACCCCAGGAGAGAGCTCAGGCCAGCACATGTCTCCCAGGACCCCCTCATGAGTAGATAAGGACAGGGCTCCTTTCTGTCTCTCAGCTACCATAGCAGCACCAGCCTTCTGCCTGGAATCTCAAGGAACATTCAGTTCTCCAATCAGCTCAGTGAAAGTTGGGGAAGCTGGAAATGAATCCCAGGGAACCTGGGATAAAAGCAGAGGGCAGTTGATGGAAAGAGTCTGCGGTAAACGGTGGGTCTAAAGGGATAGGACAGACTTCAGTATCAGAAAAAAAATAGCAAGGTAGAATTGCCGGGGGCGGGGGGTGGCGGGGACAGGGGAGCAGGGAGAGGGTGGACAGCAAGGCTTCAAATTGTGTAATGAATCCATTAGGGGCACTGCTTTTTATTTATGTGCAATTTGTAAGGGTGCAAAGGAGGAAAAACTAGACCCCTCTCTGCTATCTGTGGGTGTGAAGTCACATCACCTTTTCCACGGACCCTGCAAGGGATCCCTTCAGTGTAACTTTTCCTTATCCAAACACTCCGTGGTTCTTTGTTAGGAAGATGAATGGTCATGTTGTAAGTCTCAAGCGAGCTACGGAAGCTTGCATATTTTCTTTTATCTTTTCCATGGCCAAAGGCAGTTTATTAATTTATGTCAGTAAAAAGCTCTGAATGGTGCCCCAGAGGGTCCCTCCAAGCCTGAAGTATGGGCTTGAGATTCGTTCTTATCTAGATCAATCGCAATTGTATTTCCCAAGCTCGGACTTTCCCCTAAAAATTGAGCAAAAGCTGAGCTGGCTCTTCCGCAAACATGGTGAGAAGGAGGACGCCCACTGAAATCATTATTTACAGCCTTCTCTAGCCTGCAAAGTCACACACAGATACTTCCACCCAAGTGGAATAATTAATCGGTTTTGTTAAATCACTTCACTGGGAAGAAAGATGGCTTAAAAGGAAACCCAGGTAACCTCAGCAGGGAAAATAGGCTTTAAATTTGTTAGGGCAATTATTTGCCAACTCTAACCTCAGAATAGTGAGAGAGAATAAAACTCTCTTCCTCTCATTAGCAAAGGAGAGAGAGAGAGAGGGAGAAAGTGAAGAAGTGCCCAAAGGTATCTTCCAGAATCTTCCAGAATCATAGCCATGTGGATGCTTATTGATACAGGCTTATCAGTTGAAAGTTATGACACAAATAACTTAGCCCCTGTTCACACTGATTCCTAATAAATAGCTGAACTTACCAGTACATTAACTTAAATCTATAAAATAACCTCACCTGTGATAACTTATACTGATAGCATGTGCCTTTGAAATTATGTGGAGAGAAAATGACGCTTCCCTTCCATGGTCTTCCTTCCAAAAATCCATAACCCCTGTATAACAGGGAAAGAGGGAAACATCAGGCTAACATAAACTGAGGGACAGTGCACAAAATAAGACAGTTAAAAAGAATCCTTATCTATTTTTTTTCTGGAAGCCAGATGTTATTAAATGTTATCATCCTAATGCTGATAGGATTATTAAGAAGTGGGGACATGTGTCACCAAGCAGTGCCCAAATTCTCCTTTGGGCATGGCTCTATTATTTAGGTTTTCTAAAGTATATTAATTTTATTTTTTAATGTGTTTATAAAAAGCGCTCTTACATGAAAGGTGTCCAAATATCTCCTATGTAGTAGTCAAAACATCTGTGCTTATTTTTTTTTTTTTCAACGTTTATTTATTTTTCGGATTGAGAGAGACAGAGCATGAACGGGCGAGGGGCAGAGAGAGAGGGAGACACAGAGTCGGAAACAGGCTCCAGGCTCTGAGCCATCAGCCCAGAGCCTGACGCGGGGCTCGAACTCACGGGACCGCGAGATCGCGACCTGGCTGAAGTCGGACGCTTAACCGACTACGCCACCCAGGCGCCCCGAAAACATCTGTGCTTATTAAGAGAAGGCACAACCCGCAGCTTTGGAGGGGAAAGAAATGGCCAATAGCCTCCTCTTTGAGATCTTCTGCCATTTCTTATTTAAAAGTCTGTGAATTGTTTTCCCTGTTTCTGTGAGAAACAATTCAAATTTTGACAGGGACCCCCTAGAATCTATAGATGGTTTAGGGTGGTGTGGACTTTTGAACTACATTAATTTTTCTAATCCGTGAACATGCGATAACCTTTCCATTCGTTTGTGTCTTCAATTTCTCTCACCAAACTCTTGTAGTTTCCATTGTACAGGTTTTTTACTTCTTAGTTAATGGCATGTGCATGGGTTGGATCCTGAGGGCATTATGCTAAGTGAGATAAGTCAGGGAAAGACAACTACTGTGTGATATCACTTATATGGGGAATCTAAAAAAGTTGAATCATAGAAACAGAGAGAAGATTGGTGGTTGCTAGGAGCTGGGGGTTGGAGGAATTGGGGAGATGTTTAAGAGTACACACTTGGGGTGCCTAGGTGGCTCAGTTGGTTAAGTATCTGACTCTTGATCTCATCGGCTCAGATCTTGATCTCAGGGTCATGAGTTTAGGCCCCACACTGGGCTCTGTGCTGGGCACGAAGCCTACTTTAAAAAAAAAGAAAAAGGGCACAAACTTGGAACTAGTAAATAAATAACTTCTGTAAATGTAATGCATAGCCCAGCGATTACAGTCACAAACACTTTATTATAAATTTCAAAGCTGCTAAAAGACTAGGTCTTAATTGTTCTGGCCACACACACACACACAAATGATAATTACGTGACACGATAGAAATGTTAGCTAATACTAAGGTGATGATCATATTATAATATGTAAATATATCAAACTATCACGTTGTGTACCTTGCCCTTATACAATGTTATATGTCAATTATATGTTTGTTTTTTTTAAAAAGCCTGTGAAAACAGCTCTTTTGAAAACCGGTGTCAGTAAGGCTATCAAACCTCTAAGATTTCTCAAACTGCTTTTCTGAAAGCAAGCGGCACAACAGGAGGGCTTTGCCCGTCTGGAAACAGCGGTGGGGAGTGGGGAAGCCCAGCCAGTGGGGGCTGCAGCTATCATTTGGGAAGACAAGCCCACGCCACCCCCGCATCTGACCTGGCTGGCCCAGCACCTGTGAATCAGTCCTGAGTGCCCACCGGCTAACCTGGACCACTGCTAGGGGGTGCCAGATGGCATTGCGGTTCGAGCCTATCGTAAGGCTGACATCTCCACCAACTACAGGGTGGTGGTTGTTTTTTAACCTAAATGCTTTTTTATTCTTAATCTTAAATCAATGTGTCTAAAGAATGATCTCGAACAGCAGTCTTCAAAATGTGGTGCGGGGACTCCTGGAGTTTCCCTATACCCATTCAGGGGAGCTATGAGGTCAAAACTATCTTTTTTTACGATACTGAAATGCTTTTTGCTTTTTTTTTTCCACTTTCATTCCCTCTTGAGTATACAAGTGTAGGTTTATTTTGCGATTTCTCTAAAATCTCCAACAAGTCATGTGCTTTGGGCAGACTCGTATTTAGTTCTTTAAAGTTTACCAAGCATCTTCAATATGTGATCCCACGCACTTCTTGTAAACATTCTAGAGGGGTGTATGATTACTCCCATTTTTCAGGCGGGGTGGGAGGAGGCTCCGAGACCCAGAGAGGATAGTGTTTCCCCAATGCCACACATAGTGTGATCAGGCTGGGTCTCAAACCTTGGTCTGCAGCCCCCAAGACGAGCGCTCCGTCATTTGCAGATTCTCCTTCCCAGACTGATCCCACATCGACGGTGTGAGCAGAGGCTCACGGCCGAAAGGCAGAAGCAGCCCCCCAACATCCTGTTCGTCTTTCACTTAAGCTCTCTAACAATGACATACTCCCCCTGAGGAAACTTTTGAATTTTCTTAATGGGAAAAGGGTAAAATAATATCCTAGTACCACTGAATCCTGAATAGATTAAAAAAAAAAAAAAAAAGAAAAGAAAAGCTAACCAAAATATGTTGTTCTTCAATTTCAGACTCCCTGGAGATGATTTTATCTTGCTGAAAGCCTCTTTATTCTTGATGCCTTTGTCATGTTTATTTTTTGTACTTATAGCAATTCATACACCCTTGTAAGAATTTTATATAAGGAGATAAATGCTAAGGCATAATATTGAATAACTGTTTGAATCCCCGAGTAGGATTCGTATTACGGCCTCCACTGTGGAACCACAATCACGGAATGCGGCGCAAGGTCAAATAATGACTCTGCGAAAGAGCCGGAAACAAGATTGTCCCTGGGCCCCCCCCCCCCCCCCACGCCATTTCTCCCTGCTGGAACACACTTTTCATAAATCGCCTCCGTAGCAGGTGCGGTTCCGTGGGAAATCAGTATTCACGGCAGTAGCGCTCTCATTCTCTTTGCGGCTTCTATTTTCTAACGTCCAAATACAGATAAAAATGTGTTGCCAAGATTCACGCTGCTTATTTTTTTCTTCAAACATCCTTAGCCGGGGGTAACCTCATATGCGACTAAAATCGACCTCCGTGTCTTTTATTAGCTGTTAAATTACTTTTGAAAAATGCCTCAAAGTGCTTCTCGATTACCCTGTGACTGACAAGTTGAAGCCCAATGAAATCCCAAAGGATTCCTCGTGTGTGTGTGTGTGTGTGTGTGTGTGTGTGTGTAAGATGTGTGGTGTTCTATGATTTTTATTTGGCTCTAGGACATGCATATTCTTTTCAGGTACTGTATGTGGGTGTGGGGGGGTGTCATATAAGTTATATTCAAATTAATATTATTTAAAACCTCCATAATATAGTAAGAAATACCTTGGATGTTACAAAGTCAAGAATGCTGCCCTCCCTTTCTGAGCAATATCAACAATGGAAAACAAATTCTGCATAGTGAGTACGAATATAAAAACTCTCATCCATCAGACAAACAGCACGAGAAGACATAACGTACGGGCCAGTCTGGAATAAAGAAGCAATGTTCACCACGGTGATTGATAGGTGGGGTTATTTCAATACGCTATAGGATAGCTCATGGATTCCATGAATTCTCATGAAAACTCCCTTTGTAGTAGTAACACTACATTCTACGGTATGTTGAGGCTTACAGGGCAGGACGGTGGCCAGCACAGGGTTCTCTCGGGTCTCCAGGTACCAGCCACCGATTCCCATGCTTGGCCTTTCGCAGACTGGGTTTCTCCATGAATGAGGGCGGAGAAGTCCTTGGGTCTCAGGATCTCGTGGACGGTTAATGTGGTGAGGCAGAGCTACATGGAGCACAGGCAGCACTCAATCCTGATCTCACACCAGTCTTGGGGGAGGTTAGTGTTCACCTCTCTGAGGGATTGTGCAGATAAGGAAACAGGCTCAGAAAGTTCCAGCGATGTAGCCCGGGGTACAACATGCACACATGGCAAAGAGGGTCTGCATTTTCTGTTCCTTCTTCCAATACTTTTTCCAGTGCTTACAGTATTCACATTAAGAAGTATCTTGCAGGGGTGCCTGGGTGGCTCCGTCAGTTGAGTGTCCAACTGCTGATTTCCACTCAGGTCATCATCCCAGGGTTATGGGATCGAGCCCCAAATCAGGCTCTGAGCTGAGCACAGAGCCTGCTTAAGATTCTCCCTCTCTCTCTCTGTCTGTCTCTGTCTCTCTCTCCCTCTGCCCCTTTCTCCTGCACACTCTCATCTAAAATTAAAAAAAAATTTAAATTGAAAAAGAAGTGTCTTACATTCAGCACCATTTCTTCCAGCACCATTTGGGATTGGACAAGTCTACTTAGAGAAGAAGGGGGAAATAGCTCACAAAACTCTATTTGGAAGGCGGCCAACAGTGGGAGAAAATGGTATTGGGGCTTCAAAAATCCAGCTTCTGGTCCCAGTGTGCAGTCGAGAGTTGTGTCCCAGATCACCCCAACAATCCTTTCTTCTTTCTGTTTGCTTTTGTTTTTCTTGGTAAAAAACTGCCTTGCTCTCAGAATTACAGTGAGCTTCAAATAAGATTAGTCACCCAGCAACTCTAACAAAATCTGAGTGTGCATGGCCATATAGAAACTTTCCAATGGGTGATGCCTGGCATTTATCCTCAGGCATCTGGGACTGGTGAGGCTGGACACGCCCATGCATATGCATGTGAGCGCGTGCACACACACACACACACACACAAACACGCATGTTCGTACACACATGCATACACAAACGTGTTCACGGCGGGAGCAAATGTTAGAAAGGACAAGCGGCCATCTGTACTGATGTTGTCATTCCCTGCATAGTCCTCATTCACTGCTCTTCATTTTGGTAACAATTGTGGGAAATTAAATGTATCCATGGTCTGGAGTTATGGGTGAGAATATCCATTGAGTGCTTTTTATTTTAATGTTTATTTATCTCAGTTTTGTGAGAGAACGCGAGCAGAGGAGGGGCAGAGAGAGAGCGAGAGAGAATCCCAAGCAGGCTGCACGCTGTCAGTTCAAAATCATGAACTGTGAGATCATGGCCTAAGCCAAAATTAAGACTTGGATGCTTAACCGACTGAGCCACCCAGGCATCCCTTGAACGCTTTTGATGTGCCCACCTTGGTTTTGGGTGCTGAGCATGCAGTGGGCAAACTGGACAAGATCTCTCCTCTTTTGGGGCTGGCACTCAACCAGTGCTAGTCAGAGGAGACAGACAGCTGACACCCAGAAGACGGATGAGGGATTCTGGAGGAGGATGAGGTGCCGTGAAGACAAAGGGATGAGAGTCACGTACCTAACTGGCTGCTTCAGATCTGGTGGGCAGGGGAGGCCCTATGGAAAAGCTGGTTCCACAATAAGAAGGATTCTGGGGGAATAATCTGGAGGAAACAGTTCCAGGTGGAGGGAATGGCTAATGCTAAGGCCCAAAGGGAAGAATTGGCTTATCACACTCAAGGAGTATCAGAAAGGCCAGGGTGGCCAGACGGGCCACGAGAGAGGGGCTCCTAGAGGTGGGCACAGCCCCCATCACACAGGGCCTGGGAGGCCACATGTGCTGGGGGTTGCATTTGGCCACATGTAAAGACACCAACCACAGGGACTTGATCTAAATGGTCTGGAAGCGGGTCCATTGCTCTGCGGAGCCCCCCCACACACACCCGACCAAGAACCTCAAGCCCGTGTATTCTGCCACCCTGAGCACTTGGCATTCATGCCCTTAGTTGCCTCACGGTTGCAATAGGATTGCTCTGCTTTGCACCTGCTGTCTGAATTCGAGGCAGTGTGAGCCACGAGGTCAACACGAGAAAGAGCAGTTTTCACACTAAACGTGCAAAATTTTGCCACAAATCTCCCAACAAACCTCCACTTACATTTCCATGGCAGAATGTGCCCTCCCCTAGCTGCAAGGGAGGCTGGGAAAAACTCAGACGGTTTTTTTCCAAGCCAAGTTCCTTACACAACCACATTTTCTTCAGTAGTAATGCTATTGACTAGGCAGGTACCCCACACCGTAGTCTGGATGCTATTCTAGGTGGAAAGGTATTTGGGGCTAGGTGCGAGAATCAGGAATGCTGCTTTGAACATGTAAAACTAGACATGACTATCACTCCAGAGTGTTCCAGTCAGCGTAGTCCCAGAACAGGCCTCAGGGCAGCCCAGTGGGGCCACCAAGGTCCTTGAGTAGCTTGACTCCCTCCTCAGAAGCCTCCTTCTTTTACCCCAGACTTCCCTAGCAATGCCACATGCCCCTGAAGATGTCATCACTCTTCACATGCAGCTTTATGTCCCACTAGGGGCAAAAATGCTGCCAATTAAACTATAACACAATATTTTCTAGAATTATTTTATACTTCTTAGAAATGGTTCTTTCAGAATTATTAAGACACGAGTCTTTACATAGCACTCATGCACATACATAAAAAGGAAAATCTTCATACAATTAATTGGTTAGGTATCCTTAAAGGTTCTTTCCATTCAGGATCCATATCCACAGTGTCTGTGGATTTTCTCACTGTTCCATTTAGAGTGTTAGTGATGGCTCACCTCTTAAAAAGAGCGCTCTGCTATTTATTTCGGATTTTCTTCTAAGCTGCTGACACCTGTCTGCGAGTTTTGATGTGAATGAATGTAAAAGAATGACAACTACATCATGACAGCCGCCTGGCCAACAACTATGTTGCTATTAATGCTATTGAAATGTGGGGAGAAAGCCCCAGTGGGTAGAACATGCATATATGCTGTGATGCACACTTGGGCAGCGTTGGGTTAGGCACCCAGAGGTCAAGGAGACAGTGGGAGTCTGAAGCTTAGTGGAGAAACAGGGGTAGAGAAATGGGTTTGCAGATTTGTTATCCGTAAGTAAATGAATGACAGTCATACCCATGGGCCTGCATGTTGCCATAAAACAAGATCCAGACAGAAGGCTGATGATGAGCCTTAGAATATTCAAACGTCTATAAATCTAGAAGAAAAGCCAACACACCTAACAGAGTTAGGAGGAGGCTAAGAAGGAGAGGGACAGTCAGCCAGGTCAATGCTGACAGGCCAAGTAGGATGAGATGGAAAGGTGACCACCGGATTGGGCAGCATGGAGGTCATAAGTAACCTTGATAAAAGAACCATGCCTGTTTGAGGGTAACCTCGGGGGCAGCTGGATTGGACTGGGCTGAGGGGTAAAGGGGGAGTGAGGTGTTTAACCTCTTTGATCAGTTGTATTGCCAAGGGTAGGATGTACAGCCAAGAGACGGTGGTATTTCCTTTCCTGAAGCCACTGGGCATGTTTGAACGCTAATTCGGCAAGGCGGGATGGATGGTGCAGGAGAGGATACCTGCAATTGCAAAGCGCTTGAGGAGGCGGGAGTGATGCGAAGCAGGGCACGAAGGCTAAGGATCAGCTTTGGACAGAACCCAGATCCATCGCAACAGCACGCCGGGGTGGGGGGGGGGGGGCGCACAGAGGCAGCAGCGCAAGAACTCAGTCCTGGTCCCTGGCTTCACAGCGCTGTGTTTCTCCTGGGGGCTGCGGGGGGCACTCCCATATGCAGGGTCTTTGAGCAAATCCCTGCAATCCTCAGGCTCCTAGTCGGTCCCACGTGGGGTCTCATTTCCGCACATAATTAGTCGCTCCAAGTGTGAGCTGGGTGTGCACACCTGGCCGCGGGCCGGTTCCCAGACAACCTGCATCACCCCCGGCGCGCGCCACCCCGGCGGCAGTTTCCGCACCTCCGTCACCGCCCCTCCGGCGGGGGGGCGGGGTGAAGCGCGGCGCGAGAAGGGGCCACCCTCCCGCTGGGCCCTTTCGATCTCCTGCCGGAGTCTGTGCCAGCATCAGCCCCGCCTCCTCTAACCGCAAACACCCCACCCTCACCCTCCTTCTTCCTCCCGCGCCCGCGGCCGCAGCTTCCAACGTGGCGCTGCCAGCCGCGCCTGCTCAGTGCACAGAGCGGGAGGGAGGGGCCGGGGCCGGCTGGGCGGGGCCGGGCGCAGTGACGACGACGCGCAGCCGCGGGCAAGGGGGACGCGCCACGTCGGCGCGCGGCGG
>NW_024412377.1:7772630-7790345 GCF_014898765.1 Herpailurus yagouaroundi | reverse complement strand
AAAACTTTAGGAACCCTCTCATTAAGTGCTTAAGTTGGATGACAAAGACTTGTGCCTACATCCTCAATCAGAAACAATAAAATTCTCTCCCGTGACTGTCTTCATGTTCTTTTGTGTTTTCTCGTTATTGCTGTCTGCACCAGGGACCCTCCTGTGCATCCCTACGACATTCCGTTTCCTTACTGTCACACTTACATGCGCCTGTCTGCCTCTCTTCTCCTTGCTTCTGCCTGGGACTTTCTGAGATCTTCATCCCCGGGGGCTGGCACAGTGTCAGGCACAAAATAATAAATGGCTCCCTAGTGAGTTTCTCCCAAGCCGAGCCTCTTCTCACCTCTCACTTTCCCCAGACAGAGCATGCAGGATCCGCAAGGTCCCTGAACTTCTGAGCTGCCTCCAGTGAGTCGTAGTGATGCAGGGAGGCTGTGAGCCAGTTTAGGTAGCATCTTAGCAGCAGAAGTAGTAACCAGCCTGTGCTGAGTGTTACGTGTGTCAGTGTTTCCCTCCACCCTTCTAAATTCTTGGCTGAGGACCCTCCTACTGCTCACAAAAGACAGACTGACAAGAGAAAAACAAACAGAAGTTTGGTAACACGTATGCCTCCTGTACTTATGGGAGGGACCAAGGAAAACGGAGTAGCTCCCCAAAGTGGCGCAAACCACCACCTTAAATACCAGCTTCGGGGCAAGACTGGTGGAGGCATCACCTCCCAGGCTGCAGTGCTCCTGTTATCCTGGCCCGGCCCTTGGTAAAAGTAATGAAGTCTTAATGATTGGAGACCTCGCCACTGCTCTCAGCTACAAAGTATCTGCGGAGAAATGGGCTGAGACGGCTCGTTTTAGGAGCATTCTTGCAAATACAGATTAGCAAAGTTAGAATTAGCCAGGTTCTGTTGCATCACACAGCAGGACCAGTGCGCCACGGCAGAAAGGAGAACGTAATTATCAGACACACTATTACTCATTTCTGCCTGTCTTCGGGAGTTTGTGGCAGCAACGTGGATAAAATCTCACTCTTCAATACATTTTGCTGGCCCCGTTCCCCTCCATCTCCCAGGGTAGCCAAAACCATATGTCAGTAAAGTTCTCCTAAATCTATGGGATAGCTTTGAGCGTTACTAATTTTACATATGGTTTTCTTTGAAAAGTAGACTTCTCATCCCTTCTAGAGCTGAGTTGTACGGAAACATAAACGCGACTGTATTTATTTCAAGTAAAACGGGAAGTAGACTACTTTTTTTAGTAACTTCACGATAATTGAATTCTTTGTTACATCAATCACTCAAATGTGAGTTAAGGATGCATTTAAAAGATTGTGGGTGATGGTTCTCCCTAAATCATCTCCAGAAGGTTTTTCATGTTACCGAGGCCAGTGTATTGCTAGCAATGAAAGACTAATTTGTCTTTTATTGTATTAAAGCATAAAGCCACAGATTTGCCGAGCTTGCCCCCAGTGTCCTCAACCCAGTCACTGATTAACTCTGGAAGAGTCCAGGGAAGAGGTCTGCCTTCGCTCCTGACATGCCAAGAAAAAGAAAAGAAAAGAAAAAAAAAGACCCTTCTAGTCACTGCATTTTTTTTCAGACGCTTCAAGTCGGGGTGGAACGCAGCATTTCTAAAACACAGTTTAGGTTTCACTTTGCTCTTCGGGACTTTGCTTCGTGCTCTGTGTATGTTCCTTCCATTCAGGACGACGCCCCATGCATTCGTGCTTGGTTCGGGACATCTTTCCCCTTCCCCGCTTGGGGAATCTTTGTGTTCATATAGGGAACACTCACTATTCTATCAAGTACTGTATCAGTCCCAGTTATATTAAAAGTATGAAGTATTAATTCCAGTTCTATCAGTAAGTCCAATAGTGCTCACTGCCGTAACAGACACCCCAGAATCCCGGGCTGAACTGGTCGAGGTTTCTTTCCCTTTCGGGCAGGCGGCCCTCCCACAAGGAGCAAGTGCAGGGGCCGGGGCCCCCGCTGGCATGGCCTGTGCGGAGGGGACAGTGGGTGTAGGTCATGGTGTGGGGGCTTAACGGTCACACCTGTGACTTCCACGTGTCACTGCATCACTTTTCTTTGGCTGCTGTAGCCAGCCTTGGCCAGAACCCAGTTCAGCGGCTCCAGCCCACCTGCAAGGGCGGCTGGGATGGGGAGTGAACCCCTAGCCTTATGCTCCAGTCGCTGGTGCCAGGTTTCTCTGCTGGGCTTCCAGGCTCGGACCCTATCCTCCCTGCACTTTTAGGGACTGGCTTCCCTAAACTGAAGGATACCCGTGTGGCTGCCCCCACCCCCTCCTCAGCTTTGGCCCAGGCTGCCCAGCAGGGTCCCCATCCTGGTCCAGTCACCGTGCAGTTTGTCCTTTGGGTCACAGCCCCGTTGCAGAATGGAGCGCGCACGGCTGTGGAGGGCAGCCCGGCCTGTCTAGGTCTGATCCAGAGCTCCAAGGCCCTGGCCATCACGCCGTGACCCTGAACTTCATTTCCACCCCTGGAAAGTGACCGGATTGCCCTGTATAATGTCAGGGCCTTGCCACCTTCGTCTTCGATTCTAAGCACAGAATAGCAGTTTCCCTCCATTCTTCCTCTGCTCTCTTAGGGATCAAACCATCAGGGGTAAGTTTGGAAATTTTTCAGGGGCTCATTTTTTAGCACAAGTCATTGCTTCCCCCCCCCCCCCCCCCCCGCCGCTGCCTGTGGACCTGGAAGCCCCTGTCAGGACTGCTGGCCAGTGAGTTCTCCGTGCCCGCTCCTGGGGAGCTGTAGCTGCTAACTGCCGTGGACCTTGCTCCTTTGCCCCCATCTCCACCTGACCTCCCAGCCCTGGGGGGCGGGGTGGGGGGCCCGGCTCACCTGCCCTGCCTGAGATTATTGGGTTTGCTCCTAACCTACAGCTTCCGGCTGGCTTCCGGTCTGGTTTCTTTTCTTCTCACCTGAACAGTTCTGGGACCCTCGCACCCCTTCTTTTTGTTGGACTAGCTTTCCCTCGAATAACATTTCAGCGGCTCTTGTCAGGTAAGAACAAAGGTGCGGTACACTTTTCACGATGTGCTGGGACACCTCCAGTTAGTTAGCGCTTTGGGGATATTTGTGTGAAACGGGGGCTGAGACGTGAGTAATCCTAGGGAGAGCCTTCTCGTCCCCCTGCCCAACTTCCAGCTGTGGGGCCCTCTAGCCTGCTACTGAGCAGGGACAGAGAAAGCCGCCAGCGACCCCCTTACAGCCAGCACACCCCGACCCCTGAGGGGATGCCCCGGCCACAGGAGAGTGTGCTCAATATGTCCCCCCTGGCAAAGTCTGACCAAGGAAGATGCTTCCCCCCCTCCCTTTACCCCTTAGGCAGGAAGCTCTCTGCAGAGAGCTTTGAAGGTCAAACTCATGGTCTTCCCCAGCCTGGTGGCAGTAATCAGAGCCTGCCCGGGCCATCACTGTGTCTTTCTATGCGGTCTGTGATGCTCTCTGTCTTCTGGAAGGTCCAAGCAGAGACAGGCCTGCAGGGTGCGGTTAAGGGCACAGGCCGCAGGGCCAGATCCGGCTCTGTGCTGGCTCGGCCCGCCGGCTCCCCCCTGCCTCACCCTCGGGATCCACCCCTCGGTACCTGTGAGGTGGGAGATCACGAGGCCAGTGGTGAGAAAGGTGCCTGCACCTAGCCGTATGGTGAAATGGTGAGGAAGAGTGAAGCTGAAGAATGAGCCGGGATCTGATTCCCCGGAAGCTTCCACACTTAGATGGTGATACACTGACAACGGTCCTGCTGTTGGGTAGCTGACCACATCAGCGGAGCGCTTTACAGGGTGTCTCCCCCTTCCCCCATCCCCCATCCCCCATCCCCACAAGCCTGGACCTTCATCCCGTCTTACATCTTAGGTGACTGTCATGAGGATAAGGACAGCACCGAGGACACAGGCTATGGAGGTCTAAGTACTAGATGCTGAGGGTTAAAACCCATTTAATAGGAGCAGCTACCGGCCGAGCCCTCGCCACGTGCCAGGCGCTGGGGGAGCCGTGTCATATGGGCTAAGTCATTTAGTCCTCCGCACCCCCTGCTGGGAGAGCACGGTCTCCCTTTCCTCCCAGACGGAGCACCCCGAGCCACAGAGAATGGCAGCAACACACACACACACACACACACACACACACACGGGCGAAGCGACACGCGTGTGCACGCACACACCCGGGCAGAGCCAGGATTGGAACCCAGGGATCTGACTCCAGGATCATGCCCCTGACGTGCGCACAGCGCTTCCAAGGGGCATCTGGGATTCTTTCATTTGAGAGAAATTCCGAGTTCTTGTTTTCCTAATGTCTCCTAAAAATACTCACATTTGCAAAGATTTCTGCAAAAATAACTCTGGCCTTTGTATTTTTTACAAATGAGGAGTTCTAGTGATGGCGATAAAACAGCCACAATAAATGCTGTCGTAGATTTTGGCAGTTATCGCCAGTTGAAATGAATCTGTCTCGGTGTTGAGTTATTATTATTATTGCCACTTTTTATTCCTGCATTAATCACCACACACGCTGTGAGGGATTGATGAAGTTCATTGTTTTTATAAACCAAATTAAATGAAGTGCTAACGGTGGGGGGGGGGGGTGACTGAGCCTTGACGTGTAGCGACTTCGACAGAGCCGTGGAGCTTTGGGCTGGCTTATTTCAAATGTCGACTGGACCTTCATGGGCGGCTTTCTTTGTATGGTTATACAGCCCTTTTCACTTTCGTCCATTTCTAGAACATATCTGTGAGCTGTAGTTTCAAAGTGTTATGTCTGCCAAGTTGACACGAGTCAGGCATTGTTTTTTAAACGGGCCTGAGTATTAGTCACCTCCAGCTGCTGTAACAAAATCCCACAGGTGGGGTTTCGTTTTCTCAAAGTGCTTGGAGACTGGAGGGCTAAGATCAAGGTGCTGGCGGGTTTCTCCTGAGGCCTCTCTCCTGGGCTTGCAGACGGCTGTCTTCTTGCTGTGTCCTCGTGTGACTTTTTCTCTGTGGCGGCATCCCCAGCGTCCTTTCTTTCTCTTAGACGGACACCAGCCCTGTTGGATTAGGACCCACCCTAACAGCCTCATTTTAACTTCCTCACCTCTTTAAAGGCCCTATCTGCAACTACATTCTGAGGTGACAGGGCTGAGGGCTTCAACATGTGAACTCGGGGGACACAACACAGCCCATAGTACCTTTGATCAATTTCTAATGGGTGTGGGCGAAGGGTGGGATATATGGGGAGGAAATGAATTTTAAAAAACTTTAAAGGGCGCCCGGGTGGCTCAGTTAAGCATCTGACTTCGGCTTAGGTCATGATCTCGCGGTTTGTGGGTTTGAGCCTCACGTCGTGGTCTGTGCTGGCAGCTCAGAGCCTGGAGCCTGCTTCTGATTCTGTGTCTCCCTCTTTCTCTGTTCCTCCCCTGCTCATTCTCTGTCTCTCTGTGTCTCTCAAAAATAAATAAACTTTTTTTTTTTTAATTTTTTTTAATGTTTATTTATTTTTTGAGAGAGAGATTGACAAAGTGTGAGCAGGGGAGGGGCAGAGAGAGAGGGAGACACAGAATCCGAAGCAGGCTCCAGGCTCTGAGCTGTCAGCACAGAGCCCGACTCGGGGCCTGAACTCACAAACTGTGAGATCATGACCTGAGCCGAAGTCAGGCACTCAACCGACTGAGCCACCCAGGCACCCTAAAAATAAATAAACTTTAAAAAAAAGTTTTTAGAAAAACAAAAGTTTTAGGGGGACAATTCTTACAGCTCCCTTTAGCCAAAAACATAACTCTCTGATCTTACATTTCAATAGAAATGAATATTCAATAGAAAATTATCTTAACGTGTTACAGAATTTTCTTTCAGTTTCTGTTTCTTAAGGTTTGACAGACTACTCAACCTGGAATATTGTGATAAGCCATCTGCAGTGGTGTTTTTGCTTGCTTTCCTTTCATAAAAAAAAAAAAAAATCTGAGCCCAAAGTGAGGGAGATCCCCAGGAACCACACCCGAAGAAGAAACAAATTCAGAACAGTTAGCATGAGCCTTGGGCCCACATGAGGCAGGTGGTGGTTTCTCTTCCTCTTTGTATAAGGACACCAGTATGTTGGATTAGGGCCCACCCCACCAGGCTCATTTAACCCAAGACCCAACATAAAATGGGGTGCTCAGAGGTCAAACCTGTGGAGCAAGGGAGAAGCCCATATGCCCAGCAGCACAACGGGATGGTGGGGAACCGCTCTCCTTCAGCCTGGGCTCCGGTGGGGGAGAAGAAGTCTCCCTAAGAACGTGTAAACGCAGGCCTGCCTTTACAGGGGCTAGGAGTTCAAAGCTACAGCTTGGCAATCCCTGTTCTGAGAAATCTGACGTAAAAAGGACTTCCGGGTGCCTGTACTGGTTTCACAAAAGTGTACAACATCTTTCCGAAGGGAGGCCGCCTGCGCCCCAGGCCCCAGAGGCGGCCCCCACAGACAAAGCCATTCTGAAGGAGAGCTCATAATGTACAATCACCGGAATGAGCATGACAGTCAGCAGACAAAACTTGCAGTGGGATTAGACTCCCAAGAACCTCAGATCATACAGTAATTGAATGTACAATGACACGAGTATGCCTAAAACGATTGCACACAGAAAAGACTTAAAAACACAAGACACGAAAAAGACCCTATCAAGTAAAAGACGGGGTGAATTGGAAATGCCCTAGAAGTGAAAAATAAAATGATTGAAATAAAAATCAACAGATGGGCTCAGGGTGCCTGGGTGGCTCTGTCGGTTAAGCATCCGACTTCGGCTCAGGTCATGGTCTCACGGTCTGTGAGTTCGAGCCCCGCGTCGGGCTCTGTGCTAATGGCTCGGAGCCTGGAGCCTGCTCCGGATTCTGCGTCTCCCTCTCTTTCTGCCCTTCCCCCACTTGCGCTCTGTCTCTCTCCTTCAAAACTAAACATCAAAATTTTTTTAAAACAGATTTTTGGAAGAATTCCCACACAGGATTATATTTCCTCCTTTCCAAGTAGAAGGTCCCCTTGAAGAGAATTCGTGTTGGTGGCAGATGTGTCCTCAGACACAGTCCTTTATGTTACCCGCCCTCTGCTTTGCATTTTTCCGACGGGCTGCTTGCTGCTAGGTGCTGTTGGCCTCGAAGCAGGTGCTGTCGGCCTCCTGAAGCCCAGGCCGCAAACTCTGGCTGGGAAATTGAAAACTAATAACCCCCAAGTGTGGGAGCCTGAGCGCGTTTTTCACATTCTCCTTCCTGTTCTTTAGAATCATAAGGAAGCTTGCCCTGGACTTTTCTTAATTCAGCAGGGGCCCGAGGACACGGTCTGCCACGTTGGCTGTCTGTGATCAGAGCTGTGCGGAGGAGGGGGGGCTACATGGAGAGCCCCACACCACGACCCTGAGGGCGGTGAGCACCGGTCACTGGGCTGCACTTTGTTTCAAGTACTCGCCGCCTTAGTCCTGTTCCGGCTGCTGTGTCGGGGCACCACAGACTGATGGCTTATAAACAACAAAGCCTCTCGTGGTGCTGGAGTCTAGAGGTCCAAGATCAAGGCACCAGAAGGTTCGGCGGCTAGTGATTTGGCTGTCTGGTGCGTAGATAGCCATCTTTTTTGCTGCGTCCTCACGCGGGGGAAAGGACAGGGTACCTCGGTGGGGTGGGGGCTGAGGGTCTTTCATACGAGCCCTAATCCCATCCAGGAGGGCTCTACCCTCATGACCTAATCACCTCACTGAGGCCCCACCTCCAAACACTGTCACACGGGGGTAAGGTTTCAACAGCTTCTCTTATTTAAAGATCTCAGGATGATGCATCTCTTACCCCCTTTCTACAGATGAAGCAGCGAGGCTTTGAGGGGCTAAATAGTCCAAAACCATACAGCTGAGGGCAATGTGGTGGCTTACTGACCCCACAGCACGTGCCCGTGACAGTCACGGGAGGCTGGCTGTTTGAGGATATAAGGCCGGCATTTCCAAACTCTTCTGTGGAGGACTATGGTCCTGAAGCATGAGAACCAGCATTACTGGGGTGGGAGGGACTCGCGGCGTCATATGAACTTGGGGAAGGTGCTCTGCCCTGTGCCCCTCATAAAGCTCACAATGCATGCTAACGGCCAAGAAAATCTGTCTTGAGGAAACGCATTAATTTGTTCAACTTAGCATTTCCCACGCTAACAGATCCTAGAGTCCCCGCTTTAGGTGTTTTGTTTGTTTTTGTTTGTTTTCTTGGAAGGCAGTATTAACATATTAGCCATTGAGGAAACACAAGTCAAAGTACAATAAGATAACACTCCACACCCACTAGGATGGCTACAATGAAAAAGTTAGCCAGTAACAAGTGTCGACGAGCATGCGGAGAAACGGGAACCCACAGACCGGTTGGCATGTGAAGTGGTGCCATGGCCTTGGAAAGCCGCTTGGCAGCTTCTCAGAAGGATGAGTACAGTCACCGTGGAACACAGCTACTCCACTCCTAAGTGTGCGCCCACGGGAGGGAAGGTGTATATCCACGTCTCCACACACAAACTTGGACACACGTCGCTCATGGCTGTATCCTTCATACTAGGCACAAAGCGGAAACAACCTGGATGTCCAACAGACAAAGGGACACGGAAAATGTGGTCTTCCGTGCCAAGAACACCACCATGCAGCCATAAAAAGGAATGAAGGGCTGACACGGGCTGATGGGTGGATGAATTTTGGAAACATGCCGAGTGAAAGAAGCAGGCCAGATACGCACAACAGGCAAAGCCAGACGAGGGGCTGCTATGAGCTGGGGGGAGGGGCGCCTGGGGAGGGGCCGTTAGCGGGTATGGGGTTTCTGTCTGGGGTGATGACGGCGTGCTGGAGTCGATTGTGGCGATAACCATACAGCAGTTCGGAGCACACTCACAACCATTGATTGTGCCCGTGGGCGGGCGGCTTGTGTGTGAATTATGTGTCAGGAAGGCCACTTTTAAAAACAGTTAACGTGTGCCCACAATGAGGCTTCACAATGTAGTTTGGGAACGGCTGCCACAGATGTTTTGGCTTCTGCCCGCGTGGGCTCTGTGACCGTGGCACGGCAGCTGTCCCGTGTCACCTGTGGCTGCATCGTCCCATCCACGGCATCATCGGTGTTTGAGAAAATGTCACAGGGCGGGGATTAAGGGGGACCCTGTCGAGTCAAGACGATGTGCAGAAAGAACCCAAAGCAAGCAGCCACCTTGTCCACGTGGTTTATCCTCCGGGTCCGCTCCTGCTCTTGCAAAGTTCTTGTAAGAAACAAATGGAACAAACGAGCCTTGGAAAGCGTCTAAGTGGATCTGGAGTCAAAGATCGCCTTGGCTGCCGCGTCGTCCTCACACTGACCTCTCTCGTTAATCGTTGTCACTGCCCGGTCGTCGGGACTAACTTGTGGCTGTGGGGGGACCAAACCTTTCCAGCTAGCTCCCCTGGGCCTCTCTCTGGTGCTTGCGTTGCCACGTCGATCACACCCTGATCTGTTTCTGTTGTAGTGAAAGCTGGTGGAATGCGCATCGTGCAGAAGCACCCGCATTCGGGAGACACCAAAGAAGAGAAAGACAAGGACGACCAGGGATGGGAGAGTCCCAGGTGAGCACGCGGGCGACTGTGTGTGTTTCACAGCCGCGTCACTCGGTTACACGTGAGGTTTGTTCTCCCCCCTGCACGTCTGGTGACCCCTCGCCCTGTGGGGTCCTGCGCCGCGTGTTTCTTTCTTTCCTACTCAGTGAGGCTCTGTCCATCTGGAGCCTCTGCCCTGACTCAGGCGGGGCGTATGCTTACTGTCAGTCCACGGGCAGTGCCCTCAGTTTCCACGACAGTATTGAAATCGCCTTGAGACCTGTGAAAACGCCATTCTGGTTGAATCTCTGGGGCGGGCTGGCATCTGTGCAGCTAGGACAGTGAGCTACGGATTTAAAACTGTCCACAGGTATCTGGACTCTGATTCTTCACCCAAATCGAAACCAGTGAGGCCACACCCTGAGGAGCGCCCAGGTGTCCTTAAATGACCTCTCTGCCCCTCACCTCTGTCCCCAACAGCTCATCTGTCTGCGGTGCCCCCAGTTTTCCTGGGAGGTTCTGATGTCGGGTTTGGCTGCAGAACCTTGCTGCAAATCTATTCCTTTCCACCCTGTAATATGCAAACGTGGGCCACAAATACATACACGTCTCTCTGAGCTTGTCTGTGAAAAAGAGTGAACCCCAGGCCTTCTGCCTTACACCGTGTCCCCAGAGGGTGTCTCCACCGGCTGGAGGAGGAAAGTCAGCGTGGGAAGGGTCTGGAAGGTAGCTAACCCATGTTTCTGCACATCTCCTTGTTTCAGTCCAACAGTCCTGCTGAACTGAATATCTCCCCGATTTTCACATGGGACACAGGTCCACGTGCCTGTGCCATGTGCCTCGCAAGTTATTGGATCCGGGATTTAAACCTGGGTCTAACAGGGCCCAAACAGGCCAGGCTTCCAAAGAGTAGCTCCCAAGAACACATGTCCCCTGAAAAGACATCCATGTTCTCAGAAACCCCACGTGTCCCTGTAGGGTATGAGTTATAGTGCAGTCACCTGGGGGCAAACAAAAGTAGGGGCAAACTTTCTTGGGTGATTATTGCCCGTTTTAAATCATGAGATCAGCCATGTCGAGGTTCTGTTTTAATTTTTTTTTTTTCAACGTTTATTTATTTTTGGGACAGAGAGAGAGAGACAGAGCATGAACGGGGGAGGGGCAGAGAGAGAGGGAGACACAGAATCGGAAACAGGCTCCAGGCTCTGAGCCATCAGCCCAGAGCCTGACGCGGGGCTCGAACTCACGGACCGCGAGATTGTGACCTGGCTGAAGTCGGACGCTCAACCGACTGCGCCACCCAGGCGCCCCTCGAGGTTCTGTTTTAAAAGAAGGAGGCAGTTGGGGCGCCTGGGTGGCTCAGTCAGATGGGCGTCCAACTTCGGCTCAGGTCGTGATCTCGCAGTTCACGAGTTCGAGACCCACATCGGGCTCTATGCTGACAGCTCAGTTAAAGAAAATTCTAGAATTGCCTGCCTCACTGGCTATTTTCAAACAGCCATGTTTGGAACATAACAGCATCAGTAACTCTCCTAGAGGTCCACAGTCCTGTATCTGAAAACCTTGGGGCCCAATTTATTTCAGAATTGAGAAATTTGGGGGTCCTAAGAGGATGAAACCATGAACACGCAACACCCGTAGTGGGGCCTCAGGCAGCATATTGGAATCTGTGTATGATGTTTTTAAATTTACAGAGTTGGGTCAGCTCAGGTTAACTTTTGCTTCTGTCTGAGTTAAAGGAAACTTTCAGTTTTTGGACATTTCTTGAACTCAGTATCGAGTAGGAGAGCGTGGGCCTGTGGGATTTCCTCCACCACAAAACCTGGGAGGCCCCGTCTTTATATCCAGTCATTCCGTAAGGGACAAAGAGGATGAGAGAGAGAGACTTGGCTGGGGAGCAGATGGAACACACTTTTCTGCGAGAGTTCCAGCGGAGTAAGGCGCAAATAGCTATTTCCCTGTGAAACAGTGTCAATATAGTGAGAGTTGATCATTTATTAGCATGTCTAGAAATACAGACCGAACAGCCTACTCGTTTTCTTTCTATTGATTTTTTTTCATGAGGTGAAATACAGCGTTTAGGGAAGACATGCTATTTACATAAATATGCCAGAGGACAAATGGGTGCAAGACACAGGCGTGAGCACAGCGGTACCCTGGACCTTAACGTCCTACCTCAAAGATTTCTTCTCTGTGGGGCCAAGAACTCCAAAGCAGGCTGATTGCAGAGCAGGGTTTGCATAACATGTGAGCAAGGGTTGTTTGTTTGTTTGTTTGTTTGTTTGTTTGTTTGTTTGTTTTCTCCCTGCAGCGACATTGCTGTAATATGTTCCTTAGGAGTGTGTTGGCTCCTGTGCTCTTGACTTCGGCCTTGCTCTTGACCACTGTGGGTTAAACCACTTGACACGCCGTTGGCAGATGGGGTTAGCCTCTCAAGGCTCTTAAGCCGTCGACAAATGTTGCCGACACACGTCCTTCCAGGCCTCTGCACCCCGCCTGGGACTCTGCATAAGAGATTATTTCCGCCACTAAGCACTCCTCAGCTGTCTGGTGGGCTGACTGAGTCATCACAACCCGTCACCGTCGCCAGTGTTCTAGAATGCAGGACATCTGGCCCTGTCCTTGGTACCCTGTCTGCATTAGTTCGTTAAATCCTTGCAACTACTCTATTTCTTATCATCCCTGTTTCTGAGTTGGTTATCGATTAACCCCATTCCAGATTGCTACTCCCCCTTCAACAGCTCAGAGAGGTTAATTGACTTCCCCAATGTGGCACAGCAAATGAGTGGCAGAGCCAGTATTCCAGCAGAGTCCAGAGTCCTCACTATCGACCCTTAGGCTGTGCTTGCGAATGGAGCACCTGTTTTGTTCTGGGCACTTCTAAGTGCTTCACATCAGATGTAAAGCTCACACCACCTGGGCGCCTGGGTTAATGCATCCGACTCTCCATCTGGGCTTAGGTCATGATCTCAGGGTTCGTGAGTTTGGGCCCCGCATCTGGCTCTCTGCCGTCAGCACAGAGAGAGCCCGCTTCCAGTCCTCTGTCCTCCTCTCTCTCTCAGTGCCCCTCCCCTGCTCTCTCTCACAAAAATAAATAAACATTAAAAAAATATTAAAAACAAAAAAAAAAGCTCAAACCACCTATAGGCGGGTATTACTGTGCCCATTATAGAGATGAAGAAACCGAAGCTTAGGGAGGTGATCTGGCCCAGTGACACGTAGCCAGTGAGTGGCCAGGCCAGGATTCAGCCCTGATTCTGTCTGGCCCCTAATATGCTGTAGAAGCCCCCAAATTGACACAGTAAACAGAGTATATTGACGGAATGTAAATCCAGTCCCTAAACTGGTTGATTCCGGATTGCCCGTGACCTTTCCCATAGTCCTCTAGCCCATGATTCCACCCATGCAGCTTTGCTGTCAGTAGATGGTGTGATTATCATTTTATAGGGTTTCGGGGAGGGGGGATAGGCTGTCTTTACTTTACCTATAAAAACGCCTGTTTATGTACAGACTTTGTCAAACATTTCATTATTCTGTTGGACATATCATGGCATGTGACTTCAACATCCACATGACACTGGTCCTAAAGTTTGATGATGTTTCACGTTTGGGTCCAGGTGTCCTCTGGACATAAAAATAAGTGTAGAGTCTCAAATGCCAGTTTCCTCCTTAGATCTGTGTTTGCAAAGCTCTCTGCTTTCCTTTCCAGGCTTTTATAACTGGCTCGTCTTTACATTTCCTGACTCATCTCTGGTGGCTTCCTTCCTCATTAATCTGAAAATCAAATACTGATCACAGAATAACTGGAGCATTATTGTGTGACACACACACACACACACACACACACACAACTTTTACTTGCAATCGTTTTGTGTTGCACATATTCATGCTCTTCTTCCTCCCTTTAATCTTGTCATTTTCTGGGGTTTTACAGATAATTTCCTAGGCTGCCAGGCCGTTTTGAGATGCTACATTTTAAAAAGGAAAAAAAGGAAGTAGCAGAAATTTGAAAATGTTGCCCTAGAGTTCCTGTCAAGCTGGGCACTAGCTCCGTGTGGCTCTTCATGGCCCAGAAGAGGCCTAGAGCTTTGCAATTCTTCGCCAGTGCTGTCCTGAGTAGCTGCTAGATCCCATGTCAGAACTGACCCAGTTAAGGAAAGCCGTGGTTTTCCCCAAAGCCTCGTGTCGAGCGTATTGAGATGAAGTGCTCACCGTGATTAGGCGAAGGGGAAATTGCAGACACAGCATGGACTTCAGGAGCCAGTAAGACTCACTAGAGAACACGGTTCAGTGTCGAACATGTCCTGAGGTCCTACCACAAGCGGAGCTTGGGACAAGAGATTGAAAAGCGTACGTGACAGGAGGGGTGACGAGAAATGCAAGGGTCTGGTGTGGGCGAGGTCGGGGGGAGAGGGGTGGAAGGAAGAAGGAGATAAGGGTGGGACTGATAAAGGACCCAGAGCGGACAGCCCTGGCTGAGCGTTGCCGTCTTTTCACCCTGACTTAGAACCTCACGTACCCAAAAAATAAGCAAACAATTCAAATTTTGCCACGTGTGGGAGAGATCGAGAATGGAATCCGAACAGGAAGAGGTGAACTTAATTGTAATACAGATGATTACTCTAAGCCATTGAAAGGACTGGGGAAGAAAATACCTTAACCAATAATTTTGGAAAACAGTGTTCTGACCGGATACTCTAAGACTGAAGACAACACACACACACCTGTCCCAAAATGCTGCACACTAGTTAGTAGATGTGTTTCTTACAGGGGTTTGGGTTAGCAATTCTGAAATTGCTTTGGTGTTTGAACAAGTATATAAATATGTCGTGGATACTGCGAGTGAAGCTTCTCACTGCCAGAGGGAGAGGTTACAGCTGGAAAGAGGGAACTGAAATGAGCTTTGTGGCATTGAGTTGAATTAGAGGTATTCGTATGAACTCAGTTTTAAAAGATGGGTGGATGGATAGGAGACAACATACAGATGTGTACATACAGGCAGAAGTAAAGATGGGGCGCCTGGGTGGCTCAGTTGGTTAAGTCTCCGACTTGATTTCAGCTCAGGTCATCAGCTCATGGTTCATGAGTTCAAGCGACGTGTCGGGCTCTGCGCTGACAGGGTGGAACCTGCTTGGGATGCTTTCTCTCCCTCTCTCTCCGTCCCTCCCCCACATCTATCTCCTTCTCTGTCTCTCAAAATAAATAAATAAGCTTTTAAAAAGAAAAAATAAAGAAATAAAGATAGATGGGAGGGTTGGCGCTCCTACCTGTATTTCCTTGCTGTGTTCAGCAGGAGCCTAAACACCTATGAGAACTGACACCCATGTAACCCTGAGCGTCACTTGGACCGGGATCTTTGTTTCAAACACTTCTCCCCCATCACGGGAACCAGGGTTCCTTGCAGAAGTGGTAAATTCCAGGGCTGGGGCAGGAAAAATCCTAGATGAGCCTGGAACAGCTTGTAGGGCCAGGACAAGAGGATGCAGTGTGACAGATGATGGGGCTCATCAGGACAGAAGGCCACTCGGAGGAGCTCCTCATGGCCAAAGCTGGGGCAGTCAGCAGCCAAATGACAGTACTGGATTATAACCCACAGGGTAAAATAAACATTCCTAAGTGCATCCTGATATAAGTAATTGAATATATAAATGAGGAGAAGAGACAGCTCTCACAGAAGAATTTTAACTAAGAATTATGTAAGGAAGGAAATAGACCATCACCAACAGGCAAACAGCTCAGTCACCGTTGCAGACAAGATCCACCAATGGATGTTACGAAGAGTGGGAGGTCAAAACCACACTCAGGTATCACCTCACGCCAGTCAGAGTGGCCAAAATGAACAAATCAGGAGACTATAGATGCTGGAGAGGATGTGGAGAAACGGGAACCCTCTTGCACTGTTGGTGGGAATGCAAACTGGTGCAGCCGCTCTGGAAAGCAGTGTGGAGGTTCCTCAGAAAATTAGAAATAGACCTACCCTATGACCCAGCAATAGCACTGCTAGGAATTTATCCAAGGGACACAGGAGTACTGATGCATAGGGGCACTTGTACCCCAATGTTCATAGCAGCACTCTCATCAATAGCCAAATTATGGAAAGAGCCTAAATGTCCATCAACTGATGAATGGATAAAGAAATTGTGGTTTATATACACTATGGAATACTACGTGGCAATGAGAAAAAATGAAATATGGCCTTTTGTAGCAACGTGGATGGAACTGGAGAGTGTGATGCTAAGTGAAATAAGCCATACAGAGAAAGACAGATACCATATGGTTTCACTCTTATGTGGATCCTGAGAAACTTAACAGGAACCCATGGGGGAGGGGAAGGAAAAAAAAAAAAAAAAGAGGTTAGAGTGGGAGAGAGCCAAAGCATAAGAGACTGTTGAGAACTGAGAGCAAACTGAGGGTTGATGGGGGGTGGGAGGGAGGAGAGGGTGGGTGATGGGTATTGAGGAGGGCACCTTTTGGGATGAGCACTGGGTGTTGTATGGAAACCAATTTGACAATAAATTTCATATATAAATAAAAAATAAAAGAAAATAAAATTAAAAAAAAAAGAGTGGGAGGAAGTCTAAGGAGAAACAGGATATTTGCATAGTCTCAAATATCTCCCCCAGTATATGTATTAATTATAAAACAAGGAGTATTCTGGGGCGCCTGGGTGGCTCCATCGATTAAGCGTCCAAATTCGGCTCAGGTCATGATCTCACGGTTCACGAGTTCGAGCCCCGCGTTGGACTCTGTGCTGACAGCTCAGAGCCTGGAGCCTGCTTCGGATTCTGTGTCTCCTTCTCTCTCTGCCCCTTCCCTGCTTGCTCTGTGTGTGTGTGTGTGTGTGTGTGTGTGTGTGTGTGTGTGTATGTCTCAAAAATAAACATTAAAAACATAAAAAATTTAAAAAACAAAGGGTATCCTTACACTGGCGACCATGAAAAGGACACTTGTTTGCAGCGTAAAAACTGAAAGAACACAGCAGAGTGCCATCTTGTCCGACCTCGTATGGAACTACACGTCAATGATCATTTTTTGCTGCTCTGCGCATGTCTGTGGGCCACCACAAAAAGTGCTACGAGTGTTTGTTTCTCATCAGAATTTCACCTGCTACTTTTAGCGTTCACCCGTGACCTTGCCTGGAAGTCATCACTGTATGGATGCTGTATCACTACGGGGCCACCATAACACATGCAACAAAGCAGTGGCTAAAATAACTGACGCATAGCGCCTCACAGTGGTGGAGGCTGGAAGTCCAAGATCAGGTGTCCCCAAGGTTGGTTCCTTCTGAAGCTGTGAGGGAGGATATGTCCTGTGCCCCCAGCCCTGGTTTTTGGTGGTTTGCTGGCCATCCTTGGCGTTCCTTGGCTTATAAATGCCTCACCTCGATCTGTGTCGATCTGTCCACGTGGTGCTCACCCTGTGTCTCTTCACATCATCTCTCTGTGTATGTCTGTCTCTGGGTCCAAGTTTCCCCTTTTTGTAAGGACATCAGTCATTGAATTGGGGCCGGCCCTAGAGACTTCATTTTAACTCAATTACTTCTGTAAAGACCCTATTTCCTAGAAAGGTCAAATTCTGAGGTACCGGGGTTAGGATTTTACATAGCCGTTTGGGGGAAAGAAGTTCAGTCTCTAACAGATGCCAGTGGTAACCTGTGGCCATTTTTAATGGTTGTCTCACTTAAAGTGAATTAAAAAAAAATTTTTTTTAATATAATTTATTGTCAGATTGGTTTCTATACAACACTCAGTGCTTATCCCAACAAGTGCCCTCCTCAATGCCCATCACCCACTTTCCCCTCCCTCCCATCCCCCAAGGGATACAGGAACGCTAAAAAAAATTTTTTTTAACGTTTATTTATTTTTGAGGGAGAGGGAGAGTGCAAGTGGAGTAGGGGCAGAGAGTGAGGGAGACAGAGGATCCAAAGCGGGCTCTGCCCTGACTGCAGAGAGCCCAATATCGGGCTCAAATTCATAAACGATGAGATCGTGACCTGAGCCGAAGTCAGACGCTTAACCGACTGAGTCGCCCAAGTGCCCCTAAAGTGAATTCTTAAGAAATAAACAGATCCCGAGAAACTTAACAGAAGACCATGGGGGAGGGGAAGGGGAAAAAAAAAGGTAGAGAGGGAGGGAGCCAAACCATAAGAGACTCTTAAAAACTGAGAATAAACTGAGGGTTGATGGGGGGGG
>NW_024412377.1:7706139-7772230 GCF_014898765.1 Herpailurus yagouaroundi | reverse complement strand
GGGGGGTGGGAGGGAGGGGAAGGGGGGTGATGGGTATTGAGGAGGGCACCTGTTGGGATGAGCACTGGGTGTTTATGGAAACCAATCTGACAATAAATTTCATATTTAAAAAAAGGAGGTAAACCTTTATAACTGAAGCTAAGGGATGGCACAGCCTACACGCCTGGGATTACTTCTGTAAGCCATCATCTGTGTTGGAACGTTAGTTGCACCATTGTTGAGCCAATGTCAGCATCATCCGTACTTTCCGGTGTGGTCTTTTCTATCCAGGCTAGTTGTCAGCTGCCGTTTAGAAGAGCTGTGTCCTCCCTGAGATGCATGAAGATGCCAGTGGGCTGGGGGTGCTGAGTGCCCACCGGCTACCAACGTCTGTCCTGTTGCGGGCGCCCTGTGCTGGCGGGCGGGGCCCGTGACACGGCGGCCACAGACCCCTGCCCTGGGCCGAGGGCAGAGAGTTGATGTGGTGGCATCAGGAGACCCGGAATGTCCTTGGGAAGGGGGTACGTGGCTGTCGCCCGCTTGTGGCCTGAGATGCCTCCTGCAGGGAGAAGCGGTTCTAAGGGCACCGTGTGAGCCCAGAATAGAAAGCCCGAGATCTCACGGCGGCCCGAAGAGCGCCGAACAGCCCTGACTGCCGCGGTGACGAAATGGGGGAGACTCTGGGCGCAGGTGGGCGCCTCTCACTGCCAGGTTTGCCTACGCGAGACTCGTAGATCAGTGCTCTACGTCTGCAGGTGACACAGGGCGGGGGTGCAGCATCAGCATTCGTATACCGGCAGGGAGCGGCGAAAGTGATCCTTCAGCCGGTGGCAGCTGGGGCAGGAGAACGCTGACAGAGCAGGTGCGGGTCCCCACATCCCCACACGGCTGCCCGGGTCGGCCAGTGGCCCCTGTGACGGGCTGCCGGGGGAGGGGTGTCCATCTGCCGTCACAGAGTCTGCAGCCTGTCCTGATGTCAGCCCTCCCTCCCTCTGCTGGGGACCCCTCCCGAGTCCCCAGCTTCCAGCAGGTGTGAACTCCTATCAGGCTGGCAGCCTCTCCCGAAGAAGCAGGGTATCCATTTCCTAGGGCTTCCGGAACGAAGTGCCACAGACGGGTGGTTTCCACAGCAGAGACGTTCTCTCGAAGTTCTAGAGACAAGGATGTCAGTGGAGCCAAGTGCCCTCGGAGGCACTGGGGAAGGAGGCTTTCCAGGTGTCTCCCTCGGTGGCTGGCAGTTAGTTCCTTGGCTGGTGGCCACATACAGATCTTCACCTGGCGTTCCTCCTGTGCCTGTGTCTGTGTCCAGTCTCCCCTTTCATAAGGACGCCATCCTGTTGGGTTAGGATCCCTCCCTGCCCCAGTGTGACCTCATCTTAACCGACCACACTTGTAACCACCCCATTTCCAAACAAGATGACATTTTGAGATACTGGGGGTAAGGACTTTAACTGAGAAATTGGAAGGGGACCCGGGGCCCCTGGGTGGCTCAGTCGGTTAAGCATCCCACTTCCGCCCAGACTTCCTCTTGCGGTCTGTGAGTTCGAGCCCCGCATCGGGCTGTATGCTGACAGCTCAGAGCCCGGAGTCTGCTTTGGATTCTGTGTCTCCCTCTCTCTCTCTCCCTGCCCTCCCTCTGCTCGTGCTGTGTGTGTGTGTGTGTATGTGTGTGTGTGTGTGTGTGTCTCTCAAAAATAAATAAACATTAAAAAAACGTTTTTCCCAGAAGTGCCCGATGAACACAGACCACGAAGTGTCCCAGAACTCGCAGGCATTAGCATCGTCAGGAACTCAGCCTCTGAGTTCTCTTTTCACGGAGATGGGCTCCAACAGAACACTCGAGTCTGGCAGGTAGCGATTCAGAGGCTCGATGCTCTGCCGTGGGACAGAGCGTACGGGCATCCATGTGGCCCAGGAGCTTGGCTGGACCCCTTCCATTTGGGGCTGAGAAGGACGGTGCTGAAGGCCCAGCGTTCCTCCGGCGCCTGGTGCTGCCACCGATCAGCTCGTAGGCAACATCTGGTTCCGGAACGGATACGGGGACCAGGCGTGATGGCTTAGCTTCTGAGCGCCCCATGCCTGCTCCCTCTCTCTCCACAGGCCTGCAGCCTCCTTATAAGACTGTCACCCCCCGCCCCAACCCACAGTGGGAGAGCTCTTTTTATCAGATGGAAGGAGGAAAGCAGGGAAATGGAGCTATCCGTTTTCCCCTCCAGACACCGCTCTGTGTATCTGCAGTGGAGTCAGCCTCTTGGAACGGATGAGTCTTTTGTTTTCATGGTGTTACTCAAAGGGTTGCACTATTTATCAGGAGCATTTTCTTATTACATAAACATATGAACTGAATTTAAATCAGCTCTCCAGTGCTTGGACTTTATAGCATGAAGTATGGAATAGTAGCTTCATGGAATAATGCTACATATAAGAATAACTACATAGAAATAAGAGCCCTTTATGGAGTTTGCTACATTCTAACGATTATGCCTGAAATTTTTAAACCTTCTATTTAAATACACTCTATTGACTTCAACTGTCTCAGAATCCACAGCACTCAGAAAACACTTTGGTGAATCAGTGATAATACAGCTTAGACTCTGATTCTTTAAAGGGAAAATAGTTGGGACGCCTGGGTGGCTCAGTAGGTTAAGCATCTGACATCAGCTCAGGTCATGATTTCACGTTCGTGAGTTCAAGCCCTGTGTCGGGCTCTGTGCTGACCGCCCAGAGCCTGGAGCCTGCTTTGGATTCTGTGTCTCCCTCTCTGTCCCTCTCCTGCTCACACTCTGTCTTTCTTTCTTTCTCAAAAATAAATAAAGATTAAAAAAAAAAAAGGCAAAATAGTAAATCAACTTTATTAACTTGATTACTTCTTATTTCCCAGCTAGAAAAGGAGGTCAGTGAGGTAAGGCCAGTGTGGAGGAAGAAAAGTCTTTATTCTTATGGACGTCTTCTATTGGACCCCTAGGTCTCTCTGGGCAAGATACTTACTTTGGTTTTTGGCTGTGTACAACCTCTAACACAGGGCTGCAGTCCTTAATGTAAAACGAATGTGGACTGGAGTCATGAGGATAGTGTTAAAATCGAGAAATTCTCATGGAATCATCAGATTTACAGCTGGACATGACCTGATAAATCACCTAATCCAAGGAAGGTGTCAGACGTTACCAAAGATCTAGAAGGGTCTAGATACCAAAAGCAAAACATCTACAGGGTAGAGACCCACAGCGTTTTCTTATATTAAAATTAAGCCCTTGCCAACTTCTGGGTATATCTCCAAAAGATTGGAAAGCAGGGTCTCAGAGAAGTTTTCACAACCATGTTCCAGCCATTTCTGTTCCACCGTTGACATGGCACCACTAGAAAGATGGGTCTTCCCCTAAGGGGGAACCAGACTAGGATCTTCCCGGATGTTGCTTCAAGAATCATGGTCAAGTCTGAGGTTCAGGATTTTGCGAACAGGGCACAATCGTGGGTTGTTTGGTGTGCCGGTGGAAAAGTGGCTGGCCGTGGCCCCCCCTCACATTCTGCAAAATACAGCTGCCCCCAGGACAGCTGCATAGCAGTGGAGAAAACAGTGTGTCTGTGGTCCTCCAGGAGTTCGTCCAAAAGTTGGACTGCCACCACTAACTTTGTATTCTAGATAATTTTGAATTTGTATGTTGGGACGAGAGCTTAAATGACATCTGTTCACTGTTCCTTCGTGGCAGGCGCTCTCAGCACGATGACAATGAGATTTAGAGCATCTTCAGCCAGTCTGACTAAATATAGAGGAGTAATTGCTATTTTCTGGGGGGTGTCGAGGGAGGTGGGGAATGAAGGGAAGGACCGCTAAGATGACAGAGCAGAAATAGGAAGTTTTGATGTGGGCACTTACCTTCCAAGATGGCAGTTGACTGTAAAACTTAAGCTTGGTTCCAGAGGTACTAATTCTTCTCCTCCAGGACAGCTTGAGCTCTGCAGCGAAGGTTAGCTTTCCACACACGTGGCGTCAGTAGAAAGTGGACATGATAGAATAGTTCTACCCCCTTTGTGGGGAAAGGGTAACTGCCCTCCTGCAATTTTGGCTAAGTTCTGTGGGTTGACCGAAACACCAGGACAATTAACACAACGTGAATGTTGTTAGTTAACACGCTGTCATTTAACATGGGGAAGTTGATACTCTGAACCTAGAAGCATATGCAGAATTGTGATAAGGCAGAAATACAGGGAGTCTGAGTCAGGGCAAATGGTGTAAACGAGCATTTTGCAAAAGGCAAAGGAGGTGATGTTGCTGATGCCAGAGGGAGGGCCGGGCTGGCCCCGTCCCCACTGCCTCGTCCTCTGTGGATCTCTTCCCCTCTCTATACTCACTTTGGCACAAGGGCTGCGTGTGCCAGTGTATCTCTCCATGGCTGCGCAAAGGCGTGCTGCAGCGTCCCTGCCCAGAATTCCTACCTTCGGGCAAGATATGTCCCTCCTGAGTTCCCCCTAAGTGGAACCTAGGAGTGTGGTGATGATACCCATTTACCTGGACTTCCTGGCAGGTCGGGTTTCTAAAGAACATTCTTAGATCTGTGAGATTATACATCAGGGGGCACCTGGGTGGCTCGGTTGGCTAAGCATCTGACTCTTGATTTTGGCTCAGGTCATGATCTCGAGGTTCATGAGATCAAGTCCGGCGTGTCTGTGCATGCACTCACGCACTCTCTCTGTCTCAAAATAAATATTTAGAAAACAAAGATTCTACATCAGCATCACTATTTTAATTTCTTGACCCCAGAATCTATGACTCTATACACCTTCTCTTTATATCTCACTTCCCTAAAGCTCCGGAAAACAAGGCAAAACAAATTGAGTGTCAGTCAGCCACCACAGCTCTCCGTTGTCTTTTTTGCCTGTCCCTTGGGCTGAGTCTGAATGTTCCCCCAGAACTTTAAGTGTGTGTGGGGGGGGGCGGATTTCTGGACTCTGGATTCTGTCCCATTGGTCTGTGTCTGTTTTTTTGGGTCAGTACCATACTGTTTTGGTTACAGTAGCTTTGTAATATAGTTTGAAACCAAGAAGTGTGTTGTCTCCAGCTTTGTTCTTCTTTCTCAGGATTCCTTGGGCTATTTGGGGTCTTTGTGGGTCCATACCAAGTTTAAGATTGTTTTCTTCTATTTCTGTGAAAAATGTCATTGGAATTTGGTAACGACTGCTTTGAATGTGTGGATTGCTCTGAGTGGTCTGGACCTTTTAACAGTGTTAATTCTTTCGATCCATGAGCACAGGATGTCTTTCCATTTACTTGCATCTTCTTCAGTTTCTCTCATCAGCATTGTACAGTTTTCAGTGTGTAGATCTTTCACCTCCTTTATTAAATGTATTCATAAGTATTTTATAATTTTTGATGCTATCACAAATGGGATTTTTTAAATGTCTTTTTTGGCTAGTTTGTTGTTTGTGACTAGAAAGGTAGTTGATTTCTGCATATTGATTTTGTATCCTGCATCTTTATGGAATTTGTCACTTCTAACACTGTTTTAGTGAAGCCATTGGGATTTTTTAAGATTACGTCATCTATAAACAGAGACAGCTTTACCTCTTCCTTTCGGACCTGTATGCCTGTTATTTCTGTTTCTTGCCTGATTGCTCTGGCTAGGACTTCTAGTACTGTTAATAGAATAGGAGTTTTGAGAGCAGGCACCTTTTCTTGCTTTTGATTTTCTCAGCAAAGCTCTCAGTGTTTCACCGTTGAGTATCACATCAGCTGTGGAATTGTCCCAGAGGCCTGTGTCTTCCGTGTGTGTGTGTGTGTGTGTGTGTGTGTGTGTGTACATGCGGTTGCACACAGAAGAAGCCTGTACAGTGATGTGATTACCGTTGCTGCTCAGCTAAGCAGAAGTGATAGAGGCTACTCAGGAACCAGCAGAATCCTGGTCTCCCAAGTCCCCCCACCAGCGCTGTCACCATCCCATAGCCTGTCTTCTCTGACCAAGGGAGGGCAGAGGCTCTCAAATTTCAGAGTGCTTACAAATCCCCTGGGAATGCAGATCCCACCTCAGCAGGTCTGGGGTGGGGCCCGAGACCCTGTTTCTCACAGGCTCCCAGGGGGCGTGGCTTGTTCTTATCCCACTTGGAGTAGTGAGACCCCATCCCAGTCTCTGTAACGCTGATAAAGTTTATGTGCTTCTCAGAAATGTGTCAACACTACGTCAGATGTAAAAAAATGTTATATGAGGGGCACCTGGATGGCTCAGTCAGTTGAGTGTCTGACTGCAGCTCAGGTCATGATCTTGCTGTGCATGAGTTCAAGCCCCATGTGAGGCTCTGTGCTGACAGCTCAGAATCTGTGTCTCCTCTCTCTGCCCCCCCCCCCCCCACGGGTGTGCGCGCTCTCTCTCTCTCTCTCTCTCTCAAAAATAAACATAAAAAAATATTTTTAAAAATGTTATGTGAATAATTTATCCTTTCGCTATCTATAAATAAATACAACTTCCTAATTGATCATCCTATTTAGAAGTACTCCAGACAGGAGAAGAGAGACAGTATAAGTGAGAACTATATATTGGGCTTTTTTTTTTTTAATTGTTTGTTTATTTACTTAGAGAGAGAGAGAGGAAGAGAGCACAAGCAAGGGAAGGGTGGAGGGGGAGGGGGTTGCAGAGAGAGAGAATCCCAAGCAGACTCTGCAGCTTTCAGCGCAAAGCCCGATTCGGGGCTTGAGCCCACGAACTGAGAGATCATGACCTGAGCCGAAACCAAGAGACTGATGTTTGACTGAGCCACCCAGGCACCTCCTAGCTGTTGGACTTTTTTATGGGACTGTAATCTGTTTGGAAGGTGTCAGTCAGCCTGTTGAGCGTATGATACGTCTCATCTTAACTGGGCCCTGGGGAATAAGAAGTTCAGAAGACTGTCCCTGCTATCAAACAAGCAATTCAGCATCATTTGGAAAGTCGGACGGCCAAATAATGACAAATACAAGCCACCGTTAGACCAGGTGCCTTATATACTTAGTCTTACTTTGTCCTCGCCGCCTGCAAAGGGAGGCAGCGTCTCTCGTTATGGATGAGGAAATCTGCTGAGAAATGCTGCTGACATGCCCAAGGTCATCCTAACAGGAAGTGACACAAGGAAGATTTGAATCCAAATCTGTCCCGTTCCAAAGACTTGCCACTGTGCTACCCACCGCTTGTGTTCTGGCAACTAACCAACCCTCTTTTTCCAAAGAGTTTGGGGGCAATTATTGAGAAGAGGACCCCATTGTTTACTCTGAATTTTAAAAGTTCAGAGACATATTTGCAGCACTAAGGTTGTTTCCAGCCAAGCTCACTCAAGATAGAGTTTCTGGGATTTTTCTTCTACCCCAACTGTCAACTCCAGCTTGCAGCTGTACGAGGCACAGTGCAGGTGACACGGGTTCCCACGAGGGCATGCCCCACTGCCTCGGCCCGAATAATGGCAGCACGGCTCCGGCAAGTGCTGAGACCTCCGTGACAGAAGCCACAGAGCCAGGAAAATGACCATCCTCCTCAGAAGCGCCCAGCCCAGTGCGTGGGAGACACAGAGCACCAAGACTGGGGCCATCTTGATTTTAGAAGCCATAGATCGGACGGAGATTCCTAAAGTCAGCAAAGAGAGGAAATCAGAGCAGAAAAGCACAAATAAGAGGAAGTTAGGGTAAAACCGATGACTCATGGCTACTGAATTCATTTTGACTTTAAGTGGAAAAAAGAAGTAAAAAGCCTTAAATGGGAAGGGTGGTGCCCACATGGGCCCAAAACAAACACTGCTGAAGAATGGAAGAGTGTGTTTTCATTTTGCCAGAGGCTCCGAATGTGATTATAGATAGAAACAAATGTCAACCCTTCCAGCTCGAGCAAGGCGGAGCCTGGGCGGTGGATTTCTATGAGAAAGGACTTCGTTGCCTTTGTTGGGTCAGAGGTCTGAAGCCTGAAGCCGAGAGGAGGGGAAAGGAGGCCCAGGGCTGCAGGTGTCCATGGAGCCCCCAGCATGTTCTGGGCACTCAGAGCTCTAGACTCCGCGCCTATGTGGCCGTGGTCCCTGGATGGGAGGTTCTGGAAACCCAAGCCTGGGGGTGAACACAAGGGCTCCTCCCTCTGAGTCACTGAGCTGGCATCCTTTAGGGGAAAACAGAACCAGGAAAGAGAAATGCTTCCACTTGAAGCTTGAGTTTGACCCAACTCAGACTGGGTCTTTTGTCTGTTCGTTTTTCTGTTGGTCTTTGTAGCTTTCTTTTTTGATCCTAGACCATCTTTACGACTATGAAACCAAGCAGTTTAGGGACATATAGTCTCCTAGGCTCAGGCTTCCCGTTGTCTGCCTGAAATGTGCATGAAGCAGCTTGGCCAGGAAAAGTCTGCGCTGGGGGACTCCCCACGTCCTGATCCATGGCTCCTGGGTCGTCCCACCTACGGCACTAGCCTTCCGACCCTGTCTCTTCATCGACAGCATGACATTTGTAGATGAGTCTTTTCTCTTGTGGGACTTTTATGATGAAAATAGAATGAGGAAAAATGAACACCTATAGGCTTTGAAGCAAACTAAAAGCACGCATGGGTGAAGTTCCTGTTCTGTGGCGGGGACTTTGCTGGACTCCGGAGGAGACGAGAAAACACAAGCGAGTCCTCGCGAAACTTGGAGACGCGGATAGGTCCTCAGTGGGACCCTTTGCCCTGCGATGGTGGTAGAGTCGATCCTGGGTGGGCGATGAGTCATTTCAAACTTAAACAGGATTAAAGGCACTGTGCTTTTAAGTCTTTTTAAAGTTTTTACTAAGAATTATTGTATGACATTTTTAGGATAACAGAAGGAAATGGACTGTCTGTGAGCTACGGTTTGTTGAACAAATCTCTCGTTTCTTTAGTGCTATATGGTTTTTTTCTGCACCCAAACAATGCATCGTTTGTATTTCAGTATTTGCTTCAATAATCTTCCAAATGAACACCCTGAAAATGCACTCAGGTAACACACAGTCCGCACTACGAGGCAGAGGAAGAAGGACGAGGCTCCTTTTCATAGATCCTTGGGAGCCCTTTGTCAACACCGAAGTTGTCACAACTCAGCAGTACAATGAGGATGAAGATAATAGCATATAATAAAATGTATAGCCAACTCAGACCAAGATTTTTAATGAGGCAGGAGCTGGGTTTTACACATTTATTCTTTTGCTTTAGTATCTGGCCCAGAGCCTGCCATATAATCTCTCCTCACAAAGTGCTACGTGTTAATTAGGGACTGTAGCCTTCTCTCTTTTCCTTTACTAAAAATGCTCAAGCACTGCTTTGTTTTATTTCCTGCCTGGGTATTCTTAATGATCATTCCTATATATCTCCATTCGTCGTCTGTTATTTCTTCCCGAGAGTCCCCAAGACATGGCCCTACCAATACTCGTGTTAGGATGACCCAGGGGAGCTGAGTATAGTTTCCAAGGTTCCGTAGCCACTGAGTTGTTCTTACAAAACACCAGGGTGGACGAGGAGGCCCCAGTTAGACGACCTGAGGTGAGCCAGCTGCACCAGGAGCTGGCTGAGTGAGCTTTGCTCCGCAAATTGTATCTCTAGGAGAGGAGATACATACATATGTGGAAGGGCGGCTGAATTCTTTTCCATGGTTTGTAACATCGTCTTCTGTTTTGATCCAATGGGCTATTAATATTGTATCTTCTCTCTTCTATCAGCTTAAGAGTTTGTGACTATAAATGCTGTTTTGGAGAGACTGGATGTGTAGCCTTCTTTTATAAACTGCTTACTCTTCCAAGGGGACTGTCTGTGGCAGCCGGAGGCTTGCGAGGCAGCAGATACATAGGTCTATCTGCCTATGTTTCTTTGTCATTGACATTTTATCAAGGGACACGGCTCTGAAGGATGACCGTGCCTTCTAATGGCCAGGACTTTGCGGCCCCAATGGCCAGAAGCCTAAGGATGTGTAAAGAGGATTTTTCGGTACATTGATTACTGAAAGTGTTGCTATGCAGCTTCTGTGACGGATACTCGGTTCTGTGGGCTTCTTGCTAAGTGCAGTCTAAAGGGTGATGGGGAATAGTAATTGTGAGAAAGAACCGCCGTGAGCATTAGCTGTTGGGTGGTGGGTGTGAGCAGGGTATTGTCAGGGGCTAGGCGTTGTCATGTAGACGTTGACGTTTCCCCGATGGGTTTCCTTAGCGTGACTGGTACCTCCCCGTGGCACCTGCCTGGTGGGATGTGACAGCCCACAGCTGACCCCCCGGCAGCAGGGACCAGGTTTGCGGTTAGCAGCTGCTGTGGGAGGAACGCAGGACAGAAAAGATTTCTTCTTGCTGCCCAGGGGCGTACAGACTTCCAAGGGTGTTTACTTGGCACGACTGATCTGTTCCTGAAAAGTTTCTCATAAATCACGATTTCTCTTATCAAGCTTTATTTCCCTGCTGACACGATTTCAGACCTTCTGCAGCCCCGTTTTGCCCCTGATTCTCCGCGGGTGGCACTCAGTGTCTCCTGTGCCCCCCCCTCCTGGTGTCTCTAGAAACTGTGCTCAACCAGTAAGCATGCTGAGACCCCAGGCTTCCTAAAATTGGCCCCGGCTGTCAGCCAGAGGGGCACTGCCACCGTGGGGTGGGCGCTGAGTCGGGAGGTATGGAAATTACTGAGGGCGACCCTGGTGTATCCTCGCGTCCTCTGCTAGAGAAATTAAAACTGGTATGCATCTCCGCTGAGTCAAGGCCCATCATCAAGAGGGCTCAGGTCACGTCCAACTTGGGATCATCAAATTAATTGTTACATGTGACAAACTGACATGGAAAGTGATAAATACCTCAGTGCGTTCTCCCTGTTAAAATTCCACGGTGAGTTTTCATGGCCGGGGAGCTCGGATGACGGACAAGGCGGGGGCTCCCTTCCTACAGCAGCCTGCCCTGCTTCGTGCCCTCGGAGCACTGGCCCTGTTTGCCTAGAAACCTTCATTAACGCATTGATTTCCTGCTGGTTGTGGCAGTTCTTAGCATTTTTCTTCTTTCTGCTCCCCAGATAACTCTGGGGAATTGCTTTCAAGGGGTGCTGTTCACCTAGAAGTGACCCAGCAGCTATTTTATTGTTTATTTAGTTTTGAGAGACAGAGACAGGGTGCAAGTGGGGGCAGGGGGGGTGAGAGCGAGCATCCAAAGCAGCTCCAGGCTCCAAGCTGTCAGCACAGAGCCCGACGCGAGGCTCGAACCCAGGAACTGTGAGATCATGACCTGAGCCGAAGTCAGACGCTTAACCGACTGAGCCCCCCAGGGGCCCCTAACCCAGCAGCTATTTTATAAGCACATTTGCCGGGTCCTCAAGAAGTACCTGTCCAATGGCCCACAGGTCAGGCAGACAGCAGCCAGTGGCCAGAGTTTCTCAAAGTCAGAAGCCGCTGCTGTGGGAACCCACAACCGGTCAGACTTCCACCCTGTGTCCCTGTGTCCCCATGGGGACAGGGGAACAGACCATGGACTCGGCTACCTGAGTGTCACCCGCAGGTGGGTGGGCGCGTCAGTAGCACCTGGGCTGGAAAGTTACCCCTGATGTATTTAGAGCCAGGCTGTCACTTCCTGAATGCTCTGGAGTGTTCCTTCTAAGGAGCAAACCCGGGACACCTGCTGAGACTTCCCCACTCTCTCTAGTAGCCGCTCAGCACCTGTGCTCCCACTCCTCCCCGTCGCCTTCACTGTGCTGCGGGCACTTAAGGCTCAACTTCAGGAAGTCCCTACAGGGGGGACCCATGACCCCCGATGGGAGACCCCCCAGTGTGCGTGTCTGCACGGCTGTGCCTTCATTCTCGAAACCCTTTCAAATTCGTTCCTTTACGTTCTTCCCAGTTTTCTTTTTGTTTGCTCATATTACAGGTTTTCTTGCCCTAAGAAGTAGGAGATGCGCTTATCAAAATATTATTTTAAACTATGACATAGTTATTCCTTTAAAGCTGTAATAACAAGATTTCATGACAGGTCTAATGGCCACTGTCACTTTGAGGTAGTAATGAACGGTACGACGTTTTAAGACGCCTGCCTGTGGCAAGGCTACTGTGAGATGGGGTCCCGGGTGCTGCCCACACAGCGGCAGCTCGCTTCTGAATCCCTGGGGAAAGGGAATGTTACATGTCAGTTACGCGCTGATGAGAACAAAGGTACACGGTCCGTTGGTTGGTCTCCCCCGTTCCCGGTTCTTGGGTGCCCTGATTTCTGTTTCGGAGCCCCTTGGGTTAAGAGAACCTCATCCTGTTCCTCTCAGAGCCACGTTAGATCAACACGTTTATGTCTCAACTCACAGGTCAGGTTTACATCAGACAGCTCTTCGAGGACCTGGGAGTCGGCATGATGCTCAGACTTCCAAACCCCAGATGTGCCTTCACCGTGGAAAGAACCCACGGCTGAGTTCCAAGTCTGCGTGCTGCGAGTCAGTCCTGACTGCCTGGTCGTAGCCACATGTAGAGAACACGCACAGGCGGACAGATGAGATTTCCCCTCGTACGATCAATGTCCCCTGACGCCCCGCCCTCAGACCTCAGTGCTGTTTTCTGTTCCCCATTCGAGAACATGCCTGTCCTCCCGCCCCAGGCCTCGCCCCCATGGTGGCTACCCGCCGAATGGCTCTCCCCGGCCTGGCCGCCTGGCCAGAGCTGTCTGCCGGCTGGAGGGACGGCACCGTCCCACGTCTGGCTTCAGCTCGCCTCTGCGGGGGCGTGGAGCCCTGGGGAGCTCAGCTTGGGGCTCAAAACTTGACCTTCCCTCCCAGATTTGTGACCTGCTGCTTGTGTGGTCGTGGAAGAAACACTTAAAACCCTAGAGCCTGGGCTTGGGCTTCTTGGGTGTAACATGGGGGTAAAAATGAAGACCCCTCACAGAGGGAAAAGACCCCGGTCTGCACAGGATAAGGCACTTTACGAATGCCCGTTGTTGATCACCGGGAAAGTTAAGGGCTCTTTCAGCCAGGACTTCAAGGCTCATGTGTAGAGCCACACGCTGGCCTGGCCGTGGCCGACAGCTCCTGGTGGTCTCGTGGGCGCCTGCCCTTTGTAGCTCAGCCAGCCTCGTGCCATCCAGCCTTCCTCGAAGACCTCTCTTCCCGCACGTTTCCCTGAATCTGGGGCCTGAGCAGGCCATGTCCACTCGCTTACCCAAACTGTATCGACCCTTCTAGACCCACACGAGCTCCTTTGTCACGAAGCTTTCCCTCACTGCTGCAGTCCCGGGGTCTGCCCCCACCTGACTTCTCTGCACATGAGCTCGACGTCCCTCTGCGTCAGTCGGCTCAGGCCGTCACAGTGTCATAGATTGGGTGGCGTAAACAACAGAAATGTGCTTCCTGGCAGTCGTGGAGGCTGGAAGTCCAAGATCAAGGTGCTGGAGGTATTGGAGTCTTCTGAGGCCTCTCTCCTTGGCTTGTGGATGGCCGTCTCCCGGCCGTGTCTTCACCTGGTTCCCTCTGTGCATGTCTGTGTCCAAATTCTCTCTTCTTATAAGGTCACCTCTCAAAGTGGATTGGGACCCACCCTGATGACCTCATTTTAACTAAATGATCTCTTGAAAGACCCTGTCTCCAGCTACGGTCACATTCTGAGGTCCTGGGGGTTAGGCCTGGGGGCCACCGTGCTGCCTGTAACAGCCCCTCCCTTAGCATGGGGTCATCACCTGCTGAGTCCTTCCTGGCTGCCTGTGTTTTCTGTTTCCCTGAGATTGTCTTCTCTTTAAGGGAGTACCATGCCCTAGATCACTTATGCACCACCGCGGGGCTCGAGGCCCCACTCGGAGGGCGGCGTGAGAAGGACGGAAAGAGGTACCTCACCCTAAATCAGCTAGTGATGGGCTAATCCGGAGGACGGGGCACAGCCCTTGTAGGGCAGAGCACGGAGAGGCACCAAGAGTGAAGCAGAAGAGAAAGTGCCTTACGGGTCCTGAGGATTTTAAATGCCGAGAGTAAGAAAGTGTGGCCAGCGCAGCCCTCCCAGGGTATGAATGACACTAGACAAGGCCAAGTGCATCTGCCAGAGCCCTGGTTTCTAAAGAGAAGAGCTTCAGGCCCAAGCTGGGTGGGAGACCGTGCAGCCAGGTGGCTGGGGGCCGCAGGTAACTGTTGGCAGGTCTGCCTGCCCTTAACCTCTCCCTCTAAGCGAACAGGAGAGTATGAGCCTTCCCTCTCCCTCATTCCCAAACCGGGACGCGTGGACCCCTGGCAGGGTTTATGTCACGTTTGACAATTTCAAACACTTCCAAGAGGTTAAGTTTTACATTCACTCATGTTTAAATTAAGGCTCTCAATTGTGATTTTATTAGCTACATCGCATTTTTTCCTCTGTCCCTTCTTTCCTCGTCCAACGTGCTCCCAGGGTGAGCACGGTGTTTCAGACCGTGCGTCTACAGCTAACCCTGTACCCAGCTCTCTAGCCCTTGCCACCTGCCCTGCCCAAGACAAACTAAATGCCATCTGTCCGTCCCCCCATACCTGCTTCTCTTTCGTCCCACCTTGTATCTTAAACCCCAAGATGGAGGGGCTCTTGCAACCACCCCCCAGCACAAACACACACAGCACGCTGTGTGCACCTCCAGTCCTGTGCCCACTGCACCCTCTGTGCCCAGATGCAAGAGTCTGGATGTTTCTAGAGAAAAATCACACAACCTACCCTACTTGACTCACTCCAGATTTCATGGCAGGGCCCCGTCCAGCTCACCTTCTACTTCCTGAGGTGACTGTCCCCCTCAGCCCGTCTCTGCCCCACCTCCACTGTCTGAGCGCCCAGACGGTGAGAGCTCCCCCCGAGGAGAGCCAGGCCTTGGCCACCTGCGCATTCCCCCGTCCCTGGCCCTGGAGGCTGCCTAGCAAATACCAGAAGCCTCTCCTCCCTGCTCCCGAGCATCCTTGCTTGGGCCTCGGCTTCCCTGCCTGGGGAAAGGCCACAGAGTATGGAAGTTGTGTTTTTAAAATCTCTCTCTCCCCTCCTTAGAACACTCTGTGTGTGCTGGGCTCGGGGGTAGGCCTGGGGCGAAGCCCTGAGGGCAAGGCCAGCCCTGAAAGCATGGACACACCGCAGGCAGTCCCTGGGAGGGACTCAGGCTGGGACAGGTTGAGTCGGTGCAGAAGGGTGACTGAGTCTGGGTTCTAAGCCTGGGTCTAAGCTGAACCGGGGCGTTTTCCCCAGGGCCACATCACAGGCCCAGTGGGAGGGCACCGTCTGCCCGTGCCTCTCATGGCCAGGTGCAGAGCTCTACAAGGTGAGGGGTTCCCCGTCACCTCCAGAAGACCGTACACGGTCCTCACTCGAGGTGTCCCCTGATGTGGCCTTCCCCAGCTGTGTTCCCCACACCTGCACCTCCCATCGTGTCTACTACTAGGTTGTGGTCTTGCTTTGCTCTCCCCTCCTCACTCTCTGGACATCCCCCCCACCCCCTGCACTAGGCTTCAAGACCTGATATAAAAGTCGACCTGATCTCACCAAGAACCTTCTGTCACCTATAAACCCCTTAGCAGACCTCCGTGACTCAGTGTTTTATCTGTGTTGTGGCTCTGGGGACAGGTTTCCCGGAGGCATCTTGGTGCCATGAGGTGAGCTCAGGATGACGGATGGGGTTAAACCTGGTTCTGCCAGGGTCACCCTGTGGCTTTCGCCACATCCCCGTGTCGCCCTGAGCCTCAGTCTCCCGTTTTGGAGATGGGGCAGTAATACTTTGTTCAGAGGATTTTGCGGAGGGTTTAATGCGATAGAGGCTGGCAGGGCTCCCACGTGGCCAATAGCAGCCAGGAGATCCCAGGGTGCTCTGTCCCCCCTGAGACCTCAGGGAGGAAATGTTCTAGATGGGCCTGGTTGGGGCGGGGAGATAGTGTTTACAGTGTGTGTGTGTGTGTGTGTGTGTGTGTGTGTGTGTGAATGCAGATTAAAAACTGTTTCCAGATTAAAAACTGAATTGCCTCAGCACGGGTAGTGAAGTTTCCCTAACGTGTTTCTGAAGGTGGAAGGGAGTAGAAACTCGGTGCTGCCCTCCCCCGCTCAGAGCACAGCCTGGTTCTCAGCCTTGAGTCATGTCAGCATCCCATGGGGGTGGGTGAGACACTGGGGTTTCTGACTGAGGAGGTTCTGAGGGGCCCAAGGATGCGCAACTCCAGCCAACCCCCAGGTGCGCCGATACTGCCTGGAAGGACCACACGTCCAACCACCGCTCGAAGGAATACAGGCAAAACACCTGCAAACCCTGTTTAGAGACGACCGCTCAGCTCTCTTGAGGGCCTCACCTGGGAACATTGCAAGTAGCTAAATGTCAGCGTATTTTGCATTGACCGCTTTTTCCATGCCAGTGTGAGCCGTGAGCACGTTCCTCGTGTAGCATTTCTCACAGCCTGCTTCCTGGCACGCAGGTCCTAGAAAGTACTCTGATAACAAGTCCCGTGATCAGAGAGGTCAGGCTGGTGTCCTCCTGTGGTCTCCTGTGGGGAATTCCCAGGGCCCCTCAGCCTGCGACCTGGCCCGAGAGAGCCACACAGCCCCACATGCAGCCCTGTGCCCCGTGCAGGGGGAGGTTTATGAAGACAGCCGGGCAGCAGGCTGGGCTCTGAGACCTTCTCCTTCTCCGGAGGTGGAATCTCTTTAACATGTCACCTGTTTACCTCATTCCTTTCCGAAAGTACATTCAGTTTGGGTCTTAAACCTAGAGCGACACTTACACCATCTTGGGGGCACCTGGGTGGCTCGGTCAGTTAAGCGTCTTGACTTCAGCTCAGGTCATGATCTCACGGCTCATGGGTTCGAGACCCGCGTCGGACTCTGTGCTGACAGCTCAGAGCCTGGAGCCTGCTTCGGATTCTGTGTCTCCCTCTCCCTCTCCGCCCCTCCTCTGCTCCTGCTCTGTCTCTCTTTGTCTCTCAAAAATAAATAAATGTTAAAAAATAAATAGAAATAAAACCACCACAACAAAAAACAGTTATACTATCTTAACTAAACTGTGGTGGGATCACATGACATTGGGCTTTTGTTATCTGCTCTCCCACGTCGTCAGCCTGGCTTTTCGTAGCAGTGTGGGTACTTCTGAACAGCAAATCTAAACACTTACAAACTCATGCAGTAGAACTTTACCAATCTGTATTAATTCTACCGAATGGTTGTGTGATAGACTTTTTTAAATTCCAGATTATAAAATATTTATTAAAAAATAGGGTATTGTTGCTTTCATGATCATACTGTAACTCGGACTTGTCTAATTACAGTGCTTCCAGTAGATTCCTCCTAGGGGGCGCATGATTTAATGCATAAGTAAGACTTCTGTGTAACAAACATATCAGTTATTTGTGTATAAATTTTCATGTCGGGTGTTTTGGGTTTCTCCCCCAAACCTTCCTTCTTCAAGGGGTTAATATTCTTCCTACCATCTCATTTATGTGGCCTGTCTGTGCAGCCACCTTAGAAGAAACCACCCCTGTGATAGCACCTGTGAGCAGCAAATGGAAGTTTGGGAGGGTTTCTTTTAGTGCATTTCGTCAGAGAAGACTGTGTTTTCCAAACTGTGGGTTGTGGCCCGTGGTGGGTCATGAAGTCAGGTCAGTGGGTGGAGACCAGTATTTCTTTTCATGTTTATTATTTATTTTTAAGAGAGAGAGAGAGAGAGAGAGAGAGAGAGAGAGAGAGAGACAGAATCTGAAACAGGATCCAGACTCTGAGCTGTCAGCACAGAGCCCAACGTGGGGCTTGAACCATGAGCCGTGAGATCATAACCTGAGCCAAAGTCTGATGCTTAACCAACTGACCCACCCAGGAGCCCCCCCCCCTTCTTTTAATAGAATAGGATGAAACAGAAAATATCAGAGTGCATTCCAGGCTGTAGGAGTCAGACCATGTGTTTCATGTATGTATGTGGGTCTGTCTGCGTGCACAGGGTCACAGTGTTAAAAGACCCAAGTTTTTTATTGGGGGTCATGGTCAAAATACAGGACAGATCTTTGAGAAAATAGCTTAAGCAACGGCAGAGTCGAAAAGCATGCCTGACTTAAGATGAAACTTGTCTTCCTTAGTGTCCTGCTTTGGCCCCCTGTCCCCTTGTCCTCTCCGGGCTTTGCAGCACCGTGCACTGTAACCCACCCGGTAAATGAGCTCCAGCAACGCTGAGTTTGTACCGTCAGTGGGATTCCTTCGCCCTGTGAAAGGTTGATTCGTGTGCTTCAGACCAAAGAAGAGTTTGGGCACCTAAGGGGGCAATGACTGCACAAGGGCCAGGCACCAAAGTGGGCGACTGGTGGACAAATTACTGTGGAACTGGACTCGGGGGGTTGGTGCCCCCAGCGTCCACCTTTGGATCAGTGCTGGCTGCCATATTGCAAAGTATTTTGAACATTGAACCGTAAATTATTATTGGGTCACCTGGGTGGCTGAGTTGGTTAAGCATCCAACTTCGGCTCAGATCATGATCTCGCAGCTCTTGGGTTTGAGCGCCACATCGGGCTCTGTGCTGACAGCGCAGAGCCTGCTTCAGTTTCTGTGTCCCACCCACCCCCTCTCTGCCCCTCCCCTGCTCTCCCTCTCTCCCTCAAAAACAGACCTTAAAAAAAATTTTTTTTAATGAACTGTAAATTGGTACAACCCAGCGTGCTGCCATTGAGAAGACAGAGCCATCCCCAACCCCCTCTCCCTGGTCCCCCGCCCACCTGGGGTCTGGTGCCTCGCTCAGCTAAGTGCCGGTCTTCTGGAGCCCAGCGGAAACATCGGGCTCTTGCACCTGACGCCCCTGCTGTACCTACTCCTGTGGCGTCTTGTCCCTCCCAGTACAAGCTGTTTGCCTAAATGTAGGCCTCCCGTCAATCTCCCACCACTTGGTCCCCACCGGCCCCCAGCTGCCTTAGGTGTGTGCAGCCTAGCACAGTGCCTTGGAGGCAGATGGCTGGCTTCTCTTTAAAGCCGACCCCCTATGACTTCTCCGTGTGGGTTTGGGACTTGGCCTGCCCCCTTGTGTCTTACAGTTGTGGGGATCCCGATCAGGAAAGGAGAAATCACTTGGCCAAGGTTACGCGGTCAGGGGAAGACAGCGGTGGTTTGCACTGTTCCTGAGGAAAGACCAGAATACTCTACGTGCATGGGGATTCCCTGGCACCTGGACCTCTTAGTGACAGGGGCTGACCTGCTTTCCCCTCCACCTGCTCTCTGACCTGCAGTGTAGGCTTGACAGGCACACATCTGGCCACATCTGCGATGCAAGTTAATGTCTTTACTTTAAATCATTTCATGACCTGGGGTCCCTGGGTGGTTCAGTCGGTTAAGTGTCTGACTTTGGCTCAGGTCCTGATCTCCCAGTTTGTGAGTTCGAGCTGTGCTGACAGCTCAGAGCCTGGAGCCTGCTTCGGATTCTGTGTCTCCCTCTGTCTCTGCCCCTCCCCTGCTCATGTTCTGTTTAAAAAATAAATTAAAAACATTTTAAAAAATTTTAAATCATTTCATGACCTTAGCTGTTGTTCTCAAGTTAGTAAAGGTGTGTTCTTCATAAAATTCCATGATAGTTTTGTCTCACAAACCATTAAAAGAAATTCTTCCTACAGGGCGCCTGAGTGGCTCAGTCAGTTAAGCATCTGACTTCAGCTCGGGTCCTGATCTCACAGTTCGTGGGTTCCAGCCCCAAATCTGACAGTGTGGAGCCTGCCTGGGATTCTCTCTCTCCCTCTTTCTCTGCCCCTCCTTCACTTGCACTTTCTCTCAAAATAAATAAACTTAAAAAAAAAACAAAAACAAAAACGAAATTCTTCCTAGAACAAATGTTTCTTATCTGCCTAGGCATTGATTTGTAAAGTTAGTCTTAACCAGTCCGTCTGATTTCCTTAAAAGCCAGCGACATTTGGGTGAATTCACACAATTGTGCTATAGCCACAAAAGGTCTTAAGGTGGCTTCGGGTCTGGACTTTGGAAAACACTGGCTGCTGTTAGGGGCCAGGTTCATGACCATGGATCCTGCCTGGCTCCGCCTCTTACTGGCTGTAAGCCTGGGCAGCTTACTAAACTTCCCTGGGCCTGGGTGTCCTCGTCCGTAGATGGTGAGTGATGATAGCACTTCCCTGAGCAGGCTGTTGTGAAGATTACATAAGTCATGTGTCTGCGGCACCTAGAACAGCTCCTGGCACAGAATAGGAGAGAAATATTAGCTCTCGTTAGTAGTATTCCATTATGTCTCTTTATCTCTGTTATTTTACAGTCAAAAACCTGGAACTGAAAGTAAATCCTAAGACTCTGTAAACAGATAGCTGTGGTGTTTATAGAAAATTTAAGGCCCAGTGTGTTTAGAAGGACGCCTTTGCCTGTCCCCACTGTGTGACGCATTCCACGTACGAAGTCAGACCGGAGGCAGATGGCCAGTGCTGTTCCCGGACACCGCAGCCCAATCGGGTGTTAGGGCATCTTTTCAGCGTTGCACCGTTTGATATAATTGCCGGTGCTGAGCTAAGCTCACTCTCCCAGGCCAGAATTTGGAGATGACTGTGGCTACTTTCTCGTCCCACCTGATCACACGTGTTTGAGAAATGCTTTGTTTCTGGGGATCTCACACGGTTTCAGGGGCAGTAATTGCCCAAATGAATGTCACTTTGTTACGGCTCGTGAAACTGATCTTCGACCTTGGTGCCGCTCTCCCACCTGACCAAGGATTTAGAATTTCCCAACACATACATACGTTCAATAATTCCAGAAGAAAAGCAGCGTGCAAAGGCATGACTTGACCTTACTTTTAAACCTGCCCTCCCACCACCTCGCTCGTAAAAGGTTGTACTGAGTTGGAAAGGAAAATTGTAGGAGAGCAGACAGTGTCTTAGACCAAAGTTGAGTTCCCCTGCTTCCCGTTACCCAGCAGGATTTGCAGACAGTGCCTGCCCGTGAGGGGGGCATCCGGCCTGGGCTCCTGTTCCACCACAAAGACTAGGCACTGGGCATCAGAGCCAGACACACAGCAGTAGAACATTCTCAGGCTCGTCCGTCAGTCCGGTGACGGCACAGTGCGTGGCGGGAGGGGGCCCCACGGTGGTGGTGGAGGAGGAAGACAAGGAGGGTGGAGAAATGGACTCTTAGACAGGGTCTCCTGATAATCATGGTGGGTTCTCTTTCAGCCTTTGAGGTAAGTGGCTTTCCAGATGGATACGCTGCTCTCAACTCTACGTAAAAGCATAAATTCAATAGTCGAACTTGCCTTTAATCAGCGTCCCAGAGTGTGTCGATGCTGACGGGGACTTCTGCCCAAAGGGTTCCAGATTCAAATGCATTTGGGAAACATGGGTTCAGTGAAGTTAATCTGGTTCCTTAGTTGGCTCCAGGTCCTAGTGCCTGACCCACGAAGGGGATACAGGAGGAGCGGTGTTGCCAAGGACTCCATTGACCAAGGTCACGCAAATCACATTGCAAGACTGGAGATGGGCTGAACAGATGTGGGGCCACAGTGCGTGTGGCGGGTGGCAGGAGAGCGGTTTGCCGGAGAATCTGAGGACCCGGGTTCTTGTCGAGGACCCGGGTTCTTGTCCCGGCCCCGCCTCCTCCCAGCCCCCAGGCCACGGGGGACGTGGCCACCTCTCCCAGTCAGCTGCTTCCTTGTGTAAAAGGAGGCCAGGGCTACCCGTGTGCCACCCACCCTGCACACCTCGCAGCGGAGGGCCCTGGAACCTGGGCAGACAGGCTCCGGAGATCAGCAAAAGGCCTGCAGGGGTAAGACGGGGTGTTCGTGCGCCGTCCGTCGTCTCCGCCAGGAGAGGAAGTGGTGGAGCTGACCACTGGGGAGAAATTCTGGCTGCATCGGTTTTCTTCTGCCTTGCCAAGGCTTTGCTTGCATGCGTGAACCGTGCTGACTGTGGATAGATACATGCATAGACCCGACCACAGCCTCCCCGGGTAATCCCAGAGTGAGTGAAGCCGAGGCTGCTCTTTCCCCCTTGACGGCTGTGCCCTCCTGTGTCTTCCAAATCCAGTTCTGTCTGTTGGTGCCGGAGGGAGTGGTAGCCGGAGCCGCTTAGGAAGGCGTAATCGGAAAGTGCCCACATGTCCCCAGGACAAGCAGAATGCTCAGTCCGGAGGCCTCGGGAAACTGCGAAGGTTTTACGTCTTCGTGCTGAAACTCACACGGTGGCAAAAACTGAACTGGTGTGAGGCTGCTTATGGTCCTTTCCCGGCCAATTTCCATACTTGGTGCAATATCCATACGTTTTGCTGTAGAAGATATTAATGAGTTTAAATATGGGGTGTTGCCCCAGGACCCCTGTGGGGGTGTTCATCATACATGATTGATGTAACATGTTGTCTTTAAACATTTTGAAGAAAAAAATCTGAAGTTTGAAACCTGTCTGGCCCCGCGGGTTCCAGGTAGGAGGTCAGGGGCTATAATGGAAACTGAGGCACCGGTGAAGCGAATGGCGCCCACGCCGGCAGAGGGTTTGAGGAGCAGGCCGCGCTGCTGTGGATCAAGGTAACGGGCTGCCGCCCCGTGAAGAACGCTCAGCACTGTCGTGGCACCTGGCAAGACGCCTCCCCACCCCCTCCCATTGCTTCCCTCTTGAGGCCACAGACAAGGCGGGGGTGCCAGGCTCTGGACCGGGTTGGGGGAGGTGAAGGCACAGTCCCACCACGGACCCGCTCTCTCCCTCCATCAGGGCCCTTTGGGAGGCCACCAGGGAGAAGGCTCCCTGATACCCCCTGGCCCAGGCTGTTCAGTAAAGAAGCAGTTGGCTCACACCCCAGGAAGCCAGCTACCGCCAGAAGCCAGCAGTGTTTTGTGAGCCTTAGAAATCTTGTTGCACCGGTCTGCTGTAAATTACTGAATCAACACTGCACATTTATAGCCACTTCTTAATAGTTTAATAACTTACTCATCCCTTATGGATCCTTTCGTATATTTCTTTTAATTGTTAGGGAAAACAGGCCTTTTAGAGCTCACGTCATCGGGCTCCTCCCTCAGTGATGCTTCCAGAATGCTAAAACAGAATCCCACACAACTGCTCCTAAGCATAGAGTACCTGACACAGCAAAGCGACCTGTCCACGTGGAGTCAGGCGTTTGCCCGCACCCGGGGGCTGCAGAAACCAGCCAGCCAGTCTCAGTCCCGAGAATCCCCTCACTGGCATTTCGTGTCCTGCCCTTGGGTTCCGTGGATTGTGAGACACTACGGGGACCTCGGCATCATTAATACTGTTTCTGAGGGGGAAAAAGCCTCTCTGTGTCCACATAAGTGACCGCTCTGGCTTGGCACTGGACCTCACTCATGTTCTTCAGTGCTTGGTGACAACAGGGAGTCGAGTCCACAGCAGCCGGCCGTGTGTCCTAACATGTACTTTAGATGAGCAACCATCGTTAGGAGACGGCCGTAGGTAAGGAAGAAGTTTCCAAATGAAGACCTGGGTCCTTCGGGCATTTGAGAATCCAGCTGAAGAGGCAAAGCCTGTAAGACTGTCCGCGTTGAGGGGACGGGTGGTGACGGAGGCTGCACATTTTGATCTTCTCCAGGCTCCTGAGAAGATGGTTTGGATGCTACAGTCCCTTTTGCATGGAACTGGACTTTTGTCATGGGTGAAGTCGCATTTCATAAAAAAAGACGCCGGTTTCTTTACAAGGTTGGCTGCCTTTGAGCCGGGACCTCAGTCTGGTTACCTGTACTTTTTGACCCATTCTAGATTTTTAGGGAAATACGGGAAGAGTCCTGCTAAGAAATCCAGCCCTTGTTGGCACCTGCCAGGAATTGCCATATAGAAAGACGATGGGGTTTTTCCTGTTAAATGTCTTAATTCAGACTCTTGAGAATGGTTTGAAGAAGGATGTACCCTTCCTTCTCCTTTTTCTGCCCCTAGCACCCATGTCCTTCAAGATCCGACCGATGGAAGTTTGACGTGAGGTGATCTGAAGAAGGGCCTTTTAGCCTCAGCCCTTTCTCACTAATTCAAGCCATTTACTAATTCAAGAACCCCAGGTTCCCTCCCCATCACCAGCTGGTCGGTAGGTAACAAAAATAAATCCACCTGATCTCTGATGGCTCCCTTGCAAACCTCTGAGGCCCTCCATACACAAGGAGTCACGTGCATTTCCAAGACGTGGGCAACAAACATCCCCAATTAATCCCCTGGGGTAATTCAATCCCGCCTTTGCTGCAGCCTGGGCCAGCCGTGCTCACGTGGCATTGGCCGCATTTGTTGAAGCTCTGTCTACACCAGACGCTGCAGTGCTTCGGAACAACAGATTGTCACCACCGTCCTTGACCTTCAAGGGGAACTCGTTGTGCAAAAGTCTACGCTGCACGGATAAGTGGGAAGTTTTTGCGGGAACACAGCTGGGAAAGAATCCACACAGGCCGGCAGATCGGAGAAGGCATTGGAAAGATAACATGTTAGCTGGCCTTCGAGCAGGTGTTTCCCAGCTGACTCAGTGTTAATAGACCAGAGGGGACATTAGCATTTCTTCCATGCACAACGAAACTCCTAAAAGCCCCGGGAATGTTAAGGTTCATTCTAGAATTCTGCATCTCGGCTTGGAGTGACCCTGCAACATGTTTAGACCGGTATGGTTTGAGGGTGAAAGGTGGTGTGGCTAGTACTTATGCCAGGACCGAGGCCGGGCCAGCAGCCCCAGGAATCAGGGACGCATGACCACCCCAGGGACAGCTGAGGCTGATTCTGCGTCCCCTCCACCGGTCAAGGAGGACGCAGCAGGGCTTAGCTGCTTCTTTTTCCTAGAAAATATAGGAAGACAAACATGCCATCTGCCTTTGTATCATTTTTGAAGACTGCATTGCAGAAAATGTTTGTACGGATGTCACCGAGAGTGGTTTAAGACTCTCTCCCAGCCGTGTTACTGCACCATAAAGATGCTGTCTTTTCCTTTCTAGTCAGATCAGCACTTTTTTGAGGCAAATGCCGAGGAAAAGCACAAATTGCATCTTGAGCTTAAGAAGAGCTCCCCTTTAGGGTCCTTTGTACCTGGTAGAACTTACTTCCTTAAGACAGTGCTCCAAGCAAATGCTCCCATTCCGGCTGCCTTTGTGAAACAGGCAGCATGGATGCAAATGACTTTGATCTGGGTGCTTTGTTTACGTATCTCCTTTGTTTCCTTAGGAAAAGCCTCAAAGTGAGTGGATGCCCCAGTCCCTGCCTTGCCCCCACAGGTGCCCTGCCCCTCACCTTTCCCAGTTCCTCCCGGGCAGCACCTTTCCTTGTGGTCTGTCCCTCTGGTTTCCTAGGTGACAGCTTGATCATCAGATGCCTACCTGAGGCTATGGAACAGTGCAAACACAGGGGTTTACACCCCCTCCTCCAGGACCCACTTCTAGAGTTTCTAGAAGAGAATATTCTCTCCCACTGCCCACATGAGGACTCTCATTTGTCAGGCAGTGTATTCTGGTTTTGATTAACAAAATGCAAAGCAAAATTGGGTTATCTTATCTAGAGCATGTGACCTAGAGAAACAAGGGCCCTGGGTTCACTGGCAAGTAGGTTAGGTCTGTGTTGAGTTCCAGTCCACCCTGGGGAGCCCAGGGCCCTCATGCAGTTAGGCTCCAGGAGGGCAGGCCCCATTTGTGTCCTCAGTACCCAGCCCTGTGGCTGGTACCAGTGGTTTCCCAGAAAATGCTTATTCGATGCAGGGGCCCAGGCATGTTGGTGGCATGCAGAGATAGGTCCCCGTGTGCAGACCCCCTAATGCCACTGGCATCTGCACTGTCCTAGACCTCAGCTGTGTCGGGTCGAGCTCCACAGCCAGAACCAACTCTTCAACTGAAAGGTCCACCTCTCCCAACGCCAACAAATGCCTCTTCCTGCAGGCCCAGCAGGTGTCCCGACCTTGTTTGCATCACAGTTTAGCTCATTTACATTTATTGTGATTCACTGCTGTGAAGTTCAGAGGAGTGAGTTCTTACACTCTGAACTATAACCTTGCTGTTCTTACACTTTCCCTCACTCCCTCAGCCTGAGCCTCACTTTGTACGGCCGTGGCCTCGGGACAGTCTCTCTTTGGCCTCCAGGTCATTGCTGGCTCAGTCCTCTCCCCACCTGGCAACATCCGCACCGTGGTCCCCAAGCATTGCCTAAGGGTGCCGGGAGCTGTCCTCCAGGCACAAGTATGTGCTTCTCTGCTCTGACTTCTCTGCATGATAGCCATCACCCTGTCCTCCCTCCCCTCTCTAATGTGGCCTCGATATATCTTCAGTTTACCCACGAATCTAATAATGGTTCTCTCCTTGAGTCACTGCTTTTATGTGCAGCCTGCCTTACCACATGGAGCTCACTTGATCTTCCCCAAATTCCCCTGAGCTCCAGAGGAGTTATTAGTTCCTTATTTCGGGTGAGGAAACTGAGTCTCAAGTGTGTGCTGCCACCTGGCTGTCACAATTTTCTGTCTGGCGGCCCTGTTCTCCTTTTCAGCGCCACGGAACTGCCTCACCATTCTGCTGTCTGCTTCACTTTTTCATACAAGGCACGTCGAATGCTTCTTTGGTGGCAAAAGCAGGTTTCTGGCTGTCCCCATGGAAAGAAAGGTAGCAGATGCCTAAAGGGAGCACTTGGAAGGAGGAAGTGGTGACGAGAGCCTCGGGCATGGGGTCCAGGGCGCCATGTGTCGGACGCTTGCTTTACCCCTTGCTTCTGTTCTTTCCTCCTCCACCTGAGGTCCTTATTCACCAAGTGCAGGGAGATGCTCTGGTTCCCCAGGGTCCCCAGGAGCAGCCCTGGGGGACTTTGCATCCTTGACGGAGAATCAGCCCGTGGAAGTCCTTCCTGTGGGTGAAGACAAGGATATGCTCAGTTTTCTTATGGTTGCTACGGAGACTGGCCACACTGAAACAGGAATGACCTGTGTCTGGAAAATCATGATGACCTGTTTTCCGCTTCTGGGAAACCTCACAGGAGTCCCCCCTTGATGACATTCGAGGGGCCCCTGGGTCCAGCTCTCTGATGGCTTCCACCTCCACCCAGCCCCCACTGCGGAGTCCCAGACAACGGATGATCACCGAACACTCGCTAGTGGAGGAGAAGAGACAGTGACGAGCAGTGGGGGCGAGCCCGGTGTCCCTCGAGCTGCTGAACAGCAGGAAGCAGGCAGTGCGTCAGATGAAACCCCAACGCTGCTCGATTTTGAGGCGTGCTTGGTACTTTTAGACGTGTGTCTGTTGAATGAATAAACAACTGATACCAACAGACAAACCACAAATAAACCTTAGGGTCCTGACTATATTAATGTACCCAGGGAGTGAGCTGGTGGCCGGGATCAGAGCAGCAGGACCGTTCAGTGTCAGGGAGTGAAGGAGGACGTTAGTCCGTGCCCGGAGTGCTTTTCTCACCAGCGTAAGTGACTTAGACGTTAGTCCACGCCACGGCCTGTCCCTGTCATGCTCGCGCGCGCTATCTGGATATTCCGGAGCCTCTGTTCTAAACAGGTGCGGGAGGGCGGGGCTCTTGGATTGAATGCAAGTCCTCGTAACTCACTAACTGGTTTGTAAAAGTAAGCAGAGTTAGAGGTGGGTTTCGATTTCTGGGTGCTTGACTTTGCTCCTCTATTTCTGTTAATTGCCGAAAAAGCATGAGGGTGCGGCGTGACCCGAGGAGGGTCCAGGAGCTAGTGTTTTCAGTCAGGAAGCAGCTGAATTTGCAATCCGGGGACCTTCGAAGGCAGCAGCGTGTTGTGTCCTGCCCAGCTGGCTGGGCTCCTGCTGCTGCTGTCAGCTCACCAAATCCCTCCCTGCCAGGACTTTGGAGGGTGGATTAAGGATATAATTACAGGCGAATCCAGCAACAGAGAAATCCGAAAGCTCTTGTCCATCATCCCGTGTACTTGACTTTAACCTAAGCCGTGTTCAGTCCTCCCAGGCCATGTTTTGACTTCTGCTTGATGCAAAGCTCCCGTGGCCGAAAGTCTCCTGAGAGCAAGTGAAATCTGGCATCTCTCCTTTTTTCTTGTCGGGTTTTCCCGAAAAAACGTCTTCACGCTGGCTGGTCCCATTTCAGGCCAGCCACCTGTTCTCCTGGAGCTGGAAGTGGACCGAGACCACGTGAGATGCTTGGTGTCTGTATTTGATACAGTGTCAGTTTGTACATCATCCTAATGGGAATTCTGTTAACACTTGTCAGATTTTTTCCTACTTACACAATCACTTTCCTACTTAAAGCTGTAACAGCTAGAGAAAATACATACTTGGAACTATGGACACCCTCCTCCCCAAATCACATAATTGTAAACGTGACCCATGACCTTGAACAGCCGACTGGACCTGATTTCAGAACACAGACAGTAAATACTTTGATTTTAGCACCCACCCACTCAGCACGAACTATTTATTCGCCGGCATTCCCTGCAATTGAACTTCAAGAGTCTGACCCCAAAACATGGATGTGCTCAGAACCAAAGACGGAATAGCTTTAAGTGTCAATGCTACTTAACGGAAATGAAGTACCGTTTAAAAAATTTGACGCGTAAATATGATAGTTACACAGATTGTCTGATAATTATACAAACTAAGCCGGAGAAAAGAGCATTTCCCCGTTGTAAGGAGTGAGTGGACTGCAGAACAAGAACTTATGAACAGCAACTTCCCAGGCGGCACCGAGGAGCCTTTGCAAGTATCACCAAAATATTCCTTGATTTAGCTTCTCAAGGGGCCACCCACCTACAGCAAACATCTTCCAACAGTGTAGCTTTGGAACTTCAACCAACAGGCAAGCTTTTTTCCCAGCGTCTCCTACATTGCCATGTGGTACAACACACAGATCGTTTTTTGGTTTTTTTCTTTTTTAAACTTAGCCCTTGTCTTTAATGATAATCTACATTCTTCCTAAAAAGGTATCTTCCCTGGAACGTTTAGCAACATAAAGGAGGCAGTCTTCCCCCCCCCCCCCCCCCATGCCTTTTGAATAATACAGGAATCTGGCAGTAAGGGACCTTTTCTCTCTGTAAAAACCCTCCCTTCCTACCCCAGTGTGACCGTATGAGCTCAGAACAAGGAGTGAGAAAACAAGATGGAAACCCTGGCATTCTTCAAAGAAGCTCTAAGAAACTCTGGAATTCTGTAGTCAAGAGAGAGGGAGGGAGGAGAGAGGAAGGAAGGGAGATAGAGAGAAAGAAAGGAAAAGAATTTTTAAGTTACAATTTAGAAGACACAATAACACCTTGTGGGCTGTCTTTATTTTGGAAATTAATTCAGGATCTGTTACCACTTAATGTAACTCTGTTGGCGGAGACATAATTCTAAGCCCAGTGTATACATTATTCCATTTAAACTGTCAACTATTCTGGGAAAGAGGTGGTGTTCCCATTACACAAGTGGACCCTGAGGCCCAGAGAGGCTACTCATCTGATCTGAGATTTGAAGCCAGAGCCGTTTGTCTCCAAAGCCAGGGTCCTCAAACGCTCCATTGCACACTTTCCTCTGTGCTTCTGCATCTTTCCTGAACTTTCTACAGAGGCAGTGGCCGAATGAGGTGGATTTTCTAAAGCGTGCAGGTGCCCAGCACCCTGCAGGCCACCCACACCCCTCCCGGAAGCATGGTTTCCCTCATCCAATGTGGTCAACCCATTCTTGTGATGCGCGCAGACACCCCCTCTGGCCGGGACGACCCTGTGCATTAAGTCCGTGAGAAGTGAGCTAACAATTAGAATGCTTGCTGCATGGACCTTCTCTGTGTCCAGTGAACAGGGACAGGAGGTAAGGATAAAGAGAATAAGAGAATTCCATCAGTCACACGATGGGAGCACTAAGCTTAGAGTAGCTTCTGGAAATATGTGTCTAGAGGGAAAATGAAGATTCCCAGGTCCTGTTGAAACAATCAGTAGCTTTCCCAATGGATCCTGAGTGTCGGTAGAACGCATCGTTCACATCTACACCACACTCATCCTGCACACTCAGGACTTGGGCTGACAGCCTTCTCTAAATAGCAGGGGTTAAAGTGCTGGCATCTGGGCCAACAGTGAGCCATGTATCTGTGGGTGGAATGTCATCTGGATAGAAGTCGTTTGAGAAGCCCTCAGAGACCTGGACCCCCACGCGTCTCTAGGACGGACTCAGGAGGATCAGGCCTGGCTAAGGATTTGCCCCAAAGTCAGATGCTCAGTAGGTGTGAGCAAGGGGGTGACATGGCACCACTCCTGATCCCGAGCCTCAGTCGTCTCCTTGAAAATAAGGTGTTAGGAGACCGGTTTGAACACAGGCTCAGACATTCTCTCCCAGAAACGTACCTTTGCTCGGGCCCTTTAAAAAAGATCTACAAACTCCACATACCAAATCCGGAAGGAACTGGGTTCCAGATGATTTCTCCTTAGATTTAGAATTTTATTTAAAGCCCTCGAGTCCTGTGTTATTTCCCTTTAGACAGACTCCCTGGACAATCATCTGTTCCTTAGACGGGGGACACGCCTGTCCTGAGGTGCCGCTGCCCACCGGGGACATCCAGCCTTCAGCTGTCCTCTGTGTGGAGCGCATCAGAGCTTTGCGGCCCTACAGCCAGCAAAAGGACCAGCAGCGCCATCTTGTGGGAGTGCTGTGGGCCACCCAACAACCTTGACTGTCAGTCTTTGAAGAATGACATTACAAAGAAATGCAGTCAAGTAAGCTGTTTCCTTCTGGTCCCCAGCCATGCTAATTATTATTTTGGTGTCTAGAAAATTAATAACCCAAATAAATTAACGCCAAGCCAGAAAGATATGTCAAGAAAAAAAAATGGCTAGGAAGGGTTTGTTTCCCATTTACTGGGAAATATATATGTCACCCCAGGTGGGGATATACTTTTCCATGAACTCCATGAGAACACAGGTCGTGTCCTTCCCGTGACTCAGCTCACATGTCACCTTGTCAGGGTCCGCGATGACCCCCCCCCCCCCCGGTAAGAAGAGCACCCTGTTCGTCACTGTCCTAGAGCTGGTCACCATGTCTGCTTCTGCGCCTGCACCCGGGCTCTGGAGCTGGGTCACCCCCTGAGGGGAAAGCCCTGCTTTGTGGCCCCAGGGGGCTCAGTCAGTGTGGCCGAGGCTGAGGCGTGTGAGAGAAATGGCAGCGCCTGGGGCCACAGAGGAGCCCTCACAGTCATCTGCGGTCAGGTGCACTGTGTTTCCATTTGCGGGGCTGCATTTGGGTGGGTCCTGCCTCTTCCTCCCCTTTTGAACACACACAGCACCCCGGAAAGTCTCTGTGGTCTGGGAGCAGCACGGCGCCTCTTGTGAGCAGCCCGCAGATTAAATTCGGGGGGGGGTGGCTTCTGTCGTGTGTCCTCGGGGGAGGAGGCCTCTTCTCACAGAACTGTTAGCTGCTTATTGGAAAGTGAAATCAAAACTCTGACACAGCCCTTCTGGGCCTGAGTGTTCATGTAAGCACTGCTCCCTGACTCACCAGACAACTCTGACTGTTCAGGAGATTTTTAGGGAAAATCCCCTTCTGGGCGCACACTTGTTTTCTTACCAGGAAGGAGTATCACGTGATGACTTGCTCCTGGGTCCTGATGTAGCCTTTTCTGGATGGTGCTGGGTTACCACTGACCACTGCCAGCGTCCCGGCCAGTCTTCCTTCCATCCTTGTCTCCTGTTCTGGGACCAGGAGCTGTGGGTGGAGGAGAGGCTGGTGGCCTCAGTACTGAGCATTTCAGATCACTTTCTACCAAGTCTTTTCTGTCACAAAACCCGTCACGTGTCATCACGGTCCTTGGCCATGCAGCCTTCAGACAAATTACTTAGCCTCTCTAATTTATCATTCCTTCATCTGTAAAATGGACATGGTAGTTCCTGCCTCACAAGTTTGAGGGGGTTAGATACAGTAATTCTATGTAAAGCACTTAACTCAGTGCCTGGCCCATGGTAAGTGGTCAATAAATAGTAGCTATTATCATCTGAGATCATTCTCATCCCTTAGAAAAATTAAGAAACAACGCGCTACAGGCTTTTATGACCCCATCTGTATACAAACATCTCCCTCTGATATTTTCAGAGTGTATTTACGTGAAGAGGAGAAAATACTTGCAGAGGGTAACATAGTGGCCTTCCTTGAACCCAGACCAAAAGCACTAACATGAAAATAATTCTGTTAAATAGAACTCTCCAGCAATGCCTTTGCCGCCATTTTGACTACTTGCAGTGGGATGGGTGACTTGACTGGATTCCCAGTCCTAGTGATCACTGTGTGTGTGTGTGTGTGTGTGTGTGTGTCCCCATCCCAAAATGCTCCTACGCAGCAACCAAGCTACCCTAATCTCTGCCAGCACACTTGGGGAGGCATAGACCAAACGCTCATGTAGGCATAAAACATCACCAGCCGTTCACAGAAACCTAGAACAGATGCTCCCCGGAATTAAAGGGAGGAGGAGGAAGGACTCCATGTAAGCAGCTAGGAAAGCAGGGTTGCTGCAGAGCAGTGGATTCAAATCACGCCCACCATGTTGCCTACCGATAGCAGTCCTGGGAAGCTTAGCGTTTTGGTCCTTGCCAGGGAGCCCAGAATCATTTCCCCGGGCTGCGCTGCTCTCCGTAGCTTTGAGGAAGAGGAGCATCAACGTTCCTGGACCCAGTAGGCATCCCGCAGAGGCCTGGGCTGCTGGGGTGCATCTGGAGTGTCGGTGTGGTTCAGGGCAAAGGTCAAGAGACCACACTGGAATGGAAGTTGTGGGGGAGGGCCCCAGACAGTGAAGGAATTTACAGTCCTGTCCTTTAGCCTGGGAAGGGGGTGTCCCCGAGGCTTGTGGAAGCCCTCCTCAAACATCGAAGGCCTGTCCCGCAGAAGAGGCCTTGGTCGTGGGATGGAGCCCCAGATGGTGCAGAGGCCTCCCCGAGGGCCCTCAGGCTCACGTGTGCAGAGGCGCGAGGGCGCGGGCCAGGGCGGCCGTCCACGGGGAGGAAAGCTGGATCAGGTCGCATTAGCCTCCTTCCCGGCCCTAACGCCCAGGGCGGCTGAGTCTCCCCTGGCAGAGTGGACAGAAAACGTCACGTCTCCCGAGGCCTGTACTGACAGTCCGGGTCGTGAGGTCTTAAGACACACAAAAAGAATGTAAAGTAGTCTTGACGCTTTTTCTGTGGATCCCGTGTTGGACAGTCATTTGGATGTGTTGCGTTAAGTTAAATATATGGCCGTTTATTTCAATAATTGCTGTTTTAGATTTTTAGCAGAGTTTTGAAACCATGAATGGTTTTCTCAACCCTGGGGATTTTTATTTAAAGACGAGACCAGAAAACCCAGTCCTGAGGGCCGTCCGCCTTCCACGGGGACACTCGTCCACCACGCATTCCTGGCACCTCGTCCCCTGTCTGGGATGCCAAGGAAGCATGGAGCTTGTTCATCAAGGAAACTTCGGAAATAAATAATGAGATCTGTAGTTCAGGACAGAGGACCCTGTCGAGACTGTGATGTGGTCCTGAACAGGTGAGCCTTGGAAAACTCTGTGCATATTTGGCAGCTGCTTAGGGCAGGTGTGAGGAAGTTTTGGAGTTGTCTGCCGATAACATAAGAAGCCGTTTCTGAGGCGCCAATCCCTGCTAATTCCGCCTCGGTTGCAATTCCTTTAAGTTTAGATAAGTGTGGTTTTTTAAAAACTGGAAAAGCCCGAGGATGTGGGGAGGGCAGGAACAATATTTTTCACCCTCTCTGTTTCCTGAGAGAAAGTAATGTTCATCTTCAAAACAACATCTGTCAGAATGATTCTCATCAGATTAAATAAATCCTCAAAGCCGCGATCACAGTTTATAGAATCTTGGAAATGTACGTTATGCTGTGCATGGAGCCCTAATGGAATTTAAAATATGTGTGTTTTTGCGAACACAGCTTTGTAAGCAGACTCTTACCGGGGTTTCTCGTTGGTGAATTTTCGTTTAAGCTACCACATCTCAAGGAGCTTAGAAAGCGTTTTTTTTTTTTTTTAATTTTCTTTCAACGTTTTTTATTTATTTTTGGGACAGAGAGAGACAGAGCATGAACGGGGGAGGGGCAGAGAGAGAGGGAGACACAGAATCGGAAACAGGCTCCAGGCTCTGAGCCATCAGCCCAGAGCCTGATGCGGGGCTCGAACTCACGGACCGCGAGATCGTGACCTGGCCGAAGTCGGACACTTAACCGACTGCGCCACCCAGGCGCCCCGCTTAGAAAGCGTTTCTACTAGACAAATGTAACGAACAATCGTTTACCAGTTTTGAGATTCTATTAATAGTAGGTGGAAAAAGACAAAGAGCTAGGGGGCCCCTTGGCCAACCCTGATGAAAATCCGCAACACAGTCTGTGCCAAAAGAGGAGCCGCGTGGAACTAGATGTCACCGTTAGGTAGCATGGGAGAGGTCAGCCTTCGGTCATCTTGTCACAGGCAGCTGCCGTATGTCCTTACAGGTGATTATAGCCTTTTTAGTATCAGAGAAGGGAAGAAGATTTCCGGGGGGCGTTTTGTGTCATAAAGACCTTGGACGACTGATCAATATACATGGATATGTAGTATTCTGTGCTGCCAGAAAGCATATTCTTACATTGGTTTGCTAAGTCTAAAATACAGATTTGAAGGGGCACGTGCACCCCAGTATTTATAGCAGCACTATCGACAATATCCAAACTCTGGAGAGAGCCCAGTGTCCATCGACTGATGGATGATAAAGGTGTGGTGCATATATGTATACGTGGGAGGGGGAATACTAGTCAGCAGTCAAAAAGAATGAAATCTTGCCATTTGCAACCACATAGATGGAACTAGAGTGTATCACGCTAAGCGAAATACATCAGAGAAAGACAAATTACCTTATGATGTCATTCGTAGGTGGAATTTAAGAAATAAAACAGACGGACATATGGGAGAGGGAAGAAAAAAGAGGGAAGCCACAAGAGATTCTTAAATGCAGAGAACAAACTGAGGGTTGCTGGCCGGGGAGAGGGGAGGTGGGGGGGGATGGCCTACATGGGTGATGGACATTAAGGAGGGCACTTTCGGGGATGAGCACTGGGTGTCGTATGTAAGTGATGAATCACTGGCTTCCACTCCTGAAACCAATATTGCACTGTATGTTAACCAACTAGAATTTAAATGAAAATTTGAAAAAAAAATTAGTTGCTAAGTCCAAACAATAAGACACCACTTTTCACACATTAGGATGGCTACTATCAAAAAACCCCAGAGTAGAACAAGTATTGGTGATGTGCAGAAACTGGAACCTTGTGCATTGCTGGGGAGAACCTCAGTGGTGGAACGTCTGTGGAAAACAGCTTGGCGGTTCCTCAGAGCTGAACACGAATTACCGTATGACCCAGAAGTTCCGCTTCTGAGCGTGTACATGAAAGATTTGAAAGCGGGGACTCAAACAGATCCTATTAGACCAGTGTTCATAGCATCATTAATCACAAGAGCCAAAAAGGTGGAAACAAGTCAAACGTCCATCAGCAATGAATGGAAAAACAGAACATGACCTACCCATATAATGGCCTATAATTCAGCCTCAAAACGAAAGCAGTTCTGCGGCACTTGGGTGGTTCAGTCGGTGGTGAAGCGTCTGACTCTTGGTTTCGGCCCAGGTCATGATCTCACGGTTAGTGAGTTCAAGCCCTGCATCAGGCTCTGAGCTGACAGTGTGGAGCCTGCTTGAGATTCTCCCTCCCTCTCTTCTCTCTCTCTCTGCCCTTCCCACCCTCCCTCTCTCTCTCAAAATAAATATAAACTTTTTTTTAAAAAAAGGAAACTCTGCTATGTGCTACAACCTGGGTGACCTTATGCTAAGTGAAATAAGCCAGGCATAAAAGGACAAATATTGTGTGATTCCACTCATATGAGGTGCCCAGAGTAGTTTGATTTCTTAGGACAGAAAGTAGAACAGCAGTTGCAGGGGATGAGGAAGGGGGCTGGGAGAGGAGGCTGGGGAGGGGGTTGGGGGAGGAGGGTGGGCAGGGGGTGGGGAGGGGGTTGAGGGTTGCTGTTTACTAGTGTCTCCTAAGGATGCGAGAGCCCTGCGAACGGGCGGTGGCGGTGGAGGTGGCTGCGTGACATCGTGAACGTATTGCCACTCAGTTGTACAGCTGTACGATTTACAGCGGCGACAACGGTAAATAAATTAGTTGCTGAGCTAGATGGGATTTTAAAGCAGACTGGGTGGGGAGGGGAGAGTGCACACCGTCTTTGGGAGCATCGTGTACCTGCCGCTGACGAGAGCCAGCCCGGGCCCGGGCCTCCCCTGCAGGCTAGGTAAGAGTGTGCACGTACAGCACATTTCTTGAATGTGTTGTTAAAACTTAAAACAGTGCAGGGGCGCCTGGCTGGCTCGGTGGGTTAAGCGTCTGACTCTTGATTTTGGCCCGGGTCCTGAAAGCTCACCGTTGGGGGTTCGAGCCCCGCACCGGGCTCGGTGCTGCCGGTGCGGATCCTGCTTGGGATGATTCTCTGTCCCGCTCTCTGTGCCCCTCCTCCACTCACACTCTCTCTCAAAAATAAATAAAAAACATGGGAAAAAACCTACCTAAAAATCTGCAGGGCTTTTCCCCTTGTGGCTTCCGGTGCTGTATTTCTTAGCAGCACCGACAGATGGAGACGCGGGAGCACAGGGAAGACGGATGAAGTCTGAGGTCTTCACCGCCGCTTCCGAGCCGGCTTAACTGGATGGAATATGCCTAGTTTTGGCTGCGCCCCAGAGTCTGCTCAGACCGAAGCCAGCTTGGCGCCCCTGCTCCTCTGCCCAGATCGGCCCTCTGGGTGCGCAGAGGGCGACTTCCTGTCCCTTTGAACAGGGGGTCACAAACGCGCACCTGGTGGAAGGAATGGGGCCTGCCGTGGCCAAGACGTGGGGGTGGTGTGGCCTCAGTGGCTCCCTGGGCCACACCCCTCACCCCTGCACAGCTCTCTGGGCAACCCTGTGGGCCCGTGCCGGCCGGTACGCCCGGCAAGAAGCCTGTGATACGCGTAGGCACGATCAGTGCCGTGTACTTCTTAAGACAACACCAAAACCAAAGGCTGGAAAGGAGGATATTTGAGTTTTGAATTTTTTAGTATTTACTTATCTTGTAATATTTCTATTAATATGGAATGTTAATGTTTACTTCTGCAATTTGGGTTGCCCACCGTTTCCGGATTCCTTTCCAAAGGGGCCATGGGGTATATGCGCCTGTCACCTGTTACCTCTTCTCACCCCTAACCAGAAAGTGGTTCCTGAATTTCAGCAGAATGTTTCAGAAACTCTCCTCCCTCCATTGCAACCCTAAAGAGCCATTTTGTACAGAATATACATGCCCTAAGACATCTGGGTGGCTCAGGACGCCTGGGTGGCTCAGTCCGTTGGGTGTCCAGCTTTGGCTCAGGTCATGATCTCACGGTCTGTGGGCTCGAGCCCCGCATCAAGCTCTGTGCAGACAGCTCGGAGCCTGGAGCCTGCTTCGGATTCTGTGTCTCCCTCTCTGTCTGCCCCTCCCCCACTCCAATCTGTCCCTCAAAAGTAAATAAATATTAAAATTTTTTAAAAAAATCTGGTGTACAGAGCCACCAGCACCCGGCTGTCTTCCCACCCATCGCCCAGACTGTTCTCAGAGCGTATTTCTTTCCTCTGAGTCCAGCTTGCTTTTCACGGACACACTTTCCCTTTATGAGCCGAATCCAGCAAGCCATTAAAGCCCAACAGCTTAAGTAAGGACTCGTCAAGGCGCAGGTGCCTCCGGAAGACGGGGGTCGGCGAGGGGAGTGCCATTTTGCACACCATCCTCAGGTTCTGTGCCCACAGCCCCTGCACATCCCCTAGGGAGGGAGCCGGGCTGGGGGTGCTCTTATTTCAGGGTCTCTGTTAGTCCCCAGAGTCGCTCTGGACGCTCTACTGTCGTGAGGGGAGGTCTCTTTGAGAGACTCACCTGGAGGGGAACCTGTGGGAGTCAAGATTCCAGGCGCGGCCGCTCCCTCCCTCCACGTGCATTTTCTGATGCTGGGGCTGGACCAGGGCCATTAGTGACCTCTTAGGATCATTGACACACATGTCCCGAGATGTTCTCAAGGCAAGAACTGGAACCCACCCTCGTGTTTAACGTGGGAGACACACAGGGACCGACTTGCATGGAAATACCCAGACTTTGAAGGGCACTTCGGAGGAGGGTCAGGGGGCCATCGGGTGGAAGCGTGGGACCCCGTGATGGGGCTCCTAGGGTCCGGAGACCCTTCCTCCACGCACACAGGGGAGCGGGCGCCGATGACCAGATCCCAGGAGCCACGGGCAGGGACTGCCATCCGGAGGGGGCCGGGCATTCCAGGGGTTCAGGACGTGGGACCCACTGCAGGCTGGCACTCTGCCTGCGACAGGCCACCTCCTTTCTCCAGAACCAGGTGCTACTCCCCCAGGAGCGTAACCTGCTGATGTGGCTGCAGTTTCCTTATAGTCTGGCTCTGGACATAAATGTGCATCTGTGTGTTTTATACACACAGTCAGGTAGAAGTACACATGATTTTAACTTTTTGTCTTGTCTGCTTTTGTCCGTTTTCCAATAACGAATGTATACATACACGTATAGAACGAGACAGGGAGAGAGAGAGAGGGCATATGTGGGCTTTTTTTAATATTTATTTTTGAGAGAGAGAGAGCACGAGCAGGGGAGGGGCAGAGAGACAGGGGGACAGAGGATCTGAAGCAGGCTCTGTACTGCCAGCAGAGAGCCCAACGTGGGGCTCGAACGCAAAAACTGCGAGGTCATGACCTGAGCTGAAATTGGACACTTAACCGACGGAGCCACCCAGACGCCCAGGCATACGTGTTCTATATAGATAATGGCTCACGCTTCCTCGGCCACCTTTTGGGGCTCACTTTGGACCAGGGAAGCCACTCTACGGTATATTTACTCTGACCAGATTCACTCTCTGTGGGTGAGACTTTCTCACCCAGTTCTTGCTGAGGGGAGGGAGCTGTCTCTACTGCCTTTAAGAGCCTTGACTGAGGTTACAAAACCAAGAAAAGTGGAGATGATTCAAGCAATCATACGCTCTTGGTACAAAACAATGGCGGTGCCTCCCTGGAAGGTGATGCCGCGTGATTAGTTGACGAAATGGAACCGTCCCTACTTTAGGCTCTTCCCAGATTTTTATTTTTTATCTATTTTTAATTTTTTTAAGGTTTATTTAATCTTATTTTCGAGAGAGAGAGACAGAGCACAAGCAGGGGAGGGGCACAGAGAGAGGGAGACACAGAACCCAAAGCAGGCTCCAGGCTCTGAGCGGTCAGCGCAGAGCCCGACGCGGGGCTCGAACTCACGAGATCATGACCTGAGCCGAAGACTGAGCCACCCAGGTGCCCCTCTTTCTAGATTTTTAAAGGAACACTCAAAATGTAAGAAAGTTTTATGGTGCCAGGACCATATTCCTTTCTAAAACATTTATGAAATGTTAGAATCCAAATACACCACGTGGGGGACTCACACTTGCGTTGAACTCATTCATCTCTGGTTGGCTATTGGTCCTGTAGCCAAATCATATGTGTAATAAAAGAAAAAAAAAAATCAACCCATTTAAGCACACAGCAAAAGCGAAAGAAAACCAGCCACGTAGGGGACGTTTCTGTGCTGCTTAGTAAGACTTGAAGTTTCTTAGTCTCCTGAAGTGACAGAAATCACTTGGGGGAATTTGGGGTATTTTAGCTCAACTGTTAGGGATATAAACAGTGAACTTACCGAATACTGGGACTTTTGCCCGCGGCAAAACAAAGCTAAGACAAGTGCTTTCCTTCCCAGGATGCCCGGCAGAGCAGGTGGGAGGCGAGCTGGGCAGCTCACGGGATGGACCCCCCCTCTGTCTGCCCAGCAAGGCTGTCCACCCACCGGAGGCGCCCGCACCCCCCGTTACCCTCTCCCTGCCAGGCTGGCGTTGTATTCACCTCCTGCTCCCCGGTCCCCTCACCTCTGGTGGAGGCATTCAGGGGGTGCACACCTGTGTACTCCCTGGAACTGTCTTCTCATGTTTTTAAATGATGGCAGCCACTTTTAAATGACGTGCAGCCACTTTTGAAAATGCACAGGAGAGTGTATGCTAACGTGAAAGCGTGCTCGGCGTATCCTAAATACAGAAAACAACGTGACTCTTTTGTAAGAAGTTTAATATGAAAACAAGTGTGTCTGTCCACAGAAAGAAACGCAGGATGGATATCCATCTATTAACTGTGATCATTTCCACTTGGTGGAATGACAACTGACTTCAGCATGTTTGAACTTGTCTGCGTTTCAGCAATGCACAGTTACTGCTTTGGTCCTGTCCCCCACCTCCCCAGTCTTGCTGACGGGTGGGCGAGCTCAATATGACTTGAGATGTTAAGAAATGACAATAGCTTCTCAAGGACCCTGCATTTTTAATACTTGGGTCTCCTAGGGGCCAGGAGCTTTTGCATCGGCCCTGGGATCTCACCCGTTAGAAGCTGCCAGAAAGAAGCTGCGGACCTTGTGAGGGCCCCGGAAGAATGCCTCCTTAGTGGGGGTCTCCGAGTTCAGCCCAGTGCGACCCTGTTTCTTCCCTGCCTCAGGAAGCACCTGTGTCCATTGTCTCTTGAAACAAAAACACCTGGGCTTGCCCCTAGCCTCAATTTGGGGACAGCCCCCCGAACGACAACAAAAGAAAGCACAGGCCTCAACTGCTGCCTGCTGGTCTCCTGCTCCTGCCCGAACTCAGCCTCAGGAGAAGGACCCCAATGGCCAGCGGGGGGTGGGATGCGATACTAGAGGAGGTCGGCTGCCCCTCCCTCCCTCCTCCCGGGTTACCGTCTGTTACACTCCCCCAAACCCACCTCCTCCAGTTCGCGCTGCCTGCCTCCCTCCACTTCTGTGAGCTGTTCCCTGAAATTGCCTTTTCCCTTCTTGTCTTGCAGCCCACCCAAACAGACCGTGTTCATCTCCGGTGTGATCGCCCGGGTAAGAACCATTCTGCCAAACCCTTGGTGCGCTGTGGGACTCCTGCTGTCTTTGTTAGACCCCATTCGTTCATCTGTCGGGGCCCAGAGGCCCCTGGTCCAGAGGCTGTGTCGTGTCCGTGGAGCACTTCCACAGCGAGCACTGTGTGGCGAGCACTGCCAGCAGGGCTCACACAGAGGAGCTGGAGCTGCCTGCCCCCCCCGCCTTTCTCGTGCTCCCCCTTCTCTTTCAACTCAACCAGGGTCGGCTGCTCCCCAGCGAAACAAGACTTAATAAGAATCGAAGTAAGAGTTAGCTGTTGTGACACATGAAAATGACATGAAATTCACATCCCGGTGTCCGTGGAAGCCTTTTAGCCGCGGATGCGGTTTTAGCCACACGCGGCCACACCCATTCATGCGTGTCTACACTGCTTTCCTGCTACCGTGGCAGCTGAGCCACAAAGCCCGAAATATTTACTGTCTGGCCCGTTACCACAAATGTCTGCCGCCCCCAGACTAAACTCACGGGGGTTTTGTCTCACCCTTTACTTTTCAAGAGCCCCACTTCTGGTGAAACCCAACTTTAAAAAAAAATTTTTTGTTTTAATGTTTATTTTTTGAGAGAGAGAGAGAGAGTGTGTGTGAGCAGTGGAGGGGCAGAGAGAGACAGAGACAGAATCCGAAGCAGGCTGGCAGGCTCTGGGCCGTCAGCACAGAGCCCAACGCGGGGCTCGAACCCATGAACCGCAAGATCGAGACCTGGGCCGAAGTCGGGTGCTTAACCGACTAAGCCACCCAGGTGTCCCCCAACATTTTCCTTTAATGACCCAGCAGCACACTCTCCTTTGAGGGAGGGCACAGCAGTGCCAACCATAGCCCTGTGGCTCATAGTACATCCGAGCCCTTAGCACGTGAGGACTTAAGAAAATGCTCTTGCTGGACACAGCTCACCATGGAGCCCCAGGACCCCGGGGGACACACAGGTGGCTCCTCAGATACACAAAAGAAAATTAAATGCTGACACAAGGCCAGAGTCACCCCATGGTGACAGCTCAGCCCTTGCACATCAGGGCTCCAGCCTGCTTGCCGTGGTCTGGGCTCCAGCCACCATCACACATGCACTGTTGTCTCAAGAAGGCATTTCCTCCCCGACAAACAGCTGGGTGCCTTCTGTGAGACTCAGCAGGTTGGATCTGACTTCCTCTCACGGCTTTCAGCCCTGCCCTGGCTGTGTCTCCCTCCCAACAAGTGCCCTGACTCGGCCATGGCAGCAGATCAGAATTAGGACAGTGGATTTGGTTCTGTTTTGTCCCTGGATGTAGAGGTCACAGTTCTCGCAGAAGAAAGCCACCCAATACCGGCTTAGTCCTGAGCGAGTCGTATGGAGACCTGAGCTCACGGCAAGGGGGGCAGACAGCATTGTCACCCTCTGGGTGCCCCCCTCAGCACCCCAGACAGCTTCAGGACCCCCACGGTCCCAGGAGACAGCCTTCTACCTGCCAGCAGGTTCCCCAGCCCACTGCCCACCCTACGGGGAAGCCAGAGGACGTGGGGTCGGGGGCTTTGTTCTTGCGTTACCCCGCTGTTCAGTGTTGGTGAGCTGGTGCATTCTGTCTCCCGACAGGGCGACAAAGACTTCCCACCGGCGGCCGCCCAGGTGGCTCACCAGAAGCCCCACGCCTCCATGGACAAGCACCCCTCCCCGAGAACCCAGCACATCCAGCAGCCTCGCAAGTGAACGGCGAGGCCCCAGCGCCCCCACCAGCAGTGCCTCGATATCCCGACCTTTGGTATCTCCCCGGCAGAGACAATTGGCGTTTTCTTCAACCCGCTGCTCCCCTGGGAAATCTAAGACAAAGTGAAGCGCCCCGTCCTTTGCCTTAAATTTCCATGTCTGACACTAGAAAGGATCTGACCCCAAACCTCGTTTGCAGGGAGTCCTGGTTGATGTCGTTTGAGGGTCAGCGTGCCCCTGTACGTGCCTTTAGCAGAACTTGCCGAGACCTAAGTGAAGTGTTCAAAGCCCAGCTTTACTTGTACGTCAGCAGTCGTCGAGGGCGCAGGTTTGGGAGGACGAGATTAAGGCTGGAGGGAAAGTGGACCATTTCATGCTTTTTAGTAACAGGACAACGCGTCTTAACACCTAGGGGACGCATTTCAGAATCACAGGGGCGCGTTTCAGAAAGGCAGGGCAAGGCAGGCTTTTGAAAGTGGCACCAGCGTTACTGAATTCTCCTTCCCGTGTGACAGGGGGTCGCTGTAGGGGGACACCAGGTACTCCTGGGAAAAGCCAAAGAGAAGCTCCCGTCTTTGAAATGGCTTTTTAATCCCAGGAGCCACCTTCTGGAGAAGGAGATCGTAGACCGTCTGTGCAAAGGGAACAGCTCCAGAATGAGATCTCCGTGTGCGTCCCAAACCCGGCACGGCCCCGATCCAGACCGCCTCCAGCGGGGCAATCAGGCAAACCCGCGTTTCTCGTCATCCCCTCTAGAGCCGCTTTTGAGTTCTAGAAGTGACCACCGACCGGTGGAGGAGTAGACGTAAAGCTAGTTCTGGAACACCAAAGCAAGAGCGTTGTGGAAAGAGCAGATGAAACTCTGCCTAGAAGAAGGTAGAAACACCGTGTTCCACGTGAGCTAGAAAACACCTGTCAGTCCCACTGCCCTGAGTTTCTTCTGCCCGCGTGCGGTTTGCCGGCCCGTTCACCTGCGCGAGCCGGACGGTCCTACTCTTGCAGCCCGTCCTTCCTGCCCGGAGCGGCCCTGGACGGCTCTTGGGCTCACGGCGGTCGAGTGCTTTATTGTTCCAAGAAGCCAAAGGGCCGGTCCACTCGGATGCTGTGCCGTCCGGGCCCTGACCGACCACCGCCGACGGCCGTGTTTGCCGGAGGCCAGCGCCGCCGGCCGCCCGATGCCCTTACCAAAGCCACACCTGCCAGCTGGGAACCGTGACCTCATCAGACCCGCCCCTCGCCCTTCCCCGAGGGGAGAGCCCAACACTGCTTCACCTTCTAAAGGCAGGTTTGCTTTCTCTGCTCGCTGATTTGCTGAGGGCCAGCGAATAACCCTCAAGGTGCCCTGTCATCACATCTAGTATTTCTTAGCCGCGGAGATGTTGGTATCATCGGGCTTGCAGGGCTGCAGACTTGGGGGGGGGGGGGGGGGGGGGGGGCTGGCTGGTGGGGGGGCATATGTCGCAGAGCACAGTGAGTAAGCAGCCACCTCCCAGGGCTGGGTCCGGCCTGGGCGGACCATTGTACCGTCTGCTACAGAAATTAAGACGCATCCTTTTCCTTGATACTTTCTAGTTTTGCGGCCCCGGGTGCCGGGCTGTTTCCCAAGGTGCATTTTTTTCTCGTGTACTTTTAGCTACTTCTGTCATGTAGCCCTGGGCTCTAAATCATTAAACGCAAAACATTTTCCTGAATGAGTTCAATTGTTAACCTCAAGATTATTAACGATTGCAATAAAAGTCCCGCATTTCTTCTCATGGTTTGTTTTTTCTTATATTTCAGAGATTTTTTTTTCTTCTACATTTTACAGGGGCTCCCCGACACTTTCACTAGAATCAGGCACATGCCCACGTCATGGATACTTTCACAGATTGTTGCCCAGACACAAAGTCGACCCTCTGGACAGCTGACACCTTGAGTCTCATCAGCTACTTTAAAATGTCTGAAAATGGGAAAGCTTAATGCAGCTGATTAAAACATATTACTTGAGCCCAGCAGCTGGCCCTATGCTAGGGAGGCCCTTCGGGACAGACTTAAGAAGGAATTAGTAGTAAGCCCAGGGGTGGCTGTGAGCAGCTTTTGGTGAAAAAGACATTCACCGTTGTCCAGAGGTCTCCAGGAACCCTGTGCAGAGGAGAAGAGCACAACTGTCAGACCCTGGGACTGAACTGGGAGGGTCCCCTGAAGTTTCCCCACCCGGGGCCGCCTCCTCCCTCAGGTGAGGACCTGGGTGTCAGGCATCTGACAGGCCAGAGTTGGCATCTCCCAACCAGCCTGGCCTTTCCTTAGCCCTCGTGTCCCCTCTGGAGCCACTGTTTGCATTAGCACATTCGTCTTAAGAGACTGGGAACAAAATGAGGGTCTCACGTATTTAGCGTCACCGGGCAGGGAGTCGGGCTCTGTCAAACGCTGGTGGACAGAAATGCAAAACACACAACCAACATGGGACAGAATTGTCCCCAGGCCTTTATTATTAACATCATTGTGACCTACATTTTCCCCACATCATTGCCTAACAAAGTACCACAAACTGGCTGGCTGGAAGCAATGGAAATCTATTATTCCATGGTTCTGGAGTCTAGAAGCTTGAAATCGAGATGTCAGCCCAGCCCTGCTCCCTGGGAAGGCCCTGGGTGATGCTCTTTCCCTTTCTGATGGCTGCTGGCATTCCTTGGCGTGCGTTGCCGGTTCAGCATAAATCCAATCTCTGTCCCCGTCATCACGTGGACATCTTTTCTGTGCATCTGTGTCCACATTTCTTTCTTCTAAGGACACCATCCTTGAACAATGTCCTTAGACACTTGAACCACTGAATGGTTCCCCCTAATCAGTATGACCTCACGGTAAGGAATTTGATCTGCCAAGACCCTATTTCCAAATAAGGCCGTGTTCACAGATGCTGGGGGGTAGGACTTGAACATAGCTTTTGGGGAATCACAGTTCAACCCAGAGCATCAACCATGTGCTGAAAAGCCAGAAACCTCCCTCCCGGCTCACACTGTTTGACTAGCTATTTTGTAAATCGCTTTTCTGAATAAACTTGGCCATAAGAATGGTTTACCTGCTGCAGATTACCGGCCAGGGAGCAGTCAAAGCCCGTCTGCAGGCAGCAGGGGAGAGGCGTGGGTGTGGTTGGTGCCTCCAGCCGCAGGAGGCTGTCTGTCCCCTGGTCCCCGTGGCTTGTGAGGCTGCAGCTGTCTCTGCCCATGTCCTCAGTCCAGAGCCACATGCTTCCAGATCCCACATCTTCTTCCCTATGAGAGTTTTCCGTCGGTGTGGCTGTCCCATTTCACAGACAGGAAGACTGAAGCCCAGTGCCCAGTGGCAAAAGCCACTGTCAGCAAACATTCGTCGAAGGGAAATCTCCAAATGGCCACCAAGCACATGAAAAGATGCTGGGGACCATTGGTCACCAGGGAAACGCAAATCAAAATCACAGTGAGGGACCACCTCGCACCCACTAGGAAGGCTCAAATCAACAAAGTGAAAGGACAGCAGGTGTTGGCAAGGATGTGAAGAAATCAGAACCCTCGTGCAGCGCCATCGGGAATGTGAAATGGTTGCAGCCACGGCCCACAGGGGCCGATGGCACAGGTGCTGGAGTGCAGGCAAGGGCCGGAGCAGGAGGCTCAGGCTCGGGAAGGGGTGGGAGCAGGGAACAGAACCCACTCGGACTCAGCAGAATACGCAGAGTCGGGGGGACAGCTGAAGCTCGCACTGCACACGCGGGCACTCGGCCTCCAGGAAAGCCTGAGAGGATGTCGTGTGCAGAATAGGGCAGTGAAGGGCGGGGTGGCTGATGCACAGGGTTAAAGGTGACGAAACCTGTTTCTGAGCCACAGAAAGAATGGTTCACACACACAGACACACACACACACACACGCCGGGGCCTGTAGTGGAATTATTCCATCCCAACTTAGGGCTTCCTCCAGCCCTAAAGGGGAGGAACTGGAGAAAGAAGAGGCTACCTGCCCTCAAGATGGAGATGGGGGCCAAGGCCAAGGACGTGTTACAGGATGCAGGTGCTTTCCTACCCCATGAGCCAGCCAGCTAGACGAGCGTGGGCTCCGCCCAGGGAAGGTTGCCACTGACTCAAGCTGGGTGTTCGTTACTGTGCTAAGTAAGCACTTCCCACGCACTGTCCACCAGCACCCTCTGGACCACCTCGGAGGCGGACCGCAGCATCGCACCGATCACCAGACAAGGCAAGACCCCAGGAACACTCAGACGTGGGCGCGGGAAGTTTTAGCACAGAGGGTAAGTTCAGTAACACACCCCACCGCCTGCTAGCCCCGAAGGGCGGACGCCATGGAGGGGCCTCCTTGGGGGTCTGAGGATGGCCGGAGGGACTGGCAGGCAGAGGAATTCGAGGGAGCCAGGCAGCGGGATGGCAAAGATCCAAGTGAGGAAAGTGGAGAGGATGAGATGGCCTAGAGGGGGCAGTTTGGATGCTGAGTCCCCAAGGATTGTGACTTGGGTGCTGAAATCCTCGGGGAGACGGGGAACCCCAGGGTTACTGGATGCCAGCAGTTGGGATAGGCACAGGGTGACTGTAAGCAGAAGATGCAAACCACAGAGAAAGAAAGGCTGTGAGGAGGGCAAATGCTGATCTAAAAACCCCACAGGGACAAGAAGCTTCGCTTAGCTGCTGCCCTTTTTAAAAGGGGAGGGCAGGGTGGCTGTCCTGTGCTGAGCTGAGCCTTAAAGGAGGCGGGTCTGGAGCAGACCCGCCCAGACATGCCCATGATGAGATGAAGAGATGGTGAGGGGCCCTTGAGGCAGGCTTGGGGTGCCAGGCCATGCACTGGGGGTGGGGGGGGTGGGGGGGGGGGGGGGAGAGCTCACACTCAGTGGTTCCAGTGCTGCCCCTGCCGAATCCAGTTCTCCAATTAGCATCTCTGGTCCTCAGGTCTCCAGCTATCTAATTGGGCCGCTGTGTATGCAGAGAAAGGGGTTTTGCAATTTTGCAAGAATACGAAAAAATCATTGATACTGGTACATCTATGGTCATATTAGATACCAGTTTCATTAGATAGCTGGTTAATACCAGTTTCAAAAGAACAGAGCCCCCAACATGGGCAGACAGTGCTGGCAGGGCGTGGAGGTTTTGGATAGCAGGGACAGAAGACTGCCGAAAAGGAGGGCCGGATCGGTGCCAATCCAGGCGGTGTCTGGGATTAGAGGGGAGGCCAGAGAGGCTCGGTTAATGATCAGCACAGCAGGGAGGGGTAGAGCCTTAGGACCCTGAGGACCCCCTAGGACAGACGTGACCCAGAGGTCAACGAGGCTTGCATTGGCCCCTAGCTCCTGCCTGCTGTGCACGGTGCTCTGTTTGGGCTCATGTCTCCCTAGTACAAAGCTCAGCCCCTTGACTGGTTTCAGCAAGAAATCCCCCTGTGACTTTCACAAGTGTTATTGGGTTGATTCAAGACACAAGAGGTTATAGGGGGGCACCCACGGAGCCAGAGTCCTGCGCTCTCCCCTGGTGTAGAGAAGCAGACGCCCGCCCGCCCCCCACCCCATCTCTGGGCCCTTCCGGATCACCTGCGAGGCCCTGGCCTGGTCTGGGGAGACCAGCTCCCCACTCTCAACACATCCCCTCCTGTGCCAGTCCCTCTCTGGGTCCAGGGAGGAAGACAGGGGCCATATTACACCCTGTCCCGTCCTCAGGGGCATGCCGGTGGCACCAATGCCCATCTACTCGGGGGCCCGCCTCAACTCCACTCTTCAAACCACGGTCCGCCCCTGATGGAGCTGTGCCGGCCGTCATCGGAGCCCAGAGCAAGCGTGGGCCCTCTGAGGTCATGTGCCACTCTCCACTCCGTACCTGAGCAGTTCACTTTTCTTCTCTGGGCCTCGGCTTTATCACTGCCAAAGGGAACCTTCCTGAACTTCCCAGATGAGGCTGTGTGCGTGTGACAGGGGTGAGCACTCAGTCGATCTTAACTTATCATCATTATCACGATGGCTGTTATTTAGGACGCAAGACTAGAGACACCGTAAGACTCTGCCCGGTTAAAGCAAACACCACTAAGAGGCCGAAGAAACAGGGCGAAGGTGGTGGGGCCCTGCTGTAGGCCTCTCGAGAACCCCATGCTCTACGACCCCCAGTGCCGACTCAGGGGTGCACGAGCACATGCCCAAACCCGAACAACACTCTCCCCATCCTTGATCCGGGTTCTTTCACAAGCCAGGCACGGGCACAGGGAGCCAGCGCGCACTGGGAGCCAAGCTTCAGGGTGCGGCAGGCCCGTGGCGGGAGCAAAAGCAGACGGAAACAGTGGAAACCACTGGAGACAGTGGAACAACCACCGGCAAAGTGGAGGGCGCTGCCCGGCCCGGGCAGATACCGCCTTCAGGCACCCCAAGAAAGGGCTGGGCTGGAGGGAGGACCTGGAAGGAGACGAAAGAGATCGCCGGACCCAGCAGGTTTTTAATTAATGAATTAGTTCGAAAACATCTGCCTCCTGCCTCAGCGGCCAGTGGTGCCCTTCTGCTGTTCCCCAGCTTTTTCGAACGTCACAGCTGCCATGCTGGTTACGTGCTTCTTTCTACAAACCCCAAAGTAAACTTTTTTTCCCCCCCCCAAGACTTTGTATCCTGCTGGCCTCTGCAGTATACAAAACAAAAGCAAAACCAAACCAAAAAATCCCAGGCATTTCATAACCGTCCCAGGAGGCGTCTACGGCCATATGCTCCTGAAGTCGAGAGGGGGTGAGTGGGTGGTGGTGGTGAGCTGTGAAACTCCGAGGACTTGAAATTTCCTCACTAGTTGTATTAGCTAGAGTTCTCCAGAGAAACAGAACAGGAGACGATGGGAGATGACCATAGATATAGATGATAGATGGATATGATAGAAGGATAGGTAGAAGATGATGATAGATAGATAGATAGATAGATAGAATAGCTAGCCAGAGAAATAGATAAAGAGATTTGTTTTAAGGAATTGGCTCCCATGATTACGGAGGCCAGCAAGTCCAAAATCTGCGGGGTAGGCCAGCAGGTGCGAGACCCAGAGAAGAGCCAGTGCAGTTCAAGTTCAAAGGCCATCTGCTGGCAGAATTCGCTCTTGCTGAGGGACGCCAGTCTTTCGTTGTTCTCAGGCTTTCCCACGACTGGATGAGGCCCACCCACATGGTGGAGGACACTCTGCTTCCCTCAAAGTCCACCGATTTCAATGTGAATCTCAATCAAAACCTCACAGAAACATCCAAAATAACGTTCGACCAAATATCTAGGCCCCGTGGCCCAGCCAAGAGGACAGGCAAAAACGAACCATCCTGACTCTATGTAGTGAGAACACAGAATGTATTTGGATATTAACGAAGTCTTCATTATCTCTAGGGCTGTGGTCCTCACTCGGGGGGGGGCCATCTTACCCCCAGAGAACCTTTGGCAATGTCCCAGCCGGGGACTGGGGAGGAAGAGAGGGGTACTAGGGGTGGCATCCAGCGAGTGGAGGCGGGCGGTGCAACCCAAACTCCTACAATGCACAGGGCAGCCCCGACCACAAAGAATCATCCAGACCAAAATGTCAACAATACCAAGGTTGAGAAACCTCAATGGTCCTGTTCTAGAAGTCCATGACTTCTCACAATGAAATTACATAATTAAAGGCAAATTTCCCTCATCCTGGACTCTTGAAAAAGAAATACATGTGTTTCAGTGACAAGGGCCTGCTTGGTACAGGCAGCTAATGTAGCTGGAACTTCTGTGTGCTTTTCCGTCCCTGGAGCAGAAAATAGCAAACCACCCTGATCCAGATCCGCTCCTGGATGCAATGGAAAATTTTAGATAAAGCAAGCCCTTTCCTTCAGGGAGCGCGCACAGCATAACGGCTGCTTTCTCAGTCACCGATACAAAGGACAGCAGAGATTAACGTCCCCCATGGCTCCCTCAGCACACTCACCTAGAACAGGCAGGACGGACACACAGGCTTTTGGCTCAGCTACTTAAAGATTCTCATAAGAAGGTCTAGAAACCCCTTTCCAAATGACTGCAGCCTATTTTCCAAAATGGACCTCGTATGGCTCAAGCTGATGAGCCTCGGAGTCCGTACACACGGCAGAGGGGTGAAGGGTGAACTTGGAAGACGGCATCTGTCTATGGAGCCAGCCTCGGAGCATAATGTGGAGGGAAGAGAAAGCTGTGTAGGTGAAGCTCTCCTTCAGCCGGGACTTCGGCCACACCTTATGTCCCTGTCTCCCGGCAGAGTCCCCACCCTCCACACCCACCAGCAACCCTCCACAAGCCCTTGTCTCTGCCACAGAAGGACTAAGACCAGCTGTGACCTCGTGGGGAGGCGGCCGCTTCTGACCCACAACTCCATGCGTGCGATGCTGACATCCTTTCTACCTCTCAGATGTGAGGATGTCCAGTGAGTTGGTTCTACTCTTAAGCCGCAACATGCACAGCACAGCTGGATGACATCACAAGGCGGCTGGAAAACAGGTTTCAGGGCGCCAGATGGAACAGGCATTTGCAAAGGTCACGTGCTTGACCACAAAAGTCTCCACCTTCGGTGCCAATGATGCCTCAGCCTCTGTACGTCAGTTGATTAGAGACTTTAGGTTCAGTCACTTCTAGAAACCCTATCTGCCAGGGTGACATCACTAACCGGGGAAGCCCTGTGTGACTGCGGAAGTCATTCGGCACAAACGAGCAGCTTTTTCGGTTACGTTAAGACTCATCCTAGCTCCAGTCCCTAGAATTACCCAACATCAGAGTTGGTGTCAGGCCGGACCCAGAAAGGCAGCCCAAGGGTTTGTGGTCCCTGGATCTTCTGCACCTGCAACCTGGAAAGCAGAGCATGGTGGGTGGACACCCATCCTTGCCCGTAGGACCCATGTGAGAAACCCACAACCTGGCCAGCACCAGCTCTCAGACTCGCGTAGATTGGGCAGATTTTGGAGGAGAAAGGACCTGTGAACAAAAATCACAACCCAAACAAACCAACGGACCTAGGAAACCATGTTTGGAATAATCCTAAGTCAGATTTCCTTAAAGCATAATCAGGAACCCCCCTCAGACGACATTAACGTCACATCATATACCTCTAACGGCCCCGGGAGGATGCTGAGTTAAGATAACTAATGAAGCCCTTCATGTACTTATTGCGTGGGTTTCACAGCTGAAGCTTTTTTCCTGCCTTAAACCAAATTTTTGCCAACTTAATAGGTTCTTGAACTATCCTCATAGAGCCCCTTAGCGTCTTAAAAGGATCCCCCCCAAAAGTCATCCTAGGAAACACCACCACAACCAGGAGATTATTACCTCGGAGGCAGAAACCATCACAATGTCTAAGAAAGAGAACCAGCATCAGTTTGATAAACAAGTGTTTTCCTCAAGGACAATTAGGTAATCTGAACAGAATGAGAAAATGATAATGGAGCACTTATTACTTGCTTTGTCTCAACTTTAGAGACTTAACCAGAGTTACACTGTGTTTCAGGAATCACAAAGGCATCCAAGGAGACCTGTTTCCCACCACTACCTCCACCACCATTATCTTCAGCATCACCGCCACCATCACCTTCCTCCTCGCATCTACTGAGCACTTACCATGTGCCAGGGACTCACGGCAACCTTACCTGGTAGACGCTGTCACTGTTGATATTCCATAAGCACAGGGCGGTAGATAACTTGCTTCACTCACACAGCTAGAAGGTGGCAAAGTGACATTGATCTGACCACCAGGCTCTAGGCTGTTCACCACCCGTCTTTAATTTTTTTTTATTTATTCTTGAGAAAGAAAGAGACAGAGCGTCAGCGGGGGAGGGACAGAGAGGGGGGCGGGGACACAGAATCCGAAGCAGGCTCCAGGCTCCGAGCTGTCAGCACAGAGCCCGCAAGGGGGCTCGAACCCATAAACCATGAGATCGTGACCGGAGCTGAAGTCGGACGCTTAACCGACCGAGCCACCTGGGCGCCCCTTCATCACCGATCTTTGAAGAGCAGAACGCTCCACTGCCGTTTCCACACTGCATCCATCCCCTACCCTCTGACAACCCGGACCGTCGCCAGGCTCCTCTGTCTCCCCACAGAAGACGGCAGACGTTGCTCTGCCAATGCACAGAAGCCATCCCAGGGGTGGTAGGCGTCAGTAGTGGGAGGAAAAACAGGGAGGTCCTCTGGTTGCCAAACATCTGGATCGGAGCCCGACAGGTGCTGGGTCCTGCTCCCAGGATGGGTAAACCTAGGAGAAATTTGGACCCCATTCCTCCTGAGACGGAGAACGAAAGGGAGGAAATCATGAGAGACTAGATTAAAGTCCAGCTTCCCACTCCAAGTTCAAGACCCCGTCTCCTCCAGCGGTCAATGGGACCCCCCTATAGACATGCTGCGGGTCCTCATCTCCAGTGGGGCTGGGGCAGGGAGCTTGAAAGGAGAGCCGATGGGGAGAGCTGGTCTACAGTGGTGAGCGTCCCCCAAAATCAGATGGACAAGAGGATGGGGCCACCCCCTGCTTGCCCCTTGGGAGTTGACCGAGAGCGGAAAATACAAAGAAAAGCACTGACCTTTCCGCTTTGCTGCAGGGATGCCATCTTCTCCCCAGGGCCCTTTCCCTCCTCTTCCTGGGAATGGAGCCCATTATAGATGTACAGGCAACGAGCCCACTTCTAACAGCTCCGTTTTGCAACCTGACAGTTACACGTGGCGCAGGACAGAGTTCTGGTGAATGTGATACAAGTGGAGGGTGTCTTAAGGGAGTTGGATCATCCAGAAGATTTGCCTGTTGTTGCCCCTCACCTCTTTCTCCTATGTGGAAAACAGGTATGATGGCCTGTGCTCCAGCAGCCACTTTGGATTATGAGGCAACCAAGGGAACGGATGCTGTTGCCAAGGGTGACAGAAAGACAGAAAGAGCCTGGATCCCTATGACAATGGAACCACCATGCCAGCCCCAACCTGCCTCTAGACTTCGCTTAGAGAAAAACAAACACTCGAGTGTTTAAGCCACTATTTTTTGGCCACAACAGCGAAGTTCAGAGCACACACTGAGTATATCTCAGCGCTTCCTCTCACTAGCCCTGAGACCTTGGATGGGTTTCTTGACCTCTCCTTATCTCAGTTTCCCCATATGTAAAATGAGGCTAATTAGACTTTCTATTCCAGGGTTTTTGGGCGCCTGGCCCACAGTAGCATCGTAAGCTTTGACAGCGATATGAATCGTAATGACGATGATGGTCGTTGATACTAGTGACACCGACGATGATCATTCTTGAGTTTTCTCCCACGTGCAGCTGAACCTAATCCTGTTTGATACAAACGCTCACCGTGGCCGAGCGGGAGTGCGTTTTCCCTGGAACAAAGGAGGAGACATCACTCCTTAACCTCCATCAGCAGCTGCTCCAGGAAACCATGAGGTCAGAAAAGCAGAGGCCAGTTCCCGGGAAGGAGCACCCTGGGGCAGTCATGGCAAGCCTGGTAAATGACTCGTCCAGCCCACTACCAGGCTCGTATTTGCTGGGTCGGCATACAAGCAGGACGCAATAGACAGAATATCAAGGTTGCGTGAGGGAAGGAAGGGGGCGAGACCATCCAGAGACGACGGGGCAGGGATGAGGTTCCCGTGGGAGCACATCCGAACTGGGGAGAGTGGGTAAGGTTGTCCGGGATGACGCTCGATGAGGCCGGCCCCCCTTCCGCCCTCTCCGACACCTACAGTAAGACCACCAGCCAGGCTCCTCGTGTGCGCTCCTGTCCTGATTTCCTGAAGCATCCTGTGTCCGTAAGTCCTTCAGGAAAGCAGCATAATTTCTACCTGCTTATAGCAGAGAGAAGAGAAGCTCACAGTAATTAGACACCTTGTTGGCTGTGTTCTCTGGTTGTCAGGGCAGGGGCAGACTCCACCGTCCTGGGCTCTAACCCTGCGGATGCCAGCACGAGCCAGAGCCAGGACCGCTGGGTGCTGACGTGCTGACCTGGGACTGAGAGCAGGGGCCCGCTTCTCTCTCTGCCTGCTTTTCTAATCCCAGGTGGCTGGATGGTCGGAGGGCAGGTTGGCAGCAACCGTCCACCTCGGGGGGCACCCCCTGCTCCCAGAAGGCCCGAGGATGGGCCTGTTAGCGGGGCTCCCCTGCAGGCTCTGGGGAGAAATGATGCACTTCTCGGGGGGGGGGGGCCCCCCCACCCTCCTACCCCCTTCCTCCTTCCTTCTCACGGTGGTTGGAAAGATCTTGACCCAGATGGCCGGGGATGCTGCTCCTGGCCCTGAGGATACCGCAGCAGCTGAGCCGAGCACCGATCGGGGCCGACTACCCACAGTTGGCGGTGCGGCCCTGAGATCGAGGAGCTGGGGCCCCTCTCCAGCCGCTTGGAAACCATGCACGATCCAAGGCAGCTCACCATTGCAGGGACTCACACAGGGCCTGGGGCTGAAGAGCTGTGGCCGGACTCTCTCTCTCCTAATGGAGCTTGTTAGGACGCAGAAGGCCTTTCAAACGTGCCTGACCGCATCCCCGCCGCAGGCCATGATTGCACTGGCCTACCTTCCGATGGGATTCGCAAGGGTTCTCCAGAGGCATTCCCGGTCACCTGGGGGCCGTGGAGGCAGAGAAGTGAGGGCCAACCCCTGAGGACAGTCTGTCAAGGCAACTGGTGCACAGCCTGTGCTCAGAGTGGCCCCCAGACTCCGTCCAGGCAACAGGCCGGGTGTGCAGACTTCCTTCAGAGATTCACTCTTCTTTACGGAAATGACTAGCGCTGCCGGGCTCACCACGAGAACGTGTAGTGAAGCCGGGACTGGACCCGTCTGTCCGTCTCCAAAGACCTTGCCCCGCACCGCCTAGAATCTGCATGTCGTCACTCCGTTTCATTAAGCAAGCCAAGCATCTTCTTCCCGTCCGCTCCTCTGGGAGAAAAGCCAGGCGGGATCCAGGAAAGCTAGGTATTTTCCGCAGCGAGGTTACCGCTGTGCCGATCTCACCGGTTTCCGTTTTCGCTGAACACGGTCCTTGTCGGAGGCCAGTACCCTCATCAACGCGGCCGCATCAGCCGGATCCCCAGAGGCGATACCACTCCCCCCTCGGCCGGCAGGAAGCGGCTGCTGGCAGGTCAGATTTTTGACCGTTGGGCAGACGAGATGAGGAGGCTGGTGGCTCCCCGAGGTGTGCGTGGGGCCGCCCCCAGCTTCCGCTCACCCCCACCCCCTCCAGGAACACAGCCCCGGCCCTGTGAATGACCTCTGGAGAGGCACACGGAGAGCAGCTCAGAGGGCAACGCAGCCCAGACGGGGAAGAGCCCGGAATGACTCCGGGATGGGGGCCCCAGCTCAGCCCTCAAGGCTGCCCCAGGGCCAGGCACAGAGAGGGAAGCGAGGCCTTCTTCTCTTTCCTCCTGCCTCTGTGGGATGCAGGGGTTCTGTCTGGGGGACCCCAAGTGCCTTTGGTGCAGGTGCCAGCTGCGGCCGGCCATCCTTCCAGCGTCAGGATGGAAAGGTCCAGTAGGTCACGGATGTGGCCTCCGTGAAGTCAAGGACCTTTCAGAGCCGGGGGAAGTGAGCAGACGTATGTGGGAGACGGTGGGGGCAGGGCAGGGTGGAGAGCTCCACTCACCCGCCTGGGAGTCTGGTCTCAAGTTAGAAAGCAGATGTCGCTGGGCCCGTCCCCCGGGCTGGAGTCTGGAGGACGGCGGAGAAAGGAAGGAGACAACTTTTTACTGGCTGCCAGTTCCGTGTCCACCCTGATAAAGAGCTCGGTACAATTTGTGTCGTTTAATTAAATCTTCCTGAAAACCCTACAAACCAGGAAGATCCCCACTTCAAACACGAGGACGCGGAAGCACGAGGCAGGCTCCTTGCCCGGAGCCCTGCGGCCAGAAGGGGGTAGGGTGGACCCGGGGTCCACGCGCTCCTGGGCCCACTGTGCCGCCGCCCAAGGGACACAGCAGAACTCTGCTCGTGGCCTCGGTCCCGAGTCAGGAGGCCAGAGTCCAGCTCGCCAATCCGCAGATACTCCTGGGGCAGCTGCCATGGGCCAAGTCCTGTTCCAGATGCCGCGAGATGGCACTCAACCCCAAAGACGTGGCCTCTGCCCTAATGGCTTCTCGCCTTCAGGGGTCGAGCGAGGAGAAGGGGCTGGTGACACCAGCGGCCAGCAAGGTGGAGACAGCCGGACAGCAAGTGCCGGGAAGGGGTCCCTCAGTGTGCAGAGTTTAGGGGGACGGGATTCCCAGGCTCCTTTGCCCAGGCAGGGAAGACACTTTGCAACCTTTCCCGCTACAGGCTAACTTCCCCCCCCCCCCGGCAAACCGGGCCCCCCCCCCCCCCGTCTCTCTGGTGGCCCAGAGAGAGCCCCCGGCTCCCGGGGTCCAGCTTCTTCTCACCTAGGCTCTCGACGCTGACAACTTTCCCTTTGTTTTCTTTTTTTCAGTAAGAGCTAGAGAAAAGTTGAAATCATATCCCCGCGATTGAATTTCTTGGTGTTGTTTTGTAAATACCGCTCTTAAAATATCAAGGCAGGTTAGAGTCTGATTTACACATTTTATTTATTTATTTATTTGCCAGGAAAATGTATTAACATTTTGTAGGTTTTTGTTTGTTTGTTTGCTTGTTTTTTTTTTAGTGAGACCAAGAATGAGCTCGGGCAGGATAACAGGTCTTGAGGTGGGCAGTGCTGGGTGGCGGCTGCCCACGGCTGTGACCTTGACAAACCTGATGTGGCGGGGGGGGGGGGGGGAGAGGTGGTGACCCCTGGGATCAGGAGCTGCTGGCCAGCTCACCAAGGACCTGAGCTGTCTGCACATCGAACTTTGTTTTGTCGGCAGACCGGGGGCTTTCAGGCCACCAAGGCCACCTGTCCCGCCCCCCCCCCCCCCGGCTGCAAACCAGCTAACACATCACCAAGGGAGAGGGCAGGAGTGACCCTGGGAAGCCAGCGACCCCTCCTGGTGAAGGGGAAACCCGGGCTACAGGCAGGTGGCCGTCCTGAGATCCTCGGGGGATGATGTACTTGACCACACGACTGCCCCGTGTGGAGACGCTGCTCCGGAAGCCAGCGGACGGGGGAGGGCACCCCGGGGTGCACCCTCCCGAGGCCTGTCCCACTGCACCCTTAGCCTCAGTGGGCGGGGACCTGGGGCTTCACCCTCTCCCAGCAGATTCACTCAGGAAAACAGCGGGTGCAAGACCACCCCCCTCACTTTTCACGCCCTGGTTTTCACTGTGTGAAAGGACTATCCCTCGTACATATTCCTATTTAGTAATATTTCTACCCAACACATGCACACCTCATTTGTGTTTCCACAAACAACAAATACAAATAGTCTCCAATCACCGTCGTGGCCTGGACAGTTTTATTTAAAATGTGACTTCCCAGTTAGGTCCCTCCCTAATAATTATGATTTTCAGGGAGGAGAATTATGATCTTTTAACGTGTCAGACTTCAGACTTCCGAAAGACAGGGCTGAATTTCCCAAATAAATAGGAGTTGTTTTCGGTCTCATTGAAAATAACCCAGGGGCACCTGGCTGGCTCAGTCAGTGGAGTGTGAGAGTCTTGATCTTGGAGTCAGGAGTTTGAGCCCCATGTTGGGAGTAGAGATTACTTTAAAAAAAATAAAATTTGAGGCACCTGGGTGACTCACTCGGTTAAGCGTCGGACTTTGCCTCGGGTTGTGATCTTGTGGTTTGTGGGTTTGAACCCCACATCAGGCTCCGTGCGGACAGCTCAGAGCCTGGAACCTGCTTCACGTTCTGTCTCCTTCTCCATCTGCCCCTCCCCTCCTCGTGCTCTGTCTCTGTCTCTCTCTCTCAAAAATAAACATTAAAAAAACTTTGGGGGGGTGGCAGCATGTGAGTGGCTCAGTCGGTTAAACGGCCAACTTCGGCTCAGGTCATGATCTCACGGTTCATAGGTTTGAGCTCGCATCAGGCTCTGTGCTGACAGCTCAGAGCCTGGAACCTGCTTCGGATTCTGTCTCCCTCTCTCTGCCCCTCCCCTGCACGTGCTCTGTCTCTCAAATATTAAAAAAAAAAATGAGAAAAAAATTTTTTTAAAGAAAATGGTCAAAAGACACATCAAAAGAGGCTCTTCTTCGCCCATAATTGGGGAAACGAAAATTAAAATGAGATAAAACTTTGTAACCATCAGACTGCAAACATCGGAAAGTCTGATGAGCAGCCGGTGTCGCTGCGGGAGGGGCACAGCCTCTTTGTCCACTGCGGGTGGGCCAATCCCCTCAGTCGCTCTCTCGGGCATCTTTGGAAAGGACAACACAGCCGTGCCTACCGAAATTTACATCGGCCTTCCCTTCAATCCGGCAACTCCCGTCTACACGCCTGTTCCGGAGAAACATTCACTTGTGCACACAGGTCAGGTCAAGGCTCCTCACGACTTGCGTATGGTAGGAGCCGAAACCACCGCAATGAGGCGGGACCGGGAAATGGTTAAGTGAGCCACGGCACACCTGTGTCCAACAATTCTGGGTGCCACCGACACGAGCGAAGGGGCCAAGCACGCTCTCCCCAAAACACGAGAAAGAAGCGTACGTACTACAGGAACTCCTCTAGATGACACAGGAAGGGGAGAAAACATTTAAAATATACTTCTCGGGGGTGCCCAGCCGGCTCAGTCAGAAGACCATGCGACTCTTGATCTCAGGCTTGCGAGTTCAAGCCCCACGTGGGGTGTAGAGATTACTTACATAAAACCTACAATTTTTTCATTTTTTAAAAAAATTTTTTAATGTTTATTTATTTTTGAAGGAGAGAGAGAGTGTGAGTGGGAGAGGGGCAGAGAGAGGGAGAGAGACACAGAATCCGAAGGAGGCTCCAGGCTCTGAGCTGTCAGCACAGAGCCCAACATGGGGCTTGAACCCACAAACTGCGAGATCATGACCTGAGCTGAAGTCAGACGCTAAACCGACTGAGCCACCCAGGCGCCCTTATCCTAAAATTTTTTTAAATATATTTATATATATATATATATAAAACATATATATATATACACACATATATATTATATATATATACATATATTTCTAGAAGGATGCCTAAGTAATTCATCTGAGGGACTGCCCCGAGGGAGGGTCAGGGACTTTTCATCTGAGACCCTTTCACGGCATTTGGTTCATTTTTTCTGTGTTTCTACATTCCTTTTTTAGCCATTAAAAGAAAATCAAATTAGTTTTAGAGTTTTTAAAAAGCTTTTCAAGGACATGCTTTTAAAAAAAAGCATGCTTTAAATAAAGAAACCAAAGAACAACATTTACATTGTATCAGCTAGGCAAAAGAATACACAGAAAAACAAAACCTGGGGCTCCAGGGGGACTCAGTCAATTAAGCCTCGGACTCCTGATTTCAGCTCAGGTCATGACCTTGGAGTTCCAGGGATCAAGACCCTTGAGATTCTCTCTCTCCCCCTCTCTCTCTGCCCCTCCCCCGCTCGTGCTCCCTCCTTCTCTCAAAATAAATACGCCTAAAATAAAAACCGTATTTTTGTTTTGACACATGTATGTAGATACATGGACACACGACTGAAGGGTGCCCACCTCCTAGTGGGTGGGCTGCAGCGATGCTATTTTAATGTAAGTGAAAATATTCTTGGATAAACCATTAATTTAAAAATCTTACCATCGAAAGTAAAAGTAAAGCGTGTTCAGGTAACAGTGTGTCAGAAAAAGAAAGTGCACATCTATCCCGATCAAAAGAATTGACATTAAAAATACGTGACATATTTAATTGTCTCATTTCCTACACACGTCAAATATCACACCCCTGTACAGTTTATTTCACAAGCGCTTTTTAATCCCGTAGCCACAATCCCCCCATATTTTTACATTACTTTTGTCTAGCGTTTTTAAATATTAGATACAGAATTTGTTAGAAGGTGACAGGGAACAGACACATTCTTTATGCTGAATAATGTATCATATTTAACGTAAAGATTATTAACGTTTTCGATATCAAGAATTGGACGCTGCTGGGAGTCACATTTATTTGTAGGTCCCAAAATAGCCCTGAGGTCTAAATAGGAAAATATCTTTTATAAACCGTAACAAAACTCACCTTCAAAATAAAAAGCTATGAAATGCACCCAATGCTATCCCCGGTCAACATTTTCAAAACAGCCGTTTTCAGAAATGACAATGGAAATAACTTTACATTCAGAAAACAGAGCTTATCCCAAGATGACAGAATTTGAAATCTGGTACCCCGTGCAGAAGCCTGTTCGATTCTCAGACTGCCATAAAGTTGCCATTATTAAACACACATCCTCAGACACCCAAAACATGACAAGGCAGGACAATGATTTCAATGAAGAGAATTCCAAAGAAACCTTTTTCTGTTCAACTGACCAGGGGTGTATCATTCAAATTCCTGAGGACGCCCCCACAGGCTCGGAGAGCTGCTGGTAACATTTCCAGGTTTACAGTTTTTTGTTTTTTGTTTTTTTGTTTTTTTTGGTTTTCATCCAGTCGTCCATAATTGTGCAGTTCCAAACCAGCTTCGAGAACTTCTGCTCAAGAGCTGGTGTTAATAAAGTGCTTCAACGCAAGCTCCCAAAACATTATACGGTGTCAGGTCAACACAGGTCACTGCCCTATGAGCTTCATTTTTGTTTCTCACCTACATCTCCTCTAAAAACAATATAAAGCTGTAACACTATGAAGAATCGATGCCTCTCAAAACCCAAGTTGTGTTAGCTTTGATTAGAGTACTTCATACTTGGGATTTGGGAAAATCCTAGTGCTTCCTCGGGGTACGATGCTGATTCTATGGGCTAACCTGGCACCAAATTCGAAGTTCAGTCCCCACCCTGTGGCCACAGCTGAAAGTCTGCTGGAGCTCCCCAAGCAGAGTCCTCTCCGGCTTTTGCTTCTCAAGGCAGAGGACACGTGTCAAAGGCAGAGAGATGTCCCCGATTCGGTGACTGGACCTTGTCCTACATGAGGCGCCTGGCCCAACACTCCACTTCGAGAAGATCCGGGTTACGACATGCTAGCTGTGTTCCACGCCCCACGGGATGAAGTGTTTCCAGTAGGTTTTGGACCGTCCAACCTCCTGAACACACACATCAATGAAGGTCACGCCTGACGCTCCCCGGGAGCCACCGCAGCCGTCACCTTTGCGAACACAGGACCTGCTCTTCCTTTAGTTGTTCATTTGCGCGTGCACGTGCGTGTGGGCACACTCACACCTTATCACACACCGTGCACTCCGGCTCGGCCTGCAGCCGAGGGCCATCAGAGTGCTGCAGGGACCGTGCCTCTCTCAGAAGTCTTGTTTCAGGCTGGGACACAATGCAGAAATTGTGCGCACGGCACGGGCATTCAACCGAGTCGCTCGAAAACCAGTTAAATCAGTTCGGGTAGTGGTTAAGTTTTGTGTTTCGTGTTTTTCTGTTTGTCTCGGGTTTTTTTCCCCCCAAAACCAGCCTCCAGAGGAATTTTTTTAGCCGCTTGTTTTCAACGTTAATGAAGAAACAGGTGAATTCGAGGCCACAGAAATGGGCAGCTGACTCCAGAGTTACACAGACGAAAGAAACAAGTTCTAGATGCATCGAGGTGTCAAGCTGAGAAAACGACAATCAGCACTTCAGGGAGACCGGTTTTGTCCTAAGTTCTCTGTGGGTAACAGCACCCCCACGGTGAGGATTATCTGCCGGATTCCAGTTGCCATCATGAACGCGACCTCATCGTTCTGCGTGGGCCGGTTGTCACGGCCCTCCTGCCTTCCCTTCCCTGAAGGATAGTGGTCCTCTAGGCCGTTGGCCTGGCTCAAGGGGGCTGGTGCGAGGCTGCCGTGGCGGGAAACGAGGACCCGGCACACGGAGTACCCACAGACAGTGCAGAGCCCGGTCACCCACGTGGGCCGGAAAGGGCGCTGAGCAAATACCCGGGCAGCGTGTCAGAACTTCCCCAAATACTGCAAAGAAGAACAAATGCTTGCACTTGATCGCATGAAAGACGGCGACTTGGAGCTCACAGTAGGTCATGATGAGCCTCCACGCTGCGGGGCGGACAGGTGTTGTAGGAGACAGGAAAGGAGCAAGCAGGAACGTCCAGGGGAGCCTGGGGGAGGAGGAACCCCTGGCTTCCATCAGAGCGCCTTCCCTAGAGCAAACTTAGGTAAATTAGGGAGAGACAGGCTCCTCTCTGACTGTAGTGTGGACGAGGGGGGAAAGGCAGTGCTCTTGCCAGAGGCTACAAGGGACGAATCGTGCCCCCTTCTGAGTCTTGGCTCATTAAGTTAACTCTCAGGGAGGCCTTTCTTCCTAACGTGGTACCCTCATTCTTCCCTGTGGAACACGGGCTTGGCATCCCCGTCAGGACGGGGTCCGGCCTCGCCTCGTGGGATTCTATCTCGCACACCAACTCCTGGTCTCCACGCAGACGCCGGGCCCCCGGAGACCCGCTCACCACTGACAGCGTGGAAGGAAGTGGGCAGAGGCGTCTGGAACTGCCTCTCCACGCATGCAGGCCCCACGTCCCAGCGGACATCATGAATCTCTGTCCCCTGCAGAATGAGCCTGGTGTCTCGGGAGGAACCGACGCTGAGACAAGGAACCATCTGTGATTTCCCACCTCCGTGTTCCTGACGTGCTGCCGGGAGCCTGCTGGGAGATGCTTCAGAGACAGTGACGAAGGTCCGTGATGCTATGGGCCGTGTGTCCCTAGTGTGGCCAAAGACGTGACAGCTTATGCCTCTTAACACTGAGGCCATTCCAGATGGACTTCCCTCGGCTTTCCAGATTTTCCCTCTGCCTCCCCAGTGGTGAGCGGCACACGGGGATGACCGTGGAACATGGGTCCACATGAGCCAGGACAAGAAACTGTCATTCCCGCGGCATGCATCCCGACAGCAGACACGGAGGAACCAGTTCTAGAGGTAAAAGTGACGAATGGCCCGTCTCTGTTATCCCAGCCACCGCTGCTTACATACAGGCTGAATCTGTTTTAAATACAAGGGTTCACATCCACAAGAGGTAACTGAGAGGTGCCGAGGTGACCTCACATCTACCCCCAAAGCCGTTTCAGCTGCCAAAGTCCCGGGTCTCCAATAACCAGAAAATCTCAACAGAGGGAGCCTCTGGAGAGCTCCCTGGAAAACAGCAGTACTGATATCGTCTTAGAAATATTTCTTCTTGGGGCGCCTGGGTGGCGCAGTCGGTTAAGCGTCCGACTTCAGCCAGGTCACGATCTCGCGGTCCGTGGGTTCGAGCCCCGCGTCGGGCTCTGGGCTGATGGCTCGGAGCCTGGAGCCTGTTTCCGATTCTGTGTCTCCCTCTCTCTCTGCCCCTCCCCCGTTCTTGCTCTGTCTCTCTCTGTCCCAAAAATAAATAAACGTTGAAAAAAAAATTAAATAAATAGAAATATTTCTTGTGTCTAGTGTGATCATAATTCACTCAAACGCTAAAAAGTATTAAAATATACTTCATCTTTTCCTCTAACTATATTTATGTATAAATCCCTGAGAAGGTACCTGTCAACTTGAAATTCACTATTCACAGTTAATAAGCATCAGGGGTGCAAGCAGACACGGGGTCCTCCCTGCTCCGCACAGCAGGGTGGTGCTGTTATCATCTGTCAGGAGAGCACACGAGGTCTCTTGCCCTTAAGAGGGCATAGCGGGCCGTGCCAAAATCCTAAGCCAACTGCAAAGAAGCTGGGGAAATCTGTAGTTCATTCACTGGGCAGGTGGAGGTCACTACATGATAATCCAAGAGGGACACCGCACTGCCTCTCACGATCGCCTTGCTTTTCTGCCCTTTTAGACCTCAGAGTGGTGGTGCCACGGAGGATCAGGGCATTTAGCCAAAAGTGGAGAAGAAAACAGGCAAAGGAGATGGCAGGGAACAAATGTGGGGACATGTGGAGAGCAGAAGGAGGTCACTGCCCATCAGTGCCCCTGCCCCCGACCTACAGCGGAAGCCAGGTGACAAAGAGTGACCCTGAGCTACAAAATGCAGCCAGCCATTCAAAGCAATGAATACACGAACGTGAAAATTATCTCAAAGAATGCCGGACTGGACCGCCAGGGAGCTCAGGTGTGTTTCTCTTCACCTTGGGGACCAGTCCCCATCTCATCCGAGGGCACTTGGCCAATCCCGACTCACACACGAGGGTGGCCTGCAGCCCCCTAATATCAGTGATGCTGAAAGAAAGCATTAGCATCGCACCTTCTCCCATCAGTCTGGTGCTGCCCAACAGACTGTTGGTTGAGGTTTTTGGAGAGGTGAGTCTGAGACCCCAGATTGCTCAATGCCCGATGGTGCCGAGCATCACAGGAGGATAGGCAGAGGCCAGCGCCATCCCAGCCCACATCATGAGACAGGTGCATATCACGACACAGCCAGGGAGCAGCACGATCTGACATGTGAATCCAGGGTCGGTCTCTACTATTTTAAGTCTATGGCTTCCAAGTAGGGTAATTTTTAAATAAAGTGCCGTCGTTAGTGCATATATATGACAGATACTCGGCAACCCAGATGGCCAGAGAGTCATTAGAATTTCTCAGTGCTTCAGAGATAAAAAGTATGGACGGAAACTCCCAGTGAGAGCTCAGAGCCCAGGGCAAATCGCATACATGCTCTGCCGAAGTCCCCATATCTTGGAAATTCTACAAAGTCAGCATGAGAATGAACTGAACATCACAGGGAGTCATCAAAGGAAAAATAAAAGTAATTCCACACCAGGGAGTCTTTGGAACGGAGTCTGGAGGAGGGAGCGGCCCAGCCCACGCCAGGACAATTTGCCTAAGATGAGTTTGTTTAATGTTTCGTCCTGATCCCTGTTCCGCTAGCCCCTCTCCCCCTTTTCAGTGGTTTGTATGACTCTGGCGCCTTACTCTTTTGCATCTTTTTTACGTTTTAAGGATATCTGAATTCAATTTCTGTAAGAGTACATAGAACTTAACTTTGTATTTCTACTAAAAATTTATTACATTCGCCCCCATTTTATCAAGCAATAGGTTTTTCTCCTATCTATTTTTGAGTATGCTAAAGGCTTTGCATCCAGTTTATCTGAAGTCCCTTGCTTAAAATGTTTAGTTCTAGCAATAAATACATGCTTCTCTATGCACGGTTTCGTACTTCGACAACAGGTTTTTCTTCATTATTATTACTGTATAAATAAGAGCTTTAAAAATAAGATACAAGGAACTCTGATCCCCGTCTCACTTCATCATTTTGCTGTAAAAGTAAATGCCTCCATCAAATAGAAACAAATATTCAGCATCGCTTAATCAAATCAATAAGAACGTACGAAGCTCATGCACACCTACGATGAGAAGGAAAGGCAAAGACCAGAGCAAACATCAAGGAAAGGGGAGGCTTCCGCAAATTCTGTATGAAATCATAGAGATATCACAAATAATTATTGCTAGAAACAGTATTTTAAACAAAAGGTCTTCGGGCAAATGTATTCATGACGTCTTAAATACAAAGACCAGTAAAAGGCAAATTTGATCATGATTAAAATACAAAATTATTCCGAAAAGGCCCTTTGATACATTGGTCTTAAAAATTTCTCAAGTGAGGTTCTAAAGGTAGGCTTTTTGGCAAATTGCCCGCTAGGTGTACTGACTGCTAAGGGAACAGGTTTTAGGCTAATCTTCTTGTGCCCTGCCCAACTCACTCTAGGGTGCTGCCTGAATAAATATGGAGCGCGTTCTGGGTGGAGCGCGTTCTGCCCCCCCCCCCCCCCCCCGGGG